>NC_053023.1:16594928-16672344 GCF_003073215.2 Triticum urartu
TTGATCTAGGGTTGGGGGTGCGTGGGGTATCTCTTTTTCTTTTTTGTTTCTTTTTTTCTGTAGATGGATGGATGGATGGATGTGGGATGGAGAGATGGATAGATGGATGGATGGACGCCATGTCATCAATCCGTGGGAAGAGCCCTGATTGGTTCGGCAAATCAGTGATTTAAAATAGTTTCTAAGTACTAGAAATAGGGAAATTTTGTGAAGCAACTATCAAAATATTTTGCAAAACGGCAGAACTAAATTTTTCACTCAAGTTAGACCCCATTTTTATGGATGATCATCTATTTGCATGCATTTTTTATCTTTCTAGATATTTTTAATCATTTTCTTGTGGCAAAAATGGCTTTTTGTGAAGAACCTACTAAATATTTGTTGTAAAATTGGACCAAATCAATTTTCTAAAATACTAGGTCATATTTAATGCATAGTTCACCAAATGGTTGGGGTCAAAAGTTTTGATCCACCTCTCGTGCAAAAGACAAATTTCCGCCGATTCAGCTGGAAGTGGATCAAATTTGAACTGCAGCTGCCTCATATTTTGCTATTTATTTTTTTCAAAAATCATTTCTAGGTACATAAGTATCTATTTAATCAGAGAAACACCAAAAAAATTCCAAGATTCAACCACTAGCTAGGAACGGTCAAGCCCGCCGTTTTGACCGCATTTTGAAACGGGCATAAAAAATTCAAAAAAAATCAAAAAATTGGGAAACCTTCGCATTGTGTCATCATATGTGGCCAAGTTCCCAGGAAAAATAACCAACTTGTAATACGACAATTATTTTAAGAAAGTGTTCTCAGAAACGAGCTATCATGTGTGGAGATCAATGGCTTTCAAGCCAAATGATCAATCATATGGCCACATTCATGGCATAGTTTGTTCAAATGATCTCATATTGTGCACAAGGGTGCATATTAGAATGGAAAACAATGTTGCCTAAGGAAGTTTTCATTTTCTTTGTACGAAAAAACCATTTTTCATTTTTCAAGTGCCCAAAAGGAGGTTTTTTTGTGAAGGACCTCCCAAATAATTGTTGCAAAATTGGACCAAATCATTTTTATAAAATACTAGGCCATATTTAATGCAAAATTGACCAAATGGTTGGGTGCAAAAAGTTTTGATCCACCTCTCGTGAAAAAGACAAATTTCCGCCGATTCAGTTGGAAGCGGGTCAAATTTGAACTGCAGCTGCCTCATAGTTTGCTATTTATTTTTTCCAAAAATCATTTCTAGGTACATAAGTATCTTTTTAATCAGAGAAACACCAACAAAATTCCAAGATTCAACCACTAGCTAGGAACGGTCATTCCCGCCGTTTTGACCGCATTTTGAAACGGGCATAAAAAATTCAAAAAAATCAAAAAATTGGGAAACCTTCGCATTGTGTCATCATATGTGGCCAAGTTCCTAGGAAAAATAACAAACTTGTAATACGGAAATTATTATTAAAAAGTGTTCTCAGAAACGAGCTATCATGTGTGGAGATCAATGGCTTTCAAGCCAAATGATCAATCTTATGGCCACATTCATGGCATAGTTTGTTCAAATGATCTCATATTGTGCACAAGAGTGCATATTGGAATGGCAAACAATGTTGTCTAAGGAAGTTTTCATTTTTGTTGGACGAAAAAACCATTTTCCATTTTTCGAGTGCCCAAAAGGAGGTTTTTTTGTGAAGGACATCCCAAATAATTATTGCAAAATTGGACCAAATCATTTTTCTAAAATACTAGGCCATATTTAATGCACAATTGATCAAATGGTTGGGTGTAAAAAGATTTAATCCACCTCTCGTGAAAAAGACAAATTTCCGCCGATTCAGCTGGAAGCGAGTCAAATTTGAACTTCAGCTGCCTCATAGTTTGCTATTTATTTTTTCCAAAAATCATTTCTAGGTACATAAGTATATATTTAATCATAGAAACACCAAAAAATTCCAAGATTCAACCACTAGCTAGGAACGGTCATTCCCGCCGTTTTGACCGCATTTTGAAACGGGCATAAAAAATTCAAAAAAATCAAAAAATTGGGAAACCTTCGCATTGTGTTATCATATGTGGCCAAGTTCCTAGGAAAAATAACAAACTTGTAATACGGAAATTATTATTAAAAAGTGTTCTCAGAAACGAGCTATCATGTGTGGAGATCAATGGCTTTCAAGCCAAATGATCAATCTTATGGCCACATTCATGGCATAGTTTGTTCAAATGATCTCATATTGTGCACAAGAGTGCATATTGGAATGGCAAACAATGTTGTCTAAGGAAGTTTTCATTTTCGTTGGACGAAAAAACCATTTTCCATTTTTCGAGTGCCCGAAAGGAGGTTTTGTTGTGAAGGAACTACCAAATAATTGTTGCAAAATTGGACCAAATCATTTTTATAAAATACTAGGACATATTTAATGCACAATTTACAAAATGGTTGGGTGTAAAATTTTTTGATCCACCTCTCGTGGAAAAGACAAATTTCCGCCGATTCAGTTGGAAGCGGGTCAAATTTGAACTGCAGCTGCCTCATAGTTTGCTATTTATTTTTTCCAAAAATCATTTCTAGTTACATAAGGACCTATTTAATCATAAATACATGGTTTGGTGGCGATACGTCGAGGTTTGGGCGGTGGCCGAGGGCCCCAACTCTAGAGCGCGTAAACTCGCATGCCCGTCGCGTGGTCACCGCGTGACCGTAATGTTGCCATGTGTTCTGGGCAGCCTAGGCATGTCTAGTGGGTTGGGCACTCCCCATGTTGGTGCTAGGAAGAAAATTACAACATAATATTCTCACGAGGAGACCGATCGATGCTCAAACATGAATTAGCAGCCAAGTGTTTGATTAGCGGTACGGGAAATGCACATGGCCAATGGGCATGAGTTTTGGCTGAGGATGATCATCTACTAAGGAGAATGTCTTCACAAATTTTGAGCTCAAAAGGAGGATCCTAGGTGGTACTTGCTTTGCAAAGTACAACGTTGGACAAAAATATGAATGTTGAAGCTGGGCTCAAAATAATGAATGGAGTGAGCTGAAATTTTGTGGAGGATGGTTATTTGGGCATAGGAAAGCATTGTAGTACATGCCAAAGTATTACTTCCTTCACAATGCCAAAGTATTGTAGTACATGCAAATTGATACCATTTGGACATGCCAAAGTAGTACTTCCTTCACAATGCTCTACTATGGACAGAAACTTGGGAAAACTAGTGAGAGAGATTGGATGAATGAAATGAGCTCAAAATTGGTGTAGGTAAGTTACTTAGGTATGGTCATGCGCTGGTAAATTTTCAGATCATTTGGGTAAGCCTAGCTAGTACTTACTTCACAAAGCATCTCTCGAGGTAGAAACTTTGGAAATTTCCCGAGAAAGATTTACTAGGAAAATTGAGCTGAATATTATCATGTGGCAATGATTTGGGTATGGAAGAGTGCCCAAAAAGTTTGAGGGTAATATGAGGGGTCTATGTAACACTTGCTTTGCAACGTGCCAATTTGGCCATAAAATATAAATTGAACCTGGGCTCACATAGATGATTTGACTGAGCTGCAATTTGGAGGAGGGTGATAATTTGGGCATATGAAGGAACTGTATAAATTTCATGTCATTTAGAGATATAAAAAAGGTACTTCCTTCACAATACTTCTAGGTGGACAAAAACTTTGGAAATTTGCCGAAGAAGATTTGCTAGGAAAATGGAGCTGAATTTTGTCATGCGGTAATGATTTGGATAGGAAAGAGTGCCCAAAAATTCTGAGGGCAATCAAGAATATATAAATAGCACTTCCTTCATAAAGTGTTGTTGTGAACAGAATAGGAAAATGAATATTGTTGAATTAGTTTTGAACTAGGCAAGGAAAGATACATATTTGATGAAGATATGCCCCAAAGAATTTATGAGATTTTTGTGGGAATTTTGAGAATGATAGAAATATAGGTTGCTTCACAACCTAGGGCAAAAACTGCCACATGGACATGACACATAGGCAAAACTGATGAGATGGCACCTAGTCATCACAACCCACCACAATCTACAAGGCTATGACCATCTATATTGGTCATTAACAACTAGAAATAAGGCAGCGGACTAGCACTGTTTGCTTTGTGACCATTTCGTGTAAGGAAATTACGACCTTTCTGACCAAAATGGTCGCAATGGTTTAGGGTTTGGAGCCCCCTGAACAGCTTTTGACCAATTGGTCTAAAATGGTCATAAATTTATGACCAATTCTTCGAGGGTCACTGACAGAAAGTCATAAGTTGACATATTTCTTGTAGTGTGGTGAGCCCAGATTCCGCGAAATGGCTTGAAGCCATGAAATCTGAGATGCGATCCACGTATGAGAACAAAGTGTGAACTTTGGTTGACTTGCCCGATGATCGGCAAACAATTGAGAATAAATGGATCTTCAAGAAGAAGACAAACGCTAACGGTAATGTAACTGTCTATAAAGCTCGACTTGTTGCGAAAGGTTTTCGACAAGTTCAAGGATTGACTACGATGAGACCTTCTCACCCGTAGCGATGCTTAAATCTGTCTGAATCATGTTAGCAATTGCCGCATTTTATGACTATGAAATTTGGCGAATGGATGTCAAAACTGCATTCCTGAATGGATTTCTGGAAGAAGAATTGTATATGATGCAACCGGAAGGTTTTGTCGATCCAAAGGGAGCTAACAAAGTGTGCAAGCTCTAGCGATTCATTCATGGACTGGTGCAAGCCTCTCGGAGTTGGAATAAACGCTTTGATAGTGTGATCAAAGCATTTGGTTTTATACAGACTTTTGAAGAAGCCTGTATTTACAAGAAAGTGAGTGGGAGCACTACAACATTTCTGATAAGTATATGTGAATGACATATTGTTGATCGGAAATAATATAGAATTTTCTGGAAAGCATAAAGGAGTATTTGAAAGGAGTTTTTCAAAGAAAGACCTCGGTGAAGCTGCTTACATATTGAGCATCAAGATCTATAGAGATAGATCAAGATGCTTGATAAGTTTTTCAATGAGTACATACCTTGACAAGATTTCGAAGTAGTTCAAAATGGAACAGTCAAAGAAAAAGGTCTTGCCTGTGTTACAAGGTGTGAAATTGAGTAAGAC
Source organism: Triticum urartu (assembly GCF_003073215.2). Classification (NCBI taxonomy): domain Eukaryota; kingdom Viridiplantae; phylum Streptophyta; class Magnoliopsida; order Poales; family Poaceae; genus Triticum; species Triticum urartu. The sequence goes on from NC_053023.1 coordinate 16,600,037, forward strand.
TCAAAGCCCGACCACGGCAGAAGATAGAAAGAGAATGAAAGTCATTCCCTATGCCTTGGACATAGGTTCTATAAAGTATGCCATGCTGTGTACCAGATCTATAAGAAAATGGAACATTAGGATTTTCTTACCATGCTCCCGTTAAGCATATCCTTCACATTGAACATAAACAAAAGCAACATGCGACTCATGTTCAACTAGCACTACTTATAGAACTTCTTCAAAGGTAATGTGCATTGAATACTTCAACGGTTGGTCATAAGCCCTAGCACCGCCACCACCGTCCCCTCCCCCTCCCTCCTGATTTCCACTTGCCACCATCGGGCAAAGCCCGTGCGATGGTTACCAACGGCAGGACTATCTTACATGGACAAAGTGTCACAACCGGCCCCTGGGTGAATGCACGGTCAACGTAGTGTCCAGCCTCAGAACTCCTTGCAGTGGGCGGTCATTGAGGCTCGGTGGTCAGGGCTCGGTGCTAAGTGGACTAGTGGAGGCATGATGGGGTGGGACTCAATTTAGGGATGTGCGGGATGTGGTTGGACGAACAAGGTGGTGATAGGAAGTCCTCATGGTGCCGGGCCCGGTATTCTATGGATATGCAGTGTATTATGCTCTAGCAATGAGACTCTATGGTGTTGGTTGTGGAGCCCGATGGCTGTGACGCTTACACTGCCTGGGGGTGATGAGCTTACTCTAACAGGCATGAATACCACTCGATGTTCATATGCAATTTGCCCATACTAGAAAAACGAAATTAACTAGCTAGCGGATCGTTTTTTATGTTTCCAATTTGCACATTAACTTAGTTAGTCACCTAATTACCTTTTCACTTCTTATCCAGTGTCCTTGCCACCACGTCCTGCTAGTACACATAATGGATGATATTAACACACGTTTTTCTACACCACTTCTGTTATAAATTGTACTTTGACATGTCAACACGGACCATACAGTAAAGAATTTTTTTAGGAACATAAATATTTTGAATGGATTAACCTATCTCTCTTTTGTGCACAAAGTTATTCACACCATGACTCTTGTGCAGGACAAACTAGATGCGCAATAACATTCTATTGCAATTCAAAGAAAAAAACGATGGAAGACAGAGGTTGACGATAAGTTTTCCGCTATTTTAAAGGTACATTTTCATACAAAATACCGTTTTCATTTTTCACTTAACCTTACCTCAGTATCAACAAAACTGTTTTGACCGGTATACGGGTAACTCATGTTAAAGAAAACATAAAACAGTTGGAACTTGAAGCTGTAATTAATTGGCATGCTCATGCCTCATATATGTCGAGCTTAAAGGAAAACTTTCTTTTACTAATTACGGTAACTAATGATGTACTATCTCCAAAGAAATCATCAAATGAACGGTCCATACAAAGACGTACAAATTTCAAATATATATAGAAGTAACTCATACTTTCTATGAGACCATGCGTCGTTATTTCCTTCAAATAGTTCTATTTTATTATCTTGAATTTTCTTAATAAAAGGAGAGTTTTCATCAGGCCAGCAAATGATTTGAAACGAGATGGATGATGTACTACACTTTTTAGTCCTAAGAGCATCTCTAGCAGATCCTGTAAAATGCGCTACCAAAAATTTCATCTAAAGGATCCTGTAAAATGAATTTACGGTACCGCGGAAGGCATGGAAAAACAGATCCACTATATGATACTGCATAATTTAAACTTCAACTTCATGAGACGATAGTTCACCGGAGTTCATCACACATTCGAACACACAAACTTAAAACATAGTGGATAAACCTACATCTAAACTAGTCTAGGGCTTGACGTTGAGGTTGTACTCAGTCGCGGAGCCGTCGAAAGTGTAGGCGAGGTGGTAGCTCTCCTTGGCCACCTCGAGCCATGCGGCGGCGCCTTCTTCTCTTGCTTCAAACGCCTCTTTCACCTCGTGGAACTCGATCTCCGCCTCACGAAGACCCTTGGTGGTCAGCCAAAGGGCCTCCCCGATCTCGTCGAACATGCTCCGCGCCTCCGGCCGTTGCTGCTGGAGTGGGTGCCGCGCTGCCTCACCATAAAAAAATAAACAAGTAAGTCAAGTCAATTAGCACCTCTTCTACAACACTTTCAATGGTTTTGGGCATTGAATACTTCAGCGCATTTCTCACGAGCCCTAGAGCTACCGCCACCCTTCCCCCACTACCCCTCGTCACCACCAGACAAAGCCCGTGCGGTGGTCGCCAGCGGCAGGACTGTCTTGCGCAGACACAATGTCAAGGCCGGCCTCTGGACGTCTTGTCACGCTCAACATGGTGGCCGGCCTTGGATCTCTCTATAGCGAGGTAGCCACAGAGGCTTGATGGTCGGGGTTTGGTGCTTGGCACCTGATGCGTAGTGGACTAGTTGTAGACATGAAGTGTTGGGCCAAATTTGGGGCTATGCCAGTTGTGGTTGGGCAACCAAGGTAGTGAAGGGAAGTCTTGGCGGTGGTGGATCCAGTCTTCTATTGCTCTGTGGTGTACTATCCTGCCACGGTGAGACTCTTTGGTGGCAGCGGAGCCCGACAGCTGTGAGGCTTCATTGGCTGCGGGCGCTGAAGTCCACCTTCGCGTGGGTTGCCAGGGTGGACATCGTGCGTGGATCTGGGCTCAGTAATGCGGTGGCAGATGGTTCGTCTAGCTGGATGGAGCAAGTTGGGGGCTGTGCAGGTGCGCGGGGTTGCCTAGAGGTGCCCCCCGTGAAGTCACACGATGGGTCTTTACTGAATGGAGTCACACGATTGTTCTTTACTGAATGGAGTCACACGATGGGTCCTTGCTAACACTTTTATCTGTATTTTTAATTCAAATTAAGTAAATGTTGAATTTGAATTTTTCAAGTAACATGTATTTTAGGAATCCATGATATGATCCCATGGGTAAGACTTTCAATGTCTAACGTACCTAGAAGTCATCAAATGGCTCTTTCAAATCATCCTTGATATCTTTTCGGAATCATACTAAGCAAATCAGATAATAAATAGTATAATAGATTATGTCCAAACGTACTAAAATACATGGATGGTTTGCTTTTTTGTTTTTGTTAGTTATTTTATGCTAAAACTAGAAATAATGAAAGTAGGTTTTGATAAGGAAATATGCAGTTTTTCGATTAAATTAATACACGAATAAATCATGAGCATGACATGGACAACATTGATAACACACTGATTACGATCTAACAGAGCATGTACTACGCATATAGTAGAAACATCTACGCATATCGCTAGTACTGCTACAACAGAAAGAAACATGAGAGGGATAAACGATGTATACTCTCCAATCGGCCACGCGGCGGTGGTGTCGGTGGCAGGAGCCGCGGCATCCTCGGTGGCCTTCTTGTCGGCCTCGGCCTTCTCAGCGGCAGCACGGTCGGCGTCGGTCGACATGGTGATGACGAAGGTGATGCGGACGTAGATGAACAGAAGCGAGCAGTCGCGTAGTCGCTACCCAAACACCTAATCGCCCCTCTCCCATACAGGATCCGGAGAGGCGGGGTTTCGGAGGCCTGCTCTCCCGTCAACCGTGTACGCGGTGAATGGGACGGAGTCGCCGGCGGCAGCAGCAACAGAGGAACGACGTGGGCGTGGAGGCGTAGATGCGTTCTGTTTCATGGCGGCTAGGGTTGGCAGCGCCCCACATATATATGTGCGGCTGCGCGTGGAGGGACGTGGGCTGAACCCACATCCAAGTCGGTAGCCCATGCGTAGGTCTTGTTCTTTGCGACATGCGTAGGTCTTGTTCAGTTGAAGGAGGGGCAGGCCCCCCCATTAGGGAGGTTGAATTTAGCTTGGTGCCATGCCGGGTGCAGCCGTTTAAATCCAAGGAAGGAAACCACCAACGTAGCTAATGTGGCAGGCTGACCTCAAGGAATAGAACAAGAGCTAAAGAAGACGTGGAGGTCAAGATAGCCACTGAGGATTCAAATTCTGATGCTCACATTCGTACTGTATGTGTCTCCCATACAGTATTTCAATCAGAAAACAAGGAAGATAGCATGGCTGGATCTAGGTGGGTCTGCTGCTTGGTAGACCTGCATGTTAGAGAGAGAGAGAGAGGGAGAGAGAGGGAGAGAGAGAGGGAGAGAGAGAGGGAGAGAGAGAGAGAGAGAGAGACATGATAAACCTTAACAATGCTTGCAACTTTTAAGCCATATGATTGTGTACACTATTTCTCGCTGTTCTGGTCTTGTAGTTACATGATAAACCATTAATGAAATTATTTATAACTTTAAAACTTATATTATCTTTACATGTATTTAAAGGGCTCAAAATATGTATGTAAATTTTGTGCAAAAAGAATATGATTGCCTATTGAAAAAAGAGAGAAGCTAAGCTAGAGGTAGACATAATTTGAACAACCGCATTTTTTTCACATATCGCAAAGTACTTATGTTTGTTAACTAAAATTATTTTGCAGGTACTTTATCTCATACATGGGATTATTATTTTTGTAAGCTATAACATTCTAATGATCAATATCTCACGGAGGGTGCTACACATATCAATCATTGTCCTTATCTTTCTATTTTGTTGTTTTCTCACATAGGCACAACATAAAACAAGGGAATATTGTACTATAAAAGAAGGGAAGGCGTGATGCACGACACTATCTCTCTTGAACTTGTAGTAACTATCTCCGGCCCGTCATTTCATGGTCCACCCTAATTATTCCACAATATTCATATGGGTTGTCCTCTTGTATACTACCAATCCAAACTACACACCAAGGGATAGCGTGATACACGCCAACCCATCATGTGATGGTACTTGTCTCATACAGGGAGCCCTACATGCATTCATTGTAACGGTATTGATATATCTGCGAATTAACTCCCTTTTCGGTTCTTTGAATTAAAAAATTACAGAAGTACCACCTCAAACCATGAAACATATCCATCATCAGCAGATGAGGCTTCTGTGTGTTCCTCTGTTGCCCCATCAGTGAAGAAGACATGAATGGTAGCAGGCCTGCCAGAGTGTTAGGATGGCCACTAGAGGATGGGGACGCCATCATGGTAGGATCGAAGAGCTTCTGCTGTTTGCTGGAGACGTGCAACATGCATGCACGTGCGGTGGTCATGTATCTCGCTCTGTATCTATTATATTGCTTGGTGGTCCAGTCGTCAGGAATAACGCTTCTTGAATCCGAAGAAGGTGGTGAGTATGCATGGATGTGGTGTGACAACAATGTGTGTGAATGAAAGTTTGAAAAGTAATTAAAATGGGGCCTTGAAAACTCCATAATAATAGAGTTTTCGTGGTAATGGTGCTTGTACTTCTTTACAATATGGCCCCTTGGTAGATGAAACATTGGCATTTCTTATCATGCTCCTGTTAAGCATATCCTTTATCCAGCACGTAAACAAAAGAAACAAGTAACTCAACTCAACTAGTTCTCCTTATAAAACATTGTCAAAGGTTTTGGGCATTGAATACTTCATCCCGGTTCTGACGAGCCCTAGAACCGTCATCACCCTCCCACTAGCCCTTGCCACCACCGGGCAAAACCCACGTGGTGGTTGCTGGTGACAAGACTGTCTTGTGCAGACACATTGTGAAGGCCGGCCCTTGGAAAACATGGCACGCTCAGCGTGGTGGACGACCTTGGATCTCTCAACGGTATGGCAACCATGAAGGCTCGATGGTTGGGGTTTGGTTCTTTGCACCAAGTGCTCAATGGATTCATTGGAGGTGTGATGTGGTGCGCCCAATTGAGTAAAATGCATAAAACTACCAGTTTAGCGTCATAGCTATCGGAAAACCACCACATTACAAAACGTGACACTTTGCACTGACCGAAATTTTGACAGTGGAAAAAACACTGAACCATAAAATGAGTGCATTTTGACATGGCCGATCACTCGCGGGTTGATAGCGGTGACAGCGCAGAACTAATGAGCGTTAATGGTCGTACCGACAGATATCCGTTCGGCCCGTTCCCCTAAAGGAAATAGTGGCTTTCCATTCTCTCCTCTCGCTCCCCTCTTCCTCGCTCCCCTCTGTGCCGTCGCAATGACCTCTTGGAGAGATCTGGAGGACAACAACAAGGAGGAGGAGCAGACCTAAACCGGCATGGACGTGGACATGTCGGTATGTATACACTCATTGCAGTTAGGGTTTGATAATTATAACTAGCAGAGTGTGACATTTTAGATCCTCCCTTCTCTGCCTCTAGTCTGTGCCTAAGGCTTCTTATTCAATGCAGGAGAATCCTAATACAACTATTGATGCTTCCTTCTGTGGCATAGTGACTAGTCCAAAGATCAAATGCAAGCTTTACCAGTTTAGGGGCAACAAATTTGCTGCATTTGATGGCATAAACACAGGTAGAAGATTCTATGGTTGTGCTAAGCAGGTAATAATTGATGAGCTGTTTTGTTTACTGAATGTGCTCTGTAGTTGAATATGCTTGTGTTTACTGAATCAGTACTGCTAATTGAAGTATTAATGTTAACTGAATCACCACTGTTAATTGAAGTATAACTGTTAAGTAAATCACTACTGTTGATTGAACATTGCACTATTAATTGAACTATTACTATTAATAGAACCTTGTACTGTTAACTAAATTGGTACTATGAACTGAATTATTACTATCAATTCATACTGGTAGCAGTAATTTGATAGTGAAAACTACATCCCTATTGTTAACTGAATGTGCTACTTTTAAATGAATGGGTCTTTTACATTTCTTTCCTTGACTCAAACCCACTACTCATATTTGCCCCTAATTTCAAAGCATGCTCAAATTTGCCCCAGTGTCGTTAATTGCCCTTACAGAAATGCCCTTCTTTGCCGTTACTGTCAGTTCAAAGTGCTTTAACCGCTATCTAGACGTTTGCTGGACATTTTGCCCCTGACTCCACGTGTCACTTACAGGTAGGTCCCACTCAAAAAAAAATTGAAAAACTCTTTCTCTAACCCCCCTCCTTCTCTCACTCACTTACATGTGGGGCTGAACTAGAAAAAAGAAAAAAATAAAAGAAAAGGGAAAACTTGAAGAAAATATGCCCTAGAGGCAATAAAAACGTTATTATTTATTTCCTTATTTCATGATAAATGTTTATTATTCATGCTAGAATTGTATTAACCGGAAACGTAATACTGAAGGAAATATGCCCTAGAGGCAATAATAAAGTTATTATTTATTTCCTTATTTCATGATAAATGTTTATTATTCATGCTAGAATTGTATTAACCGGAAACATAATAAATGTGTGAATACATAGACAAACAGAGTGTCACTAGTATGCCTCTACTTGACTAGCTCGTTAATGAAGATGGTTACGTTTCCTAACCATAGACATAAGTTGTCATTTGACTAACGGGATCACATCATTAGGAGAATGATGTGATTGACTTGACCCATTCCGTTAGCTTAGCACCCGATCGTTTAGTATGATGCTATTGCTTTCTTCATGACTTATACATGTTCCTATGACTATGAGATTATGCAACTCCCGTTTACCGGAGGAACACTTTGTGTGCTACCAAACGTCACAACATAACTGGGTGATTATAAAGGTGCTCTACAGGTGTCTCCAAAGGTACTTGTTGGGTTGGCGTATTTCGAGATTAGGATTTGTCACTCCGATTGTCGGAGAGGTATCTCTGGGCCCACTCGGTAATGCACATCACTTAAGCCTTGCAAGCATTGCAACTAATGAGTTAGTTGCGGGATGATGTGTTACAGAACGAGTAAAGAGACTTGCCGGTAACGAGATTGAACTAGGTATTGAGATACCGACGATCGAATCTCGGGCAAGTAACATACCGATGACAAAGGGAACAACGTATGTTGTTATGCGCTCTGACCGATAAAGATCTTCGTAGAATATGTGGGAGCCAATATGAGCATCCATGTTCCACTATTGGTTATCGACCGGAGACGTGTCTCGGTCATGTCTACATAGTTCTCGAACCCGTAGGGTCCGCACGCTTAACGTTTCGATAACAGTTATATTATGAGTTTATATGTTTTGATGTACCGAAAGTTGTTCGGAGTCCCGGATGTGATCATGGACATGACGAGGAGTCTCGAAACAGTCGAGACATAAAGATTAATATATTGGACGACTATATTCGGACACCGGAAGTGTTCCGGGTGATTTCGAAGAAAACCAGAGTGCGGGAGGGTTACCGGAACCCCCCGGGAGAAGTAATGGGCCTTATGGGCCTTAATGGAGAGAGAGAGGGCTTGCCTAGGGCAGGCTACGCGCCCCTCCCCCTCTGGTCCGAAGTGAACTAGGAGAGGGGGGGGGCGGCGCCCCCCTTCCTTTCCCCCTCCTAGTAGGAGTACAAGGAGGAGGACTCCTCCTCCTGGCGCGCCATAGAGGGCCGGCCGGCCTCCCCCTTGATCCTTTATATACGGGGACAGGGGGCACCCCAGAGACACAACAATTGATCTGTTTGATCTTTTAGCCATGTGCGGTGCCCCCTCCACCATAGTCCACCTCGATAATACTACAGCGGTGCTTAGGCGAAGCCCTGCGTCGGTAGACATCAACATCGTCACCACTCCGTCGTGCTGACGAAACTCTCCCTCAACACTCAGCTGGATCGGAGTTCGAGGGACGTCATCCGGCTGAACGTGTGCTGAACCCGGAGGTGCCGTGCGTTCGGTACTTGATCGGTTGGATCGTGAAGACGTACGACTACATCAACCGCGTTGTGCTAACACTTCCGCTTTTGGTCTACAAGGGTACGTGGACAACACTCTACCCTCTTGTTGCTATGCATCACCATGATCTTGCGTGTACGTAGGAATTTTTTTGAAATTACTACGTTCCCCAACAGTGGTATCAGAGCCAGGTTTTATGCGTAGATGTCATATGCACGAGTAGAACACAAGTGAGTTGTGGGCGATATAAGTCATACTGCTTACCAGCATGTCATACTTTGGTTCAGCGGTATTGTTGGATGAAGCGGCCCAGACCGACGTTACGCGTACGCTTATGGGAGACTGGTTCTTCCGACGTGCTTTGCACACATGTGGTTGGCGGGTGTTAGTTTCTCCAACTTTAGTTAAACCGAGTGTGGCTACGCCCGGTCCTTGCGAAGGTTAAAACACCATCAACTTGACAAACTATCGTTGTGGTTTTGATGCGTAGGTGAGAATGGTTCTTGCTAAGCCCGTAGCAGCCACGTAAAATTTGCAACAACAAAGTAGAGGACGTCTAACTTGTTTTTGCAGGGCATGTTGTGATGTGATATGGTCAAGACATGATGCTAAATTTTATTGTATGATATGATCATGTTTTGTAATCGAGTTATCGGCAACTGGCAGGAGCCATATGGTTGTCGCTTCATTGTATGCAATGCAATCGCCATGTAATGCCTTACTTTATCACTAAGCGGTAGCGATAGTCGTAGAAGCATAAGATTGGCAAGACGACAACGATACTACGATGGAGATCAAGGTGTCGCACCGGTGATGATGGTGATCATGACGGTGCTTCGAATATGGAGATCACAAGCACAAGATGATGATGGCCATATCATATCACTTATATTGATTGCATGTGATGTTTATTTTTTATGCATCTTATCTTGCTTTGATTGACGGTAGCATTATAGGATGATCCCTCACTAAATTATCAAAGTATAAGTGTTCTCCCTGAGTATGCACCATTGCAAAAGTTCTTCATGCAGAGACACCACGTGATGGTCGGTTGTGGTAGGCTGTACGTTCAAATACAACGGGTGTAAGCCAGTTTTTGCACACGCAGAATACTCAGGTTAAACTTGACAAGCCTAGCATATGCAGATATGGCCTCGGAACACTGTGACCGAAAGGTCGAGCATGAATCATATAGTAGATATGATCAACATAGTGATGTTCACCATTGAAAAATACTCTATTTCACGTGATGATCAGTTATGGTTTAGTTGATATGGATCACGTGATCACTTAGATGATTAGAGGGATGTCTATCTAAGTGGGAGTTCTTAAGTAATATGATTAAGTGAACATAAATTTATCATGAACTTAGTCCTGATAGTATTTTGCAAATTATGTTGTAGATCAATAGCTCGCATTGTTGCTTCCATATGTTTATTTTGATATGATCCTAGAGAAAAACTATGTTGAAAGATGTTAGTAGCAATGATGCGGATTGGATCCGTGATCTGAGGATTATCCTCATTGCTGCACAGAAGAATTATGTCCTTGATGCACCGCTAGGTGACAGACCTATTGCAGGAGTAGATGCAAACATTATGAACGTTTAGCTAGCTTAATATGATGACTACTTGATAGTTTAGTGCACCATGCTTAACGGCTTAGAATCGGGACTTCAAAGGTATTTTGAACAACATGGACTATATGAGATGTTCTAGGAATTGAAGTTAATATTTCAAGCAAATACCCGAGTTGAGAGATATGAAGTCTCAAACAAGTTCTATAGCTAAAAGATGGAGGAGAATAGCTCAAGCAGTGAGCATGTGCTCAGATTATCTGAGTACTACAATTACTTGAATCAAGTGGGAGTTAATCTTCCAGATAAGATAGTAATTGACAAAGTTCTCTAGTTACTATCACCAAGTTAATAGAACTTCGTGATGAACTATAATATGCAAGGGATGACGAAAGGAATTCCCGAGCTTTTCGCGATGCTGAGATTAGCGAAGGTTGAAATCAAGAAAAGAGCATCAAGTGTTGATGGTTAACAAGATCACTAGTTTCAAGAAAAGGGCAAAGGGAAAGAAGGAGAACTTCAAGAAGAACAACAAGCAAGTTGCTGCTCAAGTGAAGAAGACCAAGTTTGGACCTAAGCCTGATATTGAGTGCTTCTACTGCAAAAAGGACTGGTCACTGGAAGCGGAACTACCCCAAATAATTAGCGGATAAGAAGGATGCTAAAGTGAACAAAAGTATATTTGATATACATGTTATTGATGTGTACTTTACTAGTGTTTATAGCAACCCCTCGGTACTTCATACTGGTTCAGTTGCTAAAGAGTAGTAACTCGAGACGGGAGTTGCATAATGAATAGAAACTAGTCAAGGGTGAAGTGACGATTTGTATTGGAAGTGGTTCCAAGATTGATATGATCATCATCGCACACTCCCTATACTTTGGGGATTAGTGTTGAACCTAAATAAGTGTTATTTGGTGTTTGCGTTGAGCATGAATATGATTATATCACGTTTATTGCAATACGGTTATTCATTTAAGTTAGAGAATAATTGTTATTCTGTTTACATGAATACAACCTTCTATGGTCATACACCCAATGAAAATGGTTTGTTGGATCTCGATCGTAGTGATACACATATTCATAATATTGAAGCCGAAAGATGCAAAGTTAATAATGATAGTGCAACTTATTTGTGGCACTGCCGTTTAGGTCATATTGGTGTAAAGCGCATGAAGAAACTCCATGCTGATGGGATTTTGGAATCACTTGATTATGAATCACTTGATGCTTGAGAACCATGCCTTATGGGCAAGATGACTAAGACTCAATTCTCCGGAACTATGGAGCGAGCAACAGATTTGTTGAAAATCATCCATACAGATGTATGTGGTCCGATGAATATTGAGGCTCGCGGCGGGTTTCGTTATTTTCTGATCTTCACAGATGATTTGAGCAGATATGGGTATATCTACTTGATGAAACACAAGTCTGAAACATTTGAAAAGTTCAAAGAATTTCAGAGTGAAGTGGAGAATCATCGTAACAAGAAAATAAAAGTTTCTACGATATGATCGCAGAGGAAAAATATTTGAGTTACGAGTTTGGCCTTCAGTTAAAACAATGTGAAATAGTTTCACTACTCACACCACCTGGAACACCATAGTGTAATGGTGTGTCCGAACGTCATAAGCATACTTTATTAGATATGGTGCGATCTATGATGTCTCTTACTGATCTACCACTATCGTTTTGGGGTTATGCATTAGAGATAGCTCCATTCACGTTAAATAGGGCACCATCTAAATCCGTTGAGACGACACCGTATGAACTATGGTTTGGCAAGAAACATAAGCGGTCGTTTCTTAAAGTTTGAGGTTGCAATGCTTATGTGAAAAAGTTTCAACCTGATAAGCTCAAACCCAAATCGGAGAAGTGCGTCTTCATAGGATACCCAAAAGAAAATGTTGGGTACACCTTCTATCACCAGATCCGAAGGCAAGATATTCATTGCTGAGAATGGATCCTTTCTAGAGAAGGAGTTTCTCTCGAAAGAAGTGAGTGGGAGGAAAGTAGAACTTGATGAGGTAACTGTACCTGCTCCTCTATTGGAAAGTAGTTCATCACAGAAACCGGTTTCTGTGACGCCTACACCAATTAGTGAGGAAGTTAATGATGATGATCATGGAACTTCAGATCAAGTTGCTACTGAACCTCGTAGATCAACCAGAGTAAGATCCGCACCAGAGTGGTACGGTAATCCTGTTCTGGAAGTCATGCTACTAGATCATGATGAACCTACGAACTATGAAGAAGCGATGGTGAGCCCAGATTCCGCAAAATGGCTTGAAGCCATGAAATCTGAGATGGGATCCATGTATGAGAACAAAGTGTGGACTTTGGTTGACTTGCCCGATGATCGGCAATCAATTGAGAATAAATGGATCTTCAAGAAGAAGACTGACGCTGACGGTAATGTTACTGTCTATAAAGCTCGACTTGTTGCGAAAGGTTTTCGACAAGTTCAAGGGATTGACTACGATGAGACCTTCTCACCCGTAGCGATGCTTAAGTCTGTCCGAATCATGTTAGCAATTGCCTGCATTTTATGATTATGAAATTTGGCAAATGGATGTCAAAACTGCATTCCTGAATGGATTTCTGGAAGAAGAATTGTATATGATGCAACCGGAAGGTTTTGTCGATCCAAAGGGAGCTAACAAAGTGTGCAAGCTCCAACGATCCATTTACGGACTGGTGCAAGCCTCTCAGAGTTGGAATAAACGCTTTGATAGTGTGATCAAAGCATTTGGTTTATACAGACATTTGGAGAAGCCTGTATTTACAAGAAAGTGAGTGGGAGCACTACAACATTTCTGATAAGTATATGTGAATGACATATTGTTGATCGGAAATAATATAGAATTTTCTGGAAAGCATAAAGGAGTATTTGAAAGGAGTTTTTCAAAGAAAGACCTCGGTGAAGCTGCTTACATATTGAGCATCAAGATCTATAGAGATAGATCAAGACGCTTGATAAGTTTTTCAATGAGTACATACCTTGACAATATTTGAAGTAGTTCAAAATGGAACAGTCAAAGAAAGAGTTCTTGGCCTGTGTTACAAGGTGTGAAATTGAGTAAGACTCAAAGCCCGACCATGGCAGAAGATAGAAAGAGAATGAAAGTCATTCCCTATGCCCTTGCCATAGGTTCTATAAAGTATGCCATGCTGTGTACCAGATCTATTGTATACCCTACACTGAGTTTGGCAAGGGAGTACAATAGTGATCTAGGAGTAGATCACTGGACATTGGTCAAAATTATCCTTAGTGGAATAAGGATATGTTTCTCGATTATGGAGGTGACAAAAGGTTCGTCGTAAAGGGTTACGTCGATGCAAGTTTTGACACTGATCCAGATGACTCAAAGTCTCAATCTGGATACATATTGAAAGTGGGAGCAATTAGCTAGAGTAGCTCCGTGCAGAGCATTGTTGACATAGAAATTTGCAAAATACATACGGATCTGAATGTGGCAGACCCGTTTGACTAAACTTCTCTCACAAGCAAAACATGATCACACCTTTGTACTCTTTGGGTGTTAATCACATAGCGATGTGAACTAGATTATTCACTCTAGTAAGCCCTTTGAGTGTTAATCACATGGTGATGTGAACTATTGGTGTTAAATCACATGGCGATGTGAACTAGATTATTGACTCTAGTGCAAGTGGGAGACTGAAGGAAATACGCCCTAGAGGCAATAATAAAGTTATTATTTATTTCCTTATTTCATGATAAATGTTTATTATTCATGCTAGAATTGTATTAACCGGAAACATAATACATGTGTGAATACATAGACAAACAGAGTGTCACTAGTATGCCTCTACTTGACTAGCTTGATAATCGAAGATGGTTATGTTTCCTAACCGTAGACATGAGTTGTCATTTGATTAATGGGATCACATCATTAGGAGAATGATGTGATTGACTTGACCCATTCCGTTAGCTTAGCACCCGATCGTTTTGTATGATGCTATTGCTTTCTTCATGACTTATACATGTTCCTATGACTATGAGATTATGCAACTCCCGTTTACCGGAGGAACACTTTGTGTGCTACCAAACGTCACAACGTAACTGGGTGATCATAAAGGTGCCCTACAGGTGTCTCCAAAGGTACTTGGCGTATTTCGGGATTAGGATTTGTCACTCCGATTGTCGAAGAGGTATCTCTGGGCCCACTCGGTAATGCACATCACTTAAGCCTTGCAAGCATTGCAACTAATGAGTTAGTTGCGGGATGATGTATTACGGAACGAGTAAAGAGACTTGCCGGTAACAAGATTGAACTAGGTATTGAGATACCGACGATCGTGTTGGAAATATGCCCTAGAGGCAATAATAAATTGGTTATTATTATATTTCCTTGTTCATGATAATCGTTTATTATCCATGCTATCATTGTATTGATAGGAAACTCAGATACATGTGTGGATACATAGACAACACCATGTCCCTAGTAAGCCTCTAGTTGACTAGCTCGTTGATCCATAGATGGTTACGGTTTCCTGACCATGGACATTGAATGTCGTTGATAACGGGATCACATCATTAGGAGAATGATGTGATGGACAAGACCCAATCCTAAGCATAGCACTAGATCGTGTAGTTCATATGCTATAGCTTTTCTAATGTCAAGTATCATTTCCTTAGACCATGAGATTGTGCAACTCCCGGATACCGTAGGAGTGCTTTGGGTGTATCAAACGTCACAACGTAACTGGGTGACTATAAAGGTGCATTACGGGTATCTCCGAAAGTGTCTGTTGGGTTGGCACGAATCGAGACTGGGATTTGTCACTCCGTGTAAACGGAGAGGTATCTCTGGGCCCACTCGGTAGGACATCATCATATGCGCAATGTGACCAAGGAGTTGATCACGGGATGATGTGTTATGGAACGAGTAAAGAGACTTGTCGGTAACGAGATTGAACAAGGTATAAGGATACCGACGATCGAATCTCGGGCAAGTAACATACCGCTAGACAAAGGGAATTGTATACGGGATTGATTAAGTCCTTGACATCGTGGTTCATCCGATGAGATCATCGTGGAACATGTGGGAGCCAACATGGGTATCCAGATCCCGCTGTTGGTTATTGACCGGAGAGTCGTCTCGGTCATGTCTGCATGTCTCCCGAACCCGTAGGGTCTACACACTTAAGGTTCGGTGACGCTAGGGTTATAGAGATATTAGTATGCGGTAACCCGAAAGTTGTTCGGAGTCCCGGATGAGATCCCGGACGTCACGAGGAGTTCCGGAATGGTCCGGAGGTAAAGAATTATATATAGGAAGTGCTATTTCGGCCATCGGGACAAGTTTCGGGGTCATCGGTATTGTACCGGGACCACCGGAAGGGTCCCGGGGGTCCACCGGGTGGGGCCACCTGCCCCGGGGGGCCACATGGGCTGTAGGGGGTGTGCCTTGGCCTATATGGGCCAAGGGCACCAGCCCCAAGAGGCCCATGCGCCAAGAGATGGGAAAAAAGGAGAGTCCTAAAAGGGGAAGGCACCTCCGAGGTGCCTTGGGGAGGATGGACTCCTCCCCACCCTTGGCCGCACCCTTCCTTGGAGGAAGGGGCAAGGGCTGCGCCTTCCCCTCTCCCTTGGCCCTATATATAGTGGGGAAAAGGAGGAGCAAACCAATCTAAGGCCTGGCACCTCCCTCTCCCTCCCGTGACACATCTACCTCCTCCCGCAGCGCTTAGCGAAGCCCTGTTGGAATCCCGCTACTTCCACCACGCCGTCGTGCTGCTGGATCTCCATCAACCTCTCCCTCCTCGTTGCTGGATCAAGGCGTGGGAGACGTCTCCGTTCCGTACGTGTGTTGAACGCGGAGGTGCCGTCCGTTCGGCGCTAGGATCATCGGTGATTTGAATCACGACGAGAACGACTCCATCAACCCCGTTCTCTTGAACGCTTCCGCTTAGCGATCTACAAGGGTATGTAGATGCACTCTCCCTCCCCTCGTTGCTAGTCTCTCCATAGATAGATCTTGGTGATACGTAGGAAAATTTTGAATTTCTGCTACGTTCCCCAACAGATCGAATCTTGGGCAAGTAACATACCGATGACAAAAGGGAACAACGTATGTTGTCATGCGGTCTGACCGATAAAGATCTTCGTAGACGTGTCTCGGTCATGTCTACATAGTTCTCGAACCCGTAGGGTCCGCACGCTTAACGTTTCGATGACAGTTATATTATGAGTTTATATGTTTTGATGTACCAAAACTTGTTCGGAGTCCCGTATGTGATCATGGACATGACGAGGAGTCTCAAAATGGTCAAGACATAAAGATTGATATATTGGATGACTATATTCCGACACCGAAAGTGTTCCGGGTGATTTCGGAGAAAACCGGGGTGCCGGAGGGTTACCGGACCCTCCCCGGGAGAAGTAATGGGCCTTACGGGCCCTAGTGCAGGCCGCGCGCCCCTCCCCCTCTGGTCCGAATTGGACTAGGAGAGGGGGGGCGGCGCCCCCCTTTCCTTCTCCCTCTCCCCCTTCCTTTCCCTCTCCTAGTAGGAGTAGGAAAGAGGGGAGTCCTACTCCTACTAGGAGGAGGACTCCTCCTCCTGGCGCGCCATAGAGGGCCGGCTGGCCTCCCACTTTCTCCTTTATATACGGGGGCAGGGGCACCCCAAAGACACAACAATTGATCTGTTTGATCTTTTAGCCGTGTGCGGTGCCCCCCTCCACAATAGTCCACCTCGATAATACTGTAGCGGTGCTTAGGCGAAGCCCTGCGTCGGTAGAACATCAACATCGTCACCACGCCGTCATGCTGACGAAACTCTCCCAAAACACTCGGCTGGATTGGAGTTTGAGGGACGTCATCAGGCTGAACGTGTGCTGAACTCGGAGGTGCCGTGCATTCGGTACTTGATCGGTTGGATCGTGAAGACGTACGACTACATCAACCGCGTTGTGCTAACGCTTCCGCTTTTGGTCTACATGGGTACGTGGACAACACTCTCCCCTCTCGGTGCTATGCATCACCATGATCTTGCGTGTACGTAGGATTTTTTTTGAAATTACTATGTTCCCCAACAAATACATGTGTGAATACATAGACAAAACAGAGTGTCACTAGTGTGCCTCCACTTGACTAGCTCGTTGATCAAAGATGGTTAAGTTTCCTAGCCATAGACATGAGTTGTCATTTGATAAACGGAGTCACATCATTAGGACAATGATGTGATTGACTTGACCCATTCTGTTATCTTAGCACTTGATTATTTTAGTTTACTGTATTGCTTTCTTCGTGACCTATACATGTTCCTATAACTATGAGATTATGCAACTCCCGGTTACTGGAGGAACACTTTGTGTGCTACCAAATGTCACAACGTAACTGGGTGATTATAAAGGTGCTCTACAGGTGTCTCTGATGGTAGTTGTTGAGTTGGCATAGATCAAGATTAGGATTTGTCACTCCGATTGTCGGAGAGGTATCTCTAGGCCCTCTCGGTAATGCACATCACTATAAGCCTTTCAAGCAATGTGACTAATGAGTTAGTTGTGGGATGATGCATTACTGAACGAGTAAAAAGACTTGCCGGTAACGAGACTGAGCTAGGTATTAAGATACCGACAATCGAATCTCGGGCAAGTAACATACCGATGACAAAGGGAACAACGTATGTTGTTATGCGGTTTGACCGATAAAGATCTTCGTAGAATATGTAGGAGCCAATATGACCATCCAGGTTCCGCTATTGGTTATTGACCGGATACATGTCTCGGTCATGTCTACATAGTTCTTGAGCCCATATGGTCTGCACGCTTAACGTTCGGTGACGATTTGTATTATGCGTTTATGTGTTTTGATGTACCGAAGGTAGTTTGGAGTCTCAGATGAGATCGGGGACATGGCGAGGAGTCTCGAAATGGTTGAGACGTAAAGATCAATATATTGGACGGCTATATTCGGACATCGGAAAGGTTCCGAGTGATTCGGGTATTTTTCGGAGTACCGGGGAGTTACGGGAATTCGTCCGGGGAGTCAATGCGCCTTAATGGGCCTTAGTGGGAAGGAGAGGCAGTAGTCAGGAGGTGGCGCACGCCCCTCCCAAGCCCAGTCCGAATTGAACAAGGGGTTTGGGGCGCGGCCCCCCTCTGCCTTCCTTCCCCCCTCCCCCTCCTTTCCCCCTTCTCCTAGTTGGACTAGGAAAGGAGGAAACCTACTCCTACTAGGAGTAGGAATCCTAGTCCTTTGGCGCGCCCCTCCTAGGGCCAGACTCCTCCTCCCTTGCTCCTTTATATCGGGGGGAAGGGGCACACCAAGACACAAGTTAATCATTGATCTCTCTTAGCCGTGTGCGGTGCCCCCCTGCACCATAATCCACCTCGGTCATATTGTAGCGCTGCTTAGGTGAAGCCCTGCGTCGGTATCTTCATCAACACCGTCACCACGCTGTCGTGCTGACGGAACTCTCCCGCGAAGCTCTACTGGATCGTGAGTTCGCGGGACATCACCGAGCTGAACGTGTGCTGAACGCGGATGTGCCGTACATTCGGTACTGAGGATCGGTCGATCGTGAAGACGTACGACTACATCAACCGTGTTCTCATAACGCTTCCACTTATGCTCTACGAGGGTACGGTGACGACACTCTCCCCTCTTGTTGCTATGCATCACCATGATCTTGCGTGTACATAGGATTTTTTTGAAATTACTACGTTCCCCAACAGTGGCATCAGAGCCAATTTTATGCGTAGATGTTATATGCACGAGTAGAACACAAGTGAGTTGTTGGTGATACAAGTCATACTGCTTACCAACATGTCATACTTCGGTTCAGCAGTATTGTTGGATGAAGCGGCCTGGACTGACATTACGCGTACGCTTATGCGAGACTGGTTCTACCGACGTGCTTTGCACACAGGTGGCTGATGGGTGTCAGTTTCTCCAACTTTAGTTGAACCGAGTGTGGCTACGCCCGGTCCTTGAGAAGGTTAAAATGGCACTAACTTGACGAACTATCGTTGTAGTTTTTGATGCGTAGGTAAGAACGGTGATTGCTCAGCCCGTAGCAGCCGCGTAAAACTTGCAACAACAAAGTAGAGGACGTCTAACTTGTTTTTGCAGGGCATGTTGTGATGTGATATGGTCAAGACATGATGCTATATTTTATTGTATGAGATGATCATGTTTTGTAACGGAGTTGTCGGCAACTGGCAAGAGCCATACAGTTGTCGCTTTATTGTATGCAATGCAATCGCCCTGTAATTGCTTTACTTTATCACTAAGCGGTAGTGATAGTCGTAGAAGCAATAGTTCGCAAGACGAAAATGATGCTACGATGGAGATCAAGGTGTCGCACCGGTGACGTTGGTGATCATGACGGTGCTTTGAAGATGGAGATCAAAGGCACAAGATGATGATGGCCATATCATATCACTTATATTGATTGCATGTGATGTTTATCCTCTATGCATCTTACTCTGCTTTGATTGACGGTAGCATTATAAGATGATCTCTCACTAAATTTCAAGGTATAAGTATTCTCCCTGAGTATGCACCGTTGCGGAAGTTCACCGTGCCGAGACACCACGTGATGATCGGGTGTGATAAGCTCTACGTTCAAATACATCGGGTGTAAGCCAGTTTTTGCACATGCAGAAAACTCAGGTTAAACTAGACAAGCCTAGCATATGCAGATATGGCCTCGGAACACAGAGACCGAAAGGTCGAGCGTGAATCATATAGTAGATATGATCAACATAGTGATGTTCACCATTGAAAACTACTCCATTTCATGTGATGATCAGTTATGGTTTAGTTGATATGGATCACGTGATCACTTAGATGATTAGAGGGATGTCTAATTGAACTTTAATTTATCATGAACTTAGTACCTGATAGTATTTTGCTTGTCTATGTTGTAGATAGATGGCCCGTGCTGTTGTTCCGTTGAATTTTAATGCGTTCCTGCTGCAGATGCTCGGGAGATGCTGTAGATGCAACTGACGACGTTAAGAACGTCTGGCAGAGCAAAGCTAATGACTACTCGATAGTTCAGTGTGCCATGCTTTACGGCTTAGAACCGGGACTTCAACAACGTATTGAACGTCATGGAGCATATGAGATGTTCCAAGAGTTGAAGTTAATATTTCAAGCAAATGCCCGGACTGAGAGATATGAAGTCTCCAATAAGTTCTACAACTGCAAGATGGAGGAGAATAGTTCAGTCAGTGAACATATACTCAAAATGTATGGGTATAATAATCACTTGATTCAATTGGGAGTTAATCTTTCGGATGATAGTGTCATTGACATAATTCTTCAATCACTGCCACCAGGCTAGAAGAGCTTGTGATGAACTATAATATGCAAGGGATGGATAAGACAATCCCCGAGCTCTTCGCAATGCTAAAGGCTGCGGAGGTAGAAATCAAGAAAGAGCATCAAGTGTTGATGGTCAACAAGATCACCAGTTTCAAGAAAAAGCGTAAAGGGAAGAAGAAGGGCAACTTCAAGAAGAACAACAAATAAGTTGCTGCTCGGGAGAAGAAACCCAAGTCTGGACCTAAGCCTGAGACTGAGTGCTTCTACTGCAAACAGACTGGTCACTGGAAGCGGAACTGGACCAAGTATTTGGCGCATAAGAAGGATGGCAAGGTGAACAAAGGTATATGTGATATACTTGTTATTGATGTGTACCTTACTAATGCTCGCAGTAGCACCTGGGTATTTGATACTGGTTATGTTGCTAATATTTGCAACTCGAAACAGGGATTATGGATTAAGCGAAGATTGGCTAAGGACGAGGTGACGATGCGCGTGGGAAATGGTTCCAAAGTCGATGTGATCGCGGTCGGCACGCTACCTCTACATCTACCTTCGGGATTAGTTTTAGACCTAAATAATTGTTATTTGGTGCCAGCACTAAGCATGAACATTATATCTGGATCTTGTTTGATGCGAGACGGTTATTCATTTAAATCAGAGAATAATAGTTATTCTATTTATATGAGTAATATCTTTTATGGTCATGCACCCTTAAAGAGTGGTCTATTTTTATTAAATCTCGATAGTAGTGATACACATATTCATAATATTGAAGCCAAAAGATGTAGAGTTGATAATGATAGTGCAACTTATTTGTGGCACTGCCATTTAGGTCATATTGGTGTAAAGCGCATGAAGCAACTCCATGCTGATGGAATTTTGGAATCACTTGATGCTTGTGAACCATGCCTTATGGGCAAGATGACTAAGACTCCGTTCTCCGGAACAATGGAGCGAACAACTGACTTATTGGAAATAATACATGCCGATGTATGCGATCCGATGAGTGTTGAGGCTCGCGGCAGGTATCATTATTTTCTGACCTTCACAGATGATTTGAGCAGATATGGGTATATCTACTTGATCAAACATAAGTCTAAAACATTTCAAAAGTTCATATAATTTCAGAGTAAAGTGGAAAATCATCGTAACAAGAAATAAAAGTTTCCACGATCTGATCGTGGAGGAGAATATTTGAGTTACAAGTTTGGTATTCATTTGAAACAATGCGGAATAGTTTCGCAACTCACGCCACCTGGAACACCACAACGTAATGGTGTATTCGAACATCGTAACCGTACTTTATAAGATATGGTGCAATCTATGATGTCTCTTACTGATTTACCACTATCGTTTGGGGCTATGCATTAGAGACAGCTGCATTCACGTTAAATAGAGCACCATCTAAATCTGTTGAGACGACACAATATGAACTGTGGTTTGGCAAGAAACCAAAGTTGTCGCTTCTTAAAGTTTAGGGTTGCGATGCTTATGTGGAAAAGTTTCATCTTGGTAGGCTCAAACCCAAAATCAGAGAAATGTGTCTTCATAGGATACCCAAAGGAGACAGTTGAGTACACCTTCTATCACAGATCCGAAGGCAAGACATTCGTTGCTAAGAATGGATCCTTTCTAGAGAAGGAGTTTCTCTCAAAAGAAGTGAGTGGGAGGAAAGTAGAACTTGATGAGCTAACTGTACCTGCTCCCTTATTGGAAAGTAGTTCATCACAGAAATCTGTTCCTATGACTACTACACCGATTAGTGTGGAAGCTAATGATGATGATCATGTAACTTCAGATCAAGTTACTACCGAACCTCGTAGGTCAACCAGAGTGAGATCCGCACCAGAGTGGTACGGTAATCATGTTCTGGAGGTCATGTTACTTGACTATGACAAACCTACGAACTATGAGGAAGCGATGATGAGCCCAGATTCCGTAAAATGGCTTGAGGCCATGAAATCTGAGATGGAATCCATGTAGGAGAAAAAACTGTGGACTTTGGATGACTTGCCCGATGATCGGCAAGCCATAGAAAATAAATGGATCTTCAAGAGGAAGACGGACGCTGATAGTAGTGTTACTATCTACAAAGCTAGACTTGTCAAAAATGGTTTTGACAAAGTTCGAGGTGTTGACTACGATGAGATTTTCCCACTCATAGCGATGCTTAAGTCTGTCTGAATCATGTTAGCAAATTGCCACATTTTATGCAATCTGGCAAATGGATGTCAAAACTACATTCCTTAATGGATTTCTTAAAGAAGAGTTGTATATGATGCAACCAGAAGGTTTTATCGATCCTAAAGGTGCTAACAAAATGTGCAAGCTCCAGCGATCCATCTATGGACTGGTGCAAGCATCTCGGAGTTGGAATATAGCATCAAGATCTATAGAGATAGATCAAGACGCTTGATAAGATTTTTCAATGAGTACATAGCTTGACAAGATTTTGAAGTAGTTCAAGATGGAACAGTCAAAGAAAGAGTTCTTGCCTGTGTTACAAGGTGCAAAATTGAGTAAGACTCAAAGCCCGACCACGGCAGAAGATAGAAAGAGAATGAAAGTCATTCCCTATGCCTCATCCACAGGTTCTATAAAGTATGTCATGTTGCGTACCATATCTGTCCTATACCCTACACTAAGTTTGACAAGGGAGTACAATAGTGATCTAGGAGTAGATCACTGAACAACGGTCAAATGAGTAAGACTCAAAGCCCGACCACGGCAGAAGATAGAAAGAGAATGAAAGTCATTCCCTATGCCTCATCCACAGGTTCTATAAAGTATGTCATGTTGCGTACCATATCTGTCCTATACCCTACACTAAGTTTGACAAGGGAGTACAATAGTCATCTAGGAGTAGATCACTGCACAACGGTCAAAACTATCTTTAGTGGAATAAGGACATGTTTCTCGATTATGGAGGTGACAAAAGGTTCGTCGTAAAGGGTTACGTCGATGCAAGTTTTGACACCGATCGAGATGGCTCTAAGTCTCAATATGGATACATATTGAAAGTGGGAGCAATTAGCTAAAGTAGCTCCGTGCAGAGCATTGTAGACATAGAAATTTGCAAAATACATATGGATCTGAATGTGTTAGACCCATTGACTAAGCTTCTCTCACAAGCCAAACATGATCACACCTTAGTACTCTTTGGGTGTTAATCACATAGCGATGTGAACTAGATTATTGACCCTACTAAAACCCTTTGGATATTAGTCACATGGCGATGGGAACTATTGGTGATAAATCACATGGCGATGTGAAATAGATTATTGACTCAAGTGCAAGTGGGAGACTGAAGGAAATATTCCCTAGAGGCAATAATAAAGTTATTATTTAATTCCTTATTTCATGATAAATGTTTATTATTGATGCTAGAATTGTATTAACCAGAAACATAATACATGTGTGAATACATAGACAAAACAGAGTGTCACTAGTATGCCTCTACTTGACTAGCTCGTTGATCAAAGATGGTTAAGTTTCCTAGCCATAGACATGAGCTTTAATTTGATAAACGGGATCACATCATTAGGATAATGATGTGATTGACTTGACCCATTCCGTTAGCTTAGCACTTGATCGTTTTAGTTTACTGCTATTGCTTTCTTCATGACTTATATGTGATAAACGGGATCACAT
The DNA here is from genome assembly GCF_003073215.2 of Triticum urartu. Taxonomy (NCBI): domain Eukaryota; kingdom Viridiplantae; phylum Streptophyta; class Magnoliopsida; order Poales; family Poaceae; genus Triticum; species Triticum urartu. The sequence goes on from NC_053023.1 coordinate 16,624,207, forward strand.
CATTAGGATATTCCCATTCTGTAACTATGAGATTATGCAACTACCGATTACTGAAGGAACACTTTATGTGCTATGAAACGTCACAACGTAATTGGGTGATTATAAAGGTGCTCTACAGGTGTCTCTGATGGTACTTATTGAGTTGGCATAGATAAAGTTTAGGATTTGTCACTCCGATTGTTGGAGAGGTATCTCTGGGCCCTCTCGGTAAAGCACATCACTATAAGCCTTGCAAGCAATGTGACTAATGAGTTAGTTGCGGGATGATGCATTACGGAACAAGTAAAGCTGCCGGTAACGAGATTGACCTAGGTATTGAGATACCGATGACCGAATCTCGGGCAAGTAACATACCGATGACAAAGGGAACAACGTATGTTGTTATGCGGTTTGACCGATAAAGATCTTCGTAGAATATGTAGGAGCCAATATGAGCATCCGGGTTCCGCTGTTGGTTATTGACCGGAGACGTGTCTCGGTCATGTCTACATAGTTCTCGAACCCGTAGGGTCCGCACGCTTAACGTTTGGTGACGATTTGTATTATGAGTTTATGTGTTTTGATGTACCTAAGGTAGTTCGGAGTCCCGGGTGAGATCGGGGACATGACGAGGAGTCTCGAAATGGTCGAGACGTAAAGATCGATATATTGGAAGGCTATATTCGGACATCGGAAAGGTTCCGAGTGATTCGGGTATTTTTCGGAGTACCGGAGAGTTACGGGAATTCGTCCGGGGAGTCAATGGGCCTTAATGGGCCTTAGTGGGAAGGAGAGGCAGCAGCCAGGAGGTGGCGCGCGCCCCTCCCAAGCCCAGTCCGAATTGGACAACGGGTTGGGGCGCGGCCCCCCTCTCCCTTCCTCATCTCCCCTCCCCCTCCTTTCCCCCTTTTCCTAGTTGGACTAGGAAAGGAGCAAACCTACTCCTACAAGGAGTAGGAATCCTACTCCTTTGGCGCGCCCCTCCTAGGGCCGGCCTCCTCCTCCCTTGAACCTTTATATACGGGGGCAGGGGGCACCCCAAGACACAAGTTGATCATTGATCTCTCTTAGCCGTGTGCGGTGCCCCCCTCCACCATAATCCACCTCGGTCATAGTGTAGCGGTGCTTAGGCGAAGCTCTGCGTCGGTATCTTCGTCAACACCATCACCACGCCATCGTGCTGACGGAAATCTCCCGTGAAGCTCTACTGGATCGTGAGTTCGCGAGACGTCACCGAGCTGAACGTGTGCTGAACGCGAAGGGGCCGTACATTCGGTACCGAGCATTGGTCGATCCTGAAGACGTACGACTACATCAACCGCGTTGTCATAACACTTCCGCTTACGGTCTACGAGGGTATGTAGACTACACTCTCCCCTCTCGTTGCTATGCATCACCATGATCTTGCGTGTACGTAGGATTTTTTTTGAAATTACTACGTTCCCCAACAAAACTCTCTCTCACCTCTCTCTCTCCTACCTCACGACGACTCTCTCTGCTCTGGTGAATCCCGATTTCTCCGACCTGTGCATCTGCCACCGTTGGCGCCCCGGGCACGACCGTGCTCTCTCTCCATCGCCCACTCTCTCCCTCTCACCCCCACTCCATTCACCCTCTAGCATCGGAGCATCAAGAACAAGTCCGACGACATGACGATTTTGTGCACACGGTGACTATCCTCCTCTCAAAGAAACGATAGGTCGCAGAGCTCCAACGATGCAACCAGACCTTCACCACCAAAAATTGACTGTATACGAAGGTAGATGACACAGTCGACTCCATCTTCTCCAACTCTGTCCGCCATTCGTCGGCACCCGGTTCATGGCCTCTCGTGATCCATAGATCCCAGAGACTGCACCTACAGCCCGCCGGAGATCCTCTCTTCCCTTCCGCTCTCCCCAAATGCTTGATTCCTTGCTATTGGTGCTGTCCCCGTGAGGTTCACCTCAGCCGCCGGGCAAGGCATTTCGTGCTTCCCTGGACAAGTTATGTTGCATGCGTGCTCTAGAGGCTCCCGCAAACAAGCTTCTGCGCATGTGTGCTCCTTCTCCGCCATTGCAGCTTGCTCCTGGCGCATCGCCGCCGTTCCTGACCTCACGCCGGAGTGTAAGCTCCAGTTGTGAGGCCGAACGACGACCCACACTTTTTGACTCATTAGGTTTAGTGCTAAAATATTAGGAGTGGACCCCACACTTAGGGCCTGTTCTGATCTCCTCCAGCTTCTAACTTCATCAACTTCTCAAATAATTTTGTCCCGAACGTTTGGGCTCCAAGAAGCTAACTTCTCGAAGCCGATCCAAATCCGCTCGAGCGGCCCAGCTCCACCGATCGAAGAATCAGAAGTTCGCCCAATTTACAGGAAGCTGCCACCGCCAAAGAAAATGGTTCGCTGCCCCCTGCTCGATGAAAAGAAACCATCGATCCCCAACCAATCGATTCCCCTCTCCCTCCCTCGTATCGTTGCACCGGGCCGAACAAGGCTGCCCCCAACCGGCCCAATCAGTGGCAAACGGACCAGAGCCCTCCAAGTTGGGCTGCAGTTTTCTGAGAAGCTTCCCAATGCAGCCGAACGGTCCTGCTATCGCAACGTGAAGTTAGAAGCGAGGAGAAGAAGCTGGATATGTGAAGTTTTGAGAAGCCAGAGGAGATCCGAACAGGCCCTTAATTAACACAATAAATTTATATTCTAAAATAAAAGTCACTAAGAAAAGAGTCTTTTTTATTTGGCCCCACGTGTAAGTGAATGAGAGAGATGGGTGAGAGAAAGAATTTTTTTTCCCTTTTTATTTTTTAGTGTGAGTCCCGCATGTAAGTGACATAAGGAGGAAAGGGCAAAATGTCCAGCAAACATTAAGATAGCGGTCAAAGCACTTTGACCTGACGGTAACGACACGGAAGAGCATTTCTATAAGTTCACCTAACGGTAGAGGGGTAAATTTGAGCATGCTTCGAAATTAGGGGAAATTTGAGTAGGTGATTCGAGTTAGGGAGAGAAATACATTTGTCCTAAATGAATTGGTACTGTTAATTGAATCACTGCATTTAACTACATATGCTACTACTAAATGAATTTGATCTCTTAACTAAATTTGATACTTTTAACTGAATTGCGGCAGTAGTAATTTGTTAGTGTCAACTGAATTTGATATTGTGAACTGGACGAAACAGTTTGACGATTTTTTGGAAGAAAAGAGAAATAATGGAGCAAAGAACCACCAGAGGGCCCCCTGATACCCACAAGACACCAGGGCACGCCAGCCCCCCCCCCCCCGGGAGGCCATCTTCATCATCCGGGCGGCCACCATGATGAGGAGGGAGTAGTCCACCCTCAGGGCTGAGGGTTTATACTAGTAGCTATGTGTTTGATCTCTCTCTCTCTCCTATTCTCAATTTGGCACGATCTTGATGGATCGCGACCTTTGTTAATATAGTTGGATCACATGGTGATTCCCCCTCTCTATCGTGTTGTGATGAATTGAGTTTTCCCTTTGAGATTTCGTTATTATCGGATTGAATACTTTTATGGATTTGAGAGCACTTGATGTATGTCTTGCTATGAATACCCATGGTGATAATGGGGGTATCGTATTGATTCACTTGATATATGATTTGGCACTCAACTCGCGGATTCCCGAGGAGACATTGGGGTAATCTATGCATAGGGTTTGATCCAAGTTTTCGTCCTTTTTTCTCCGGTAGAAATCTTGGGGCACTCTTTGAGGTTTTTTGTGTTGGATTGAGTATTATGAATCTGAAATTGTTTGATGCATATCGTATAATCAACTCATGGATACTCGCGGTGACATTGGAGTATCTAGGTAACATTAGAGTTGGTTGATGTGTATCATATGGTGTTATTTTAGTACGAACTCTTAGATAGATCGATCGGAAATGATAACTTGGTGTTATTTTAGTACGAACTCATGGATAGATCGATCGGAAAGGATAACTTTAAGGTGGTTTCATACCCTACAAACAATTTCGTCTTATGTTCTCCACTAGATAAGAACTTTGGAGCGATTCTTCATCTCACGTTGAGGGACGGTTATATGATCCAATTATATTAGCATTGTTGACAGATTGCACTAGCGAAAGTACGGACCCTAGGCCTCATTTTCAAGCATTCAAATACCGTTTGTGCTCACTTTTGTTATTTGCTACCTTGCTGATTTTTATTGTTCCTACTATTACAAAAATCAATATCTACTATCCATATTACCCTTGTGTCACCATCTCTTCGCCGAACTAGTGCACCTATACAATTTACCATTGTATTTGGTGTGTTGGGGACACAAGAGACTCTTTGTTATTTGGTTGCAGGGTTGTTTGAGAGATCTTCATCATAAGCCTCCCACAGATGATAAACCTTAGGTAATCCACTTGTGGGAAATTTGCTACTGTCCTACAAAACTCCGCGCTTGGAGGCCCTGTTGGGGAACGTAGTAATTTCAAAATTTTCCTACGCACATGCAAGATCATGGTGATGCATAGCAACGAGAGGGGAGAGTGTTGTCCACCTACCCTCGTAGACCGAAAGCGGAAGCGTTAGCACGACGCGGTTGATGTAGTCGTACGTCTTCACGATCCGACCGATCAAGTACCCAACGCACGGCACCTCCGAGTTCTGCACACGTTCAACTCGATGACGTCCCTCGAACTCCGATCTAGCCGAGCTTTGAGGGAGAGTTTCGTCAGCACGACGGCGTGGTGACGATGATGATGTTCTACCGACGCAGGGCTTCGCCTAAGCACCGCTACGATATGACCGAGGTGGATTATGGTGGAGAGGGGCACCGCACACAGTTAAGAGATCAAGAGATAAATTGTTGTGTCTCTGGGGTGCCCCCCTGCCCCCGTATATAAAGGAGTGGAGGAGGGGGAGGGCCGGCCCGCTCTATGGCGCGCCCTAGGGGAGTCCTACTCCCACCGGGAGTAGGATTCCCCCTTTCGTAGTAGAACTAGGAGCCCTTCCAAGTAGTAGGAGTAGGAGGGAAGGAAAGGGAAGGGAAAAGGAGAAGGAAGGAAGGGGACGCCCCCCTCCCTAGTCCAATTCGGACCAGCCCATGGGGAGGGGTGCGGCCACCCTTTGAGGCCTTTCTCTCCTTTCCCGTATGGCCCATTAAAGCCCAATACGAATTCCTGTAACTCCCCGGTACTCCTGAAAATACCCGAATCACTCGGAACCTTTCCGATGTCCAAATATAGTCGTCCAATATATCGATCTTTACATCTCGACCATTTCGAGACTCCTCGTCATGTCCCAAATCTCATCCGGGACTCCGAACTCCTTCGGTACATCAAAACACATAAACTCATAATATAATCGTCATCGAACTTTAAGCGTGCGGACCCTACGGGTTCGAGAACTATGTAGCCATGACCGAGACACGTCTCCGGTCAATAACCAATAGCGGAACCTGGATGCTCATATTGGCTCCTACATATTCTACGAAGATCTTTATCGGTCAAACCGCATAACAACATACGTTGTTCCCTTTGTCATCGGTACGTTACTTGCCCGAGATTCGATCGTCGGTATCTCAATACCTAGTTCAATCTCGTTACCGGCAAGTCTCTTTACTCGTTCCGTAACACATCATCCCGCAACTAACTCATTAGTTGCAATGCTTGCAAAGCTTATAGTGATGTGCATTACCGAGTGGGCCCAGAGATACCTCTCCGACAATCGGAGTGACAAATCCTAATCTCGAAATATGCCAACCCAACAAGTACCTTCGGAGACACCTATAGAGCACCTTTATAATCACCCAGTTACGTTGTGACGTTTGGTAGAACACAAAGTGTTTCTCCGGTAAACGGGAGTTGCATAATCTCATAGTCATAGGAACATGTATAAGTCATGAAGAAAGCAATAGCAACAAACTAAACGATCAAGTGCTATGCTAACGGGATGGGTCAAGTCAATCACATCATTCTCTAATGATGTGACCCCGTTAATCAAATGACAACTCATGTCTATGGCTAGGAAACTTAACCATCTTTCAACGAGCTAGTCAAGTAGAGGCATACTAGTAACATACTGTTTGTCTATGTATTCACACATGTATTATGTTTCCGGTTAATACAATTCTAGCATGAATAATAAACATTTACCATGATATAAGGAAATAAATAATAACTTTATTATTGCCTCTAGGGCATATTTCCTTCAGTCTCCCACTTGCACTAGAGTCAATAATCTAGTTCACATCGCCATGTGATTTAACATCAATAGATCACATCACCATGTGATTAACACCCATAGTTCACATCGTCATGTGACCAACACCCAAAGGGTTTACTAGAGTCAATAATCTAGTTCACATCGCTATGTGACTAATACCCAAAGAGTACTAAGGTGTGATCATGTTTTGCTTGTGAGGGAAGTTTAGTCAACGGGTCTACCATATTCAGATCCGTATGTATTTTGCAAATTTCTATGTCAACAATGCTCTGCACGGAGCTACTCTAGCTAATTGCTCCCACTTTCAATATGTATCCAGATTGAGACTTTGAGTCATCTGGATCAATGTCAAAACTTGCCTCGACGTAACCCGTTACGACGAACCTTTTGTCACCTCCATAATCGAGAAACATATCCTTATTCCACTAAGGATAATTTTGACCAATGTCCAGTGATCTATTCCTAGATGACTATTGTACTCCCTTGCCAAACACAGGGCAGGGTATACAATAGGTCTGGTATACAGCATGGCATACTTTATAGAACCTATGGCTGAGCATAGGGAATGACTTTCATTCTCTCTCTATCTTCTGCCGTGGTCGGGTTTTGAGTCTTACTCGGTTTCACACCTTGTAACACAGGCAAGAACTCTTTCTTTGACTGTTCCATTTTGAACTACTTTAAAATATTGTCAAGGTATGTACTCATTGAAAAACTTATCAAGCGTCTTGATCTATCTCTATAGATCTTGATGCTCAATATGTAAGCAGCTTCACTGAGGTCTTTCTTTGAAAAACTCCTTTCAAACATTCCTTTATGCTTTGAGGAATAATTCTACATTATCTCCGATCAACAATATGTCATTCACATATACTTATCAGAAATGTTGTAGTGCTCCCACTCACTTTCTTGTAAATACAGGCTTCGCCGCAAGTCTGTATAAAACTATATGCTTTGATCAACTTATCAAAGCGTATATTCCAACTCCGAGATGCTTGCACCAGTCCATATATGGATCACTAGAGCTTGCATATTTTGTTAGTACCTTTAGGATTGACAAAACCTTCTGGTTGCATCATATACAACTATTCTTTAATAAATCTATTAAAGAATGCAGTTTTGTTTATCCATTTGCCAGATTTCATAAAATGCGGCAATTGCAAACATGATTCAGACTGACTTAAGCATAGATACGAGTGAGAAACTCTCATCGTAGTCAACACCTTGAACTTGTCGAAAACCTTTTTGCGACAATTCTAGCTTTGTAGATAGTAACACTACTATCAGCGTCCGTCTTCCTCTTGAAGATCCATTTAATCTCAATGGCTCGCCGATTAATGGGCAAGTCAATCAAAGTCCATACTTTGTTCTCATACATGGATCTCATCTCAGATTTCATGGCCTCAAGCCATTTCGCGGAATCTGGGCTCATCATCGCTTCCTCATAGTTCGTAGGCTCGTCATGGTCAATTAACATGACCCCCAGAACAGGATTACGGTACCACTCTGGTGCGGATCTGACTCTGGTTTACCTACGAGGTTCGGTAGTAACTTGATCTGAAGTTACATGATCATCATCATTAGCTTCCTCACTAATTGGTGTAGTAGTCACAAGAACAGATTTCTGTGATGAACTACTTTCCAATAAGGGAGCAGGTACAGTTACCTCATCAAGTTCTACTTTCCTCCGACTCACTTCTTTTGAGAGAAACTCCTTCTCTAGAAAGGATCCATTCTCAGCAATGAATATCTTGCCTTCGGATCTGTGATAGAAGGTGTACCCAACATTTTCTTTTGGGTATCCTATGAAGACGCACTTCTCCGATTTGGGTTTGAGCTTATCAGGTTGAAACTTTTTCACATAAGCATTGCAACCTCAAACTTTAAGAAACGACAGCTTAGGTTTCTTGCCAAACCATAGTTCATACGGTGTCGTCTCAACGGATTTAGATGGTGCCCTATTTAACGTGAATGTAATTGTCTCTAATGCATAACCTCAAAACTATAGTGGTTAATCGGTAAGAAAAATCATAGATTGCACTATATCCAATAATAGTACGGTTGTGACGTTCGGACACACCATTATGTTGTGGTGTTCCAGGTGGCACGATTTTGTGAAACTATTCCACATTGTTTTAATTGAAGACCAAACTCGTAACTCAAATATTTGTCTCTGCGATCAGATCGTAGAAACTTTATTTTCTTGTCATGATGATTTTCCACTTCACTCTGAAGTTTTTTTGAACTTTTCAAATGTTTCAGACTTATGTTTCATCAAGTAGATATACCCATATCTGCTCAAATCATCTGTGAAGGTCAGAAAATAACGATACCCGCCACGAGCCTCAACATTCATTGGACTGCATACATCATTATGTATTATTTCCAATAAGTCAGTTTCTTGCTCCATTGTTCCGGAGAACGGAGTCTTAGTCATCTTGCCCATGAGGCACGGTTCGCAAGCATCAACTGATTCATAATCAAGTGATTCCAAAAGCCCATCAGCATGGATTTTCTTCATGCGCTTTACACCAATATGACCTAAACGAGACTGCCAAAAATAAGTTGCACTATCATTATTAACTTTGCATCTTTTGGCTTCAATATTATGAGAATGTGTATCACCACGATCGAGATCCAACAAACCATTTTCATTTGGTGTATGACCATAGAAGGTTTCATTCATGTAAATAGAACAACAATTTATTCTCTTACTTAAATGAATAACCATATTGCAATAAACATGATCAAATCATATTCATGCTCAACGCAAACACCAAATAACACTTATTTAGGTTCAACACTAATCCCGAAAGTATAGGGAGTGTGCGATGATGATCATATCAATCTTGGAACCACTTCCAACACACATCGTCACTTCACCCTTAACTAGTCTCTGTTCATTCTGCAACTCCCGTTTCGAGTTACTACTCTTAGCAACTGAACCAGTATCAAATACCGAGGGGTTGCTACGAACACTAGTAAAATACACATCAATAATCTGTATATCAAATATACCTTTGTTCACTTTGCCATCCTTCTTATCCACCAAATACTTGGGGCAGTTCCGCTTCCAGTGACCAGTCCCTTTGCAGTAGAAGCACTTAGTCTCAGGCTTAGGACCAGACTTGGGCTTCTTCACTTGAGCAGCAACTTGCTTGCCGTTCTTCTTGAAGTTTCCTTTCTTTCCCTTTGCCCTTTTCTTGAAACTAGTGGTCTTGTTAATCATCAACACTTGATGCTCTTTCTTGATTTCTACCTTCATCGATTTCATCATCATGAAAAGCTCGGGAATCGTTTTGATCATCCCTTGCATAGTATAGTTCATCACGAAGTTCTACTAACTTGGTGATGGTGACTAGAGAATTCTGTCAATCACTATTTTATCTGAAAGATTAACTCCCACTTGATTCAAGCGATTGTAGTACCCAGACAATCTGAACACATGCTCACTGCTTGAGCTATTCTCCTCCATCTTTTAGCTATAAAACTTGTTGGAGACTTCATATCTCTCAACTCGGGTATTTGCTTGAAATATCAACTTCAACTCCTAGAACATCCATATGATCCATGACGTTCAAAACGTCTTTGAAGTCCCGATTCTAAGCTGTTAAGCATGGTGCACTAAACTATCAAGTAGTCATCATATTGAGCTAGCCAAACGTTCATGACATCTGCATCTGCTCCTACAATAGGTCTGTCACCTAGCGGTGCATTAAGGACATAATTCTTCTATGCAGCAATGAGGATAAACCTCAGATCACGGATCCAATCCGCATCATTGCTACTAACATCTTTCAACTGAGTTTTCTTCTAGGAACATATCAAAAATAAAACAGGGGAGCTAAACGCGAGCTATTGATCTACAACATAGATATGCTTATACTACCAGGACTAAGTTCATGATAAATTTAAGTTGAATTAATCATATTACTTAAGAACTCCCACTTAGAAAGACATCCCTCTAATCTTCTAAGTGATCACGTGATCCAAATCAACTAAACCATAACCGACGTGAAATGGAGTAGTTTTCAATGGTGAACATCACTATGTTGATCATATCTACTATATGATTCATGCTCGACCTTTCGGTCTCAGTGTTCCGAGGCCATGTCTGCATATGCTAGGCTCGTCAAGTTTAACCTGAGTATTCTGCGTGTGCAAAACTGGCTTGCACCCGTTGTATATGGACGTAGAGCTTATCACACCCAATCATCACGTGGTGTCTGGGCACGACGAACTTTGGCAACGGTGCATACTCAGGGAGAACACTTTTATCTTGAAATTTAGTGAGAGATCATCTTATAATGCTACTGTCAATTAAAGCAAGATAAGATGCATAAAAGATAAACATCACATGCAATCAAAATATGTGACATGATATGGCCATCATCATCTTGTGCCTTTGATCTCCATCTCCAAAACATCGTCGTGATTTCCATTGTCACGGGCATGACACCATGATCTCCATCATCTCGATCTATATCAATGTGTCGTCACATGGTCATCACGCCAACTATTTCTCTTGCAACTATTGCTATCGCATAGCGATAATTGTAAAGCAATTATTTGGCGCTTGCATCTTATGCAATAAAGAGACAACCATAAGGCTTCTGCCAGTTGCCGATAACTTCAACAAAACATGATCATCTTATACAACAACTTATATCTCATCACGTCTTGACCATATCACAACACAACATGCCCTGCAAAAACAAGTTAGACGTCCTCTACTTTGTTGTTGCAAGTTTTACGTGGCTGCTATGGGCTTAGCAAGAACCGTTCTTACCTACGCATCAAAACCACAATGATAGTTTGTAAAGTTGGTGCCGTTTTAACCTTCTCAAGGACCGGGCGTAGCCACACTCGGTTCAACTAAAGTTGGAGAAACTGACACCCACTAGTCACCTGTGTGCATATCACAGTGGTAAAACTAGTCTCGCGTAAGCGTACGCGTAATGTCGGTCCGGGCCGCTTCATCCATCAATACCGTCAAACCAAAGTGTGACATGCTGGTAAGCAGTATGACTTATATCGCCCACAACTCACTTGTGTTCTACTCGTGCATATTACATCCACGCATAAAACCAGGCTCTGATACCACTGTTGGGGAACGTAGTAATTTCAAAATTTTCCTACGCACACGCAAGATCATGGTGATGCATAGAAACGAGAAGGGAGAGTGTTGTCCACGTACCCTCGTAGACCGAAAGCGGAAGCGTTAGCACAACGCGGTTGATGTAGTCATACGTCTTCACGATCCGATCGATCAAGTATCAAACGCATGGCACCTCCGAGTTCTGCACACGTTCAACTCGATGACGTCCCTCGAACTCCGATCTAGCCGAGCTTTGAGGGAGAGTTTCGTTAGCACGACGGCGTGGTGACGATGATGATGTTCTAGCGACGCAGGGCTTCGCCTAAGCACCGCTACGATATGACCGAGGTGGATTATGGTGGAGAGGGGCACCGCACACGGCTAAGAGATCAAGAGATCAATTGTTGTGTCTCTGGGGTGCCCCCCGCCCCCGTATATAAAGGAGTGGAGGAGGGGGAGGGCCGACCCTCTCTATGGCGCGCCCTAGGGGAGTCATACTCCCACCGGGAGTAGGATTCCCCCTTTCCTAGTAGAACTAGGAGCCCTTCCAAGTAGTAGGAGTAGGAGGGAAGGAAAGGGAAGGGAAAAGGAGAAGGAAGGAAGGGGGGCCCCCCTCCTTCCTAGTCCAATTTGGACCAGCCCATGGGGAGGGGTGCGGCCACCCTTTGAGGCCTTTCTCTCCTTTCCCGTATGGCCCATTAAGGCCCAATACGAATTCCCGTAACGCCCCGGTACTCCCGAAAATACCTGAATCACTCGGAACCTTTCGGATGTCCGTATATAGTCATCCAATATATCGATCTTTACGTCTTGACCATTTCGAGACTCCTCGTCATGTCCCCGATCTCATCCGGGACTCCGAACTCCTTCGGTACATCAAAACACATAAACTCATAATATAACCGTCATCGAACTTTAAGCGTGCGGACCCTACGAGTTCGAGAACTATGTAGACATGACCGAGACACGTCTCCGGTCAATAACCAATAGCGGAACCTGGATGCTCATATTGGCTCCTACATATTCTACGAAGATCTTTATTGGTCAAACTGCATAACAACATGCGTTGTTCCCTTTGTCATCGGTATGTTACTTGCCCGAGATTCGATCGTCGGTATCTCAATACCTAGTTCAATCTCGTTACCGGCAAGTCTCTTTAATCGTTCCGTAACACATCATCCCGCAACTAACTCATTAGTTGCAATGCTTGCAAGGCTTATAGTGATGTGCATTACCAAGTGGGTCCAGAGATACCTCTCCGACAATCGGAGTGACAAATCCTAATCTCGAAATATGCCAACCCAACAAGTACCTTCGGAGACACCTGTAGAGCACCTTTATAATCACCCAGTTACGTTGTGACGTTTGGTAGCACACAAAGTGTTCCTCCGGTAAACGGGAGTTGCATAATCTCATAGTCATAGGAACATGTATAAGTCATGAAGAAAGCAATAGCAACAAACTAAACGATCAAGTTCTATGCTAACGGAATGGGTCAAGTCAATCACATCATTCTCTAATGATGTGACCCCGTTAATCAAATGACAACTCATGTCTATGGCTAGGAAACTTAACCATCTTTGATTCAACGAGCTAGTCAAGTAGAGGCATACTAGTGACATACTGTTTGTCTATGTATTCACACGTGTATTATGTTTCCGGTTAATACAATTCTAGCATGAATAATAAACATTTACCGTGATATGAGGAAATAAATAATAACTTTATTATTGCCTCTAGGGCATATTTCCTTCAGGCCCAACATGAGTCTACAAGAAAAAGTTGTGTAGTAGACATCATGAACTAAATTGCTATTGTGAGTTGAATCATAGTTTGAACTGAATTTGGTAGTTTAAACTCAATTACAATTACTTCTGTCAACTGAATTTGCAGGGAGGTATTGACTGTGGAGTGATTCAGTGGGTTCATGGTCCCTGGCTTGTCATACTTCAGAGCTGTCTGACAAAACTGTGGGAGATGTTTCATGACCAGAATTGTGGCAGGGTGATGGATAGACATTCTTATGACTAAACAAATAGCCAAACTGGAGAAGCAGAATGAATTCCTGGCCAAGCAATTCAGTGACATGGTTGATGAAATTGGCCAGCTTTTTGATTGGCAAGATGGAAAGGTGCAGCATATGGAACATCAGAATGCAACACATCATGCTGAAGATGTCAAGACAAAGCTTACAGTGTTAGAGGAGCAGTGCAAGATGGAGCTAAAGATGGAGAAGATGAGGTTGACTTAAGAGCAGAGGTGCATCCTGACTTCTCAGGCAGATATCATCAGGAACACTTGGAAGGCCATGAAGGAGGTCAAGGAGGACATGGATGTTCTTCAAGAGGAGACGAAGAACCTTGAGAGTGTGATTGCCGATGCCTAAAGGTGGGCATGGTAGCAAGGAGGAGCTTCAGAAGATCAAGTCCATCCTGGATGAGTGAGGCGGCTGCATGGAGACTAAGTATATATTAGGCCAATATATATAATAGGCCATGGAACACCAAGAAGCTGAAGATGTTGGTGGTATATTTTCTAGATCTACTGATCTTAGTTTGTAATGCCTAATGCAAACAATGTGGTCAGCTGTTAGGCTAGCAAGTTATGAGAGGATTTTATGCATACTTTTTAAAGTATATTCTAGTGCCAAATCCCTCATATCTAGACCAGCAGGTTAAAAAGAGGTTTTGGGAGAGACACACACGTTTTGGGAGAGAGAGAGAGAGGGAGAGATGGCACCAATAATTTTTTTTATAACCTTAGGAACTGTTGAAACTTTTCCCACCATATGAGTTCATACACTATTTCTTCCTATTCTGATCTTGCAGTCACATGAAAAAAATGACAATATTTGGATCAACAAAATTGTATTGTCATTACATGTATTTAATGGGTTTACAATACGTATGTACATTCTGGGCAAGAAGAATGTGAATGTCTATCGAAAAGAAGAGAATGTACACTAGCGATAGATAGAATTTGAAAGGTGCATTTTTTCACATATCACAAGTTGCAATGTTTGTTTATTGAAATATTGCACACGTACTACATCTCATACATGTGACAGTTCTTTTGCAAAACTATAATACTTGCTCTCATGATAAATATCACGTGGAGAGTGCTACACGTATTGATCATTGTCATTGTATCTTTCTATTTTGTTTGACTTATCTCACAGCCAGAACATATTTCATACTTTTTGTTGTCGGGCATATTGTACGACAAAACAAGGGAAGCCATGCTGCATAACACTATTTTGAACATGTAGTGATTATCTCTGACACTTCATTTCATGGTCCACCCCAATGATTCCAAAATCTCCATCTTTGTTGTTCTCTTATTATCATCGGACTACACAACAAAAGAGAGCGTGATACACACTGGCCCCATCATTTGATTATACTTCTCTCATAAAGAGAGCCCTACATGCATTAAATGTAATGGGATTTATAGATCTGCAAATTAAATCCGTTTTTCATGATTCAAAAGAAACAATAATAGAATTACCACCTAAAACTACTAAACATATCCATCATCAGCAGATGAGGCTTGTGTGTACCTCCAGTGCCCCATTAGTGGCCAAGCCACGAGGCATGTCAGAGTGATAGGGTGGCCACAAGAAGACGGATAGGATAGCACGGTAGGATCAAGAATCTTCTGTTGCTGGCTGGAGACGTTTGTCATGCATGCATGAGGGGTGCTCATTTTTTACTTTTTACGCTCTATAGCTAGAATATTGCTTGGTTGTCAAGTGTCATGTATCACGCTTTGTAAATCCAAACAAGATGGTGATTATGCAGGGATGTGGTTTGACAACAATGTTTGTGAATCACAGTTCAAAAAGTCAGCATTATGGGGCTTTGAAAACTCCTTGATGTTATAGTTTCTGTGGTATTGGTGCTTGTTCAATTTTGTTCCAATATGGTAGCTTAAACATTGGGATTTCTTATCATGCTCCCGTTAAGCACATCCTTCATGTTGAACATAAACGAAAGCAACATGTAACTCATGTTCAATTAGCACTGCTTATACAACTTCTTCAAAGGTTATGGGCATTGAATACTTCAGCGGTTGATCACAAGCCCCAGCACCGCTGCCACCCTCCCCCCCCCCCCCCCCCCCCCCCCCCCCCCCCCCCCCCCCCCCCCCCCCCGATTTCCCCTTGCCGCCATCGGGCAAAGCTCGTGCGGTGGTCACTAGCGGCAGGACTATCTCACACGGACAAAGTGTCACAACCGGCCCCTGGGTGACAAGGCACGCTCAGCGTGGTGTCCAGCCTCAGATCTCCTTGCGGTGGGTGGTCATCAAGGCTCAGTGGTAAGGCTCAGTGCTCAGTGGACTAGTGGAGGCATGATGGGGTGGAACCCAATTTGGGCATGTGCGGGATGTGGTTGGATGAACAAGGTGGTGATTGAAAGTCCTTGTGGTGCTCGGCTCAGGATTTTATGGATATGCAGTGTATTATGCTCTAGCAGTGAGACTCTATCGTGCTGGTTGTGGAGCCCGATGGCTGTGAGGCTCTGCTAACAAGTGTGAATACTACTAGATGTTCATATGCAATTAGCCCATACTAGAAAAACAAAACTAAATGGCTGGAGGATACATTCTTTATCTTCTTTCCAATTTGGACATTAACTTAGTATGCTTACTCTTATGGCCTTTAATTAGTCAGCTAATTACCTTTTCACTTCTTATCAAGTGTCCTTGCCACCATGCCTTGCTAATACACGTAATGGATTATATATACACACGTTTTTCTACACAAATTCTGTTATACATTGTACTTGGATATGTGGACATGGACCGTACAGTAAGGAATTTTTTTGTAGGACATACATATTTTGAGTGGATTAACCTATCTCTCTTTTGTGCACAAAGTGATTCACACCATGACTCTTGTGCAGGACAAAGTAGATTCGCAATAACATTCTATTCCAATTCGAAGATAAATGGATGAAAAACAGAGGTTAGAGATAAGTTTTCCACTATTTTAAAGGTGCATCTGCGTACAAAATACCATTTTAATTTTTCGTTTAACCTTACCTCAGTATGAACAAAGCTGTCGTGGCTGGTATTACAGGTAACTCATGTTAAAGAAAACGTAAAACAGTTGGAACTTGAAGCTGTAATTAATTGGCATCTCATGCCTCATATATGTGGAGCTTAAAGAAAACATTTTTTTACTAATTATGGGTACTTATGATGTACTATCTTCAAAGAAATCATCAAATGAACGGTCCATATAAAGATCTACGAATTTCAAATATGTATAGATGTAACTCATACTTTCAATGAGACCATGTATCGTTATTTCCTTCAAGTTGTTCAATTCCATTCTCTTGAGTTTTCTTAATAAAAGGATGGTTTTCATCAGGCCAGCAAATGATTTTAAACGAGATGGTTGATTTACTACACTCTTTAGTCCGAAGAGCATCTCTAGCAGATCCTGTAAAACGCGCTACCGCAAATTTCATCTAAGGGATCCTGTAAAATGAATTCGCGGCACCACGGAAGGCACGGCAGAACAGATCCAATATATGATACTGGACAATTTAAACTTAAACTTCGCGGCACCATAGTTCACCGGAGTTCATCACACATTCGAACACGCAAACTTAAAAAATCGTAGATAAACCTAAATCTAAACTAGTCTAGGGCTTGACATTGAGGTTGTACTCGGTCGAGGAGCAGTCAAAAGTGTAGGCGAGCTAGTACCTCTCCTTGGCCGCCTTGAGCAATGCGGCGGCGCTTTCTTATCTTGCCTCGAACGCCACCTTCGCCTCGTTGAACTCAATTTCTGCCTCGTGGAGTGAGCGTCGCGCCTTCAACTCAATTGACCGCTACTGGTGGAGTGAGCGCCGCGCTGCCTTATCGTAAACAAAATAAACAAGTAACTCAACTCAGTTAGCACAACTTCTACAACACTTCCAATGGTTTGGGCATTGAATACTGCACCCCATTTCTCACGCGCCTAGCACCATCGCCACCCTACCCCCACTACCCCTCGCCGCCACCAGACAAAGCCCGCGCGGTGATCGCCATCGGCAGGAATGTCTCGCACAAACACATTGCCATGCCTGGCCTCTAGACGTCTTGGCACGCTCGGCATGGTGGCCGGCCTTGGATCTCTCTATGGTGAGGCAGCCGCGTAGGCTCGATGGTCAGGGTTTCGTGCTTGGCACCCGATGCTCGGTGGACCAGTTGTACGCGTGAAGTGGTGGGCCGAATTTGGAGCTACGCCGGTTGTGGTAGGGCGACCAAGGAAGTGAAGGGAAATCATAGCGGTGGCGGATCCAGTCTTCTATTGCTCTGTGGTGTATTATGCTGCCACGGTGAGACTTTGTGGTGGCAGCGGAGCCCGACAGCTGTGAGGCTTCACTGGTTGCGGGCGCTTATCTCCACCTTTGTGTGGGTTGCCAGGGTGGACATCGTGCGTGGATCTGGGCTCGGTAATGCAGTGGAAAATAGTTCATCTAGCTGGATGGAGCAAGTTGGGGGTTGTGCAGGTGCACGGGGCTGCCTAGAGGTGCTCTCTGTGGAGTCACACGATGGGTCTTTACTGAATGGAGTCACGTGATGGGTCTTTGCTAACAATTTTTTTCAGTATCATGTATTTTAGGAATCCAAGATATGATCCCATGGGTAAGACTTTCAATGTCTAACTTTCCTAGAAGGCATCAAATGGCTCTTTCATGTCATCCTTGATATCTTCCCAGGATCTTAATAAGCAAATCAAATTATTAATAGTATAATAGATAATGTCCGAACGTACTAAAATACGTGGATGGTTTTTTTTTTGTTTTTGTTAGTTATTTTATGAAACTAGAAATAATGAAAGTAGGTTTCTTGCACTTAGGTGCCTTGGCTGGTATCGAGTTCAACGCCAAACTTTTCGCAAAGAACACAAACAATCAATATAGTTGATATATGGCTCATTTTCTCTCTCGAAAAATGGTTGCTACTATCTTCATTACAAGGTCCATTGCATATGTTTCCTCAGCCTTGGTATTTTTTGTTCCGTTGTATATAGATATTGTCAATCATATGACTACACAACAAGAGGGGTGTGATTCACTAGGGGGCGTGATTCACTATCTAGTCATTACATGATCCATTCCATATCTTTCCTCAGCCTTTGTATTTGTTGTTCCCTTGAATATATATCCTCAGTCATGACTACACAACAAGAGGGGACGTGACTCACTAGTCGTTCCAAGGAATCGAGCCACCATTAAATGCAACCATCGTTATGATATTTTTCAGAAGTTGCCGCCATAAATATTCATAATCCTGAACATTGTGCAAAGTAGAGCTAGGAAACAAGAGAATCTTTGAAGCGATGCACAACTCACCACCCACCTCACAATACAGCCTCTAATATGGATAAGTTGGTGCGCTAGTACACCAGAGAAGATAGATCGAGAACCAATATATAGAAGCTGCAGTGACGTCAGTTTAAACAAGACATCATATCATTAATAATATTATAGTAGCCAAATAAACTTGTTGTCATGCGCCAGCATACAACTTATTTTTACAATGACACAAATGACGAAACAGACAAATACACATACATATTCATTTTCCAGCAATACATGTGGCAGTCATCGTAAACGTGACTGGCAGCATATATATATGAGCTGTGACCGGGAAACCAATTCTCAACATACGTACGCTCCAAGCAAGAAGCGCATGCCAAGAACGTACATATAAGAGTTTTATTTAGTATAAAACATTATTAGTCACGATGACAAATTTACTCAAATGTTGACTGTGGACTTGTGGACGCAGACCTCATAGCATGGCTGAAGTTGCTGCAATCGGGAGTCTCCTTACTGAGGGGCTGCGGCGCTGTGGTGCTTAGCATTGCAGTTGCAGTCGTTTTTCAGCACGCATTCGACAAAGCACTTCTGGATTTCGCCACCATCGCGGCCTTCTAAGATGCACTTTCCTGCACAAGCACAGTTCTTGGAGCAGATGCAGTCAGTGACAAGACCAACTTTTTCGGTCTTGTCGATGCAAGTTTCTGCAGGCGCTGGTTCTGCATTAGCTGCAGCGATGAACAGGACGGCCAGCATCATGCCGACGGCAACCATCTTCATCTGAGCACCAGAAGCCATTGATGCTAGCTAGCTTTGGAAAGGAGACTATATTGGTGTGTGTACTGGCTTGTGAAGCTGTGGGCTGTTGATGCATGTTTTGCTCCAGGCCCTTGGTATTTATAGAGAGCCAATGAATGCATGCATGCCCCGCCTTTTCTCTACTCTAGTTAGCCTCCCGTTACACAAAAGGAGGGGAAAATGCGAGTGCCTTCGTTCATTCCCGGCCACACACATGCACGTACCGATGTGGATGTGCATGAGCTTGAGCCATGAGTAGGTGTTCACATGCAATTAGTGGATACTTTTTTTATCTTCCCAATTTGGACATTACCTTACTCTGCCTATTCTTATGGTATTTAATTAATCAACTAATTAGATGTTCACTTCTTATCCAGTGTCCAGGCGACCACGTCCTGCTAATACACTTAATGGATTATATATACACACGTTTTTCCACACCGTTGTGTTATAGTCCCTCCTGTCCTTTTTAATTTGCATATAAATTTTGTGTGAAGTTAAAGTATCTCTATTTGGACCAAACTTATAGAAAAAATTACCAACATTGACAATATCAAATCAATATTGTTATACTCATTATAAAATATAGTTTCACGGTGTATATATTTGATATTGTAGATGTTAATATTTTTTAACATAAATTGGGTCAAATTTTGTAGAGTTTGACTTGACAGAAATCTAATACGCGGAGTACATTATACTTTGACTTGTCAACATGAACTGTACAGTAAGATGTTTTGTGCAGAAACAGAAATATTTTGAATGGATTAACATATCTCTCTTTTATGCCCAAAGTTAGCCAGACGATGACTCTTGTGCACGATAAACTAGATTCATAGTAACCTTTTTGTTGTTGTTTGAATAATAAAAGAATGGAAAACTGAAGGTCGGAGATAAGTTATCCACTATTTTTACTAGACCTTAGCTGTGAATCAACAGAATTGTTGTGTCTGGTATTATGTGTAAATCATGTAAACAAGAACGTAAAACAATTGGAGTTTTGAAGCTGTAATTAATTGGCATCCTCATGCTTTATATATGTGGAGCTGACACCGCGGTTTCCACCCCCACGTCGCCCTTCTTGGGCGACTCGGGGGAAACCCTAGCCGCTGCCCAGCAGCCAGCCCCCACCGCCTCTCCAGCATCGCCTCAGCTGGAGGGTTGGCCGGTGAAGCCGCGCCGGACCCCAGGATGGTAGTGACAGGGCCGACCCAAGTATGGTTATTTCCTTCAAATGGTTAAATTTCATTCCCTTGAATTTTCTTAATCCAAGGACAGTTTTCATCAGGCAAGCAAATGATTTTAAACAAGATTGATGATTTACTACACTTTTTTGTCCTTTGGGCAGGGTGCTAAAAGAGACTAAATAGTACGTGATTCACGCTTCTTGGTGTCCTCTTGCACCAGCAATGCATGCCGTCGTGTACTTATATGCCCATGCATGAAATATAGAACGCATGAGATAGCTTGACATGATGTGACAAATAGATGGACCATGTACGAAAAGAAATATGGAAATCATATATTGGACTCCTATCCACGTATATATGCTTGCGCTATTACAGACCACACTTTGCTTATCCGGAAGATGTAAAAGAGAAAATCTGTCGGAAAACCTTGCAGTCCATGGTTAGCCATTTAGCCACTGACCGAGTCTGCAAGCCTTGTTTCACTACCCTGGAGACCGTGTGCGTCCTGATATTTATAGGCCTTGCACCTGAGATTTAATATATTATTGCCTTGAAATAACTGGATAGTCCTAGTAAATAATCAAAATGAACTTTAACCAGCTAGTGAATGATGTTTCAGCTTCTCATTGTGGACACTATATTTTTCAGTTCATTCTTGCGGTTTTAGTCACATAGTTAGTTGTTGAGTTCTCATCTAATGTCACCACTACTAGATGAGAACTTTGAGCTATGCCGAGAACTAAAACACGGGAACTCGGCAAACACGTTGTATGCCGAGAGCCAAAATTGACACAACATGGAGCATGGCAAAGACAGGTTGTTACCGAGAGACAAGCAAAAGGAACTCAGAAAACAGAACAATCTCGGCAACGGCGTCATATGCCGGAAGCCAAACAGTAAGCTCACGGCAATGGGGTGCCATGTGGCACAGTAAGCTCATGGCAATGTGGTGCCATGTGGCAAGTCCGTCAATTGTTGACGATGCAGTGATGGTGGGTAAACTTTGCCAAAAGCCCGCACTTTTTTACTCGGCGAAGCGTCGTTTCATTGCATAATTCAAGCACTATTAGATGAACATTACATGCTTTTTTGTTTCGCTAGCTAAAGCAGTAGATCTCGATATGACTATTCACATTCATTTAGGGTTTTCAGTCGAGTCTTGCCAATGAGGACTGTTTATTCGCAACCCGCATATGAACTTTTAAGCGGAGGGCTGCTCGTCCGGCTTTGGAGGTTTAATTAATTTGAGGATGTGATAGGTCATTTGCAGTAATATGTGCCACCGATGGCCTATTGCCGAATCATGAACCTCCCGCACGGCGCGAAAATGCAGTAGACTTGAGGTAGTCACCTTCGGCCTCATTCTTCCTGCAATGACGAATGCCGAATGAGGAAAAGTGGTATCTGCAATGCATGTTGCACCCCTGGTTTTTTTCGGACCGCCTGCAATATTTGAGACATTTATTGCATTCCTAGGATTTCAATGAGGGAAATTGCAAATCTGCACGACAGCCACATGAACTGATGTCTAGAAGCGGTTTGGAAAATCCAATATGGGTTCTTTGCGACATGCGTAGGTCTTGTTCAGTTGAAGGAGGGGCAGGCCCCCCCACCAGGGAGGTTGAATTTAGCTTGGTGCCATGCCGGGTGCAGCCGTTTAAATCCAAGGAAGGAAACCACCAACGTAGCTAATGTGGCAGGCTGACCTCAAGGAATAGAACAAGAGCTAAAGAAGACGTGGAGGTCAAGATAGCCACTGAGGATTCAAATTCTGATGCTCACATTCATACTGTATGTGTCTCCCATACAGTATTTCGATCAGAAAACAAGGAAGATAGCATGGCTGGATCTAGGTGGGTCTGCTGCTTGGTAGACCTGCATGTTAGAGAGACAGAGAGAGGGAGAGAGAGAGAGGGAGAGAGAGAGAGAGAGAGACATGATAAACCTTAACAATGCTTGAAACTTTTAAGCCATATGATTGTGTACACTATTTCTCGCTGTTCTGGTCTTGTAGTTACATGATAAACCATTAATGAAATTATTTATAACTTTAAAACTTATATTATCTTTACATGTATTTAAAGGGCTCAAAATATGTATGTCAATTTTGTGCAAAAAGAATATGATTGCCTATTGAAAAAAGAGAGAAGCTAAGCTAGAGGTAGAAAGAATTTGAACAACTGCATTTTTTTCACATATCGCAAAGTACTTATGTTTGTTAACTAAAATTATTTTGCAGGTACTTTATCTCATACATGGGATTTTTATTTTTGTAAGCTATAACATTCTAATGATCAATATCTCACGGAGGGTGCTACACATATCAATCATTGTCCTTATCTTTCTATTTTGTTGTTTTCTCACATAGGCACAACATAAAACAAGGGAATATTGTACTATAAAAGAAGGGAAGGCGTCATGCACGACACTATCTCTCTTGAACTTGTAGTAACTATCTCCGGCCCGTCATTTCATGGTCCACCCTAATTATTCCACAATATTCATATGGGTTGTCCTCTTGTATACTACCAATCCAAACTACACACCAAGGGATAGCGTGATACACGCCAACCCATCATGTGATGGTACTTGTCTCATACAGGGAGCCCTACATGCATTCATTGTAACGGTATTGATATATCTGCGAATTAACTCCCTTTTCGGTTCTTTGAATTAAAAAATTACAGAAGTACCACCTCAAACCATGAAACATATCCATCATCAGCAGATGAGGCTTCGTGTGTTCCTCTGTTGCCCCATCAGTGAAGAAGACATGAATGGTAGCAGGCCTGCCAGAGTGTTAGGATGGCCACTAGAGGATGGGGACGCCATCATGGTAGGATCGAAGAGCTTCTGCTGTTTGCTGGAGACGTGCAACATGCATGCGTGTGCGGTGGTCATGTATCTCGCTCTGTATCTATTATATTTCTTCGTGGTCCAGTCGTCAGGAATAACGCTTCTTGAATCCGAAGAAGGTGGTGAGTATGCATGGATGTGGTGTGACAACAATGTGTGTGAATGAAAGTTTGAAAAGTAATTAAAATGGCGCCTTGAAAACTCCATAATAATAGAGTTTTCGTGGTAATGGTGCTTGTACTTCTTTACAATATGGCCCCT
The DNA here is from genome assembly GCF_003073215.2 of Triticum urartu. Lineage (NCBI taxonomy): Eukaryota > Viridiplantae > Streptophyta > Magnoliopsida > Poales > Poaceae > Triticum > Triticum urartu. The sequence continues at coordinate 16,647,895 of NC_053023.1, forward strand.
TGGTAGATGAAACATTGGCATTTCTTATCATGCTCCTGTTAAGCATATCCTTTATCCAGCACGTAAACAAAAGAAACAAGTAACTCAACTCAACTAGTTCTCCTTATAAAACATTGTCAAAGGTTTTGGGCATTGAATACTTCATCCCGGTTCTCACGAGCCCTAGAACCGTCATCACCCTCCCACTAGCCCTCGCCACCACCGGGCAAAACCCACGTGGTGGTTGCTAGTGACAAGACTGTCTTGTGCAGACACATTGTGAAGGCCGGCCCTTGGAAAACATGGCACGCTCAGCGTGGTGGACGACCTTGGATCTCTCAACGGTATGGCAACCATGAAGGCTCGATGGTTGGGGTTTGGTTCTTTGCACCAAGTGCTCAATGGATTCATTGGAGGTGTGATGTGGTGCGCCCAATTGAGTAAAATGCATAAAACTACCAGTTTAGCGTCATAGCTCTCGGAAAACCACCACATTACAAAACGTGACACTTTGCACTGACCGAAATTTTGACAGTGGAAGAAACACTGAACCATAAAATGAGTGCATTTTGACGTGGCCGATCACTCGCAGGCTGACAGCGGTGAGAGCGCAGAACTAATGAGCGTTAATGGTCGTACCGACAAATATCCGTTTGGCCCGTTCCCCTAAAGGAAACAGTGGCTTTCCATTCTCTCCTCTCGCTCCCCTCTTCCTCGCTCCCCTCTGTGCCGCCGCAATGACCTCTTGGAGAGATCTGGAAGACAACAACAAGGAGGAGGAGCAGACCTAAACCGGCATGGACGTGGACATGTGGGTATGTATACACTCATTGCAGTTAGGGTTTGAGAATTATAACTAGCATAGTGTGACATTTTAGATCCTCCCTTCTCTGCCTCTAGTCTGTGCCTAAGGCTTCTTTCCACTATAGTAGAATCCTGATACAACTATTGATGCTTCCTTCTGTGGCATAGTGACTGGTCCAAAGATCAAATGCAAGCTTTAGCAGTTCAGGGGCAACAAATGTGCTGCATTCGATGGCATCAACATAGGTAGAAGATTCTATGGTTGTGCTAAGCAGGTAATAATTGATGAGCTGTTTTGTTTACTGAATGTGCTCTGTAGTTGAATATGCCTGTGTTTACTGAATCAGTACTGTTAATTGAAGTATTAATGTTAACTGAATCACCACTTTTAATTGAAGTATAACTGTTAAGTAAATCACTACTGTTAATTGAACATTGTACTATTAATTGAACTATTACTATTAATAGAACTATTACTATTAATAGAACCTTGTATGTTATTAATAGAACTATTACTATTAATTGAACATTGTACTATTAATACTGAAGGAAATATGCCCTAGAGGCAATAATAAAGTTATTATTTATTTCCTTATTTCATGATAAATGTTTATTATTCATGCTAGAATTGTATTAACCGGAAACATAATACATGTGTGAATACATAGACAAACAGAGTGTCACTAGTATGCCTCTACTTGACTAGCTCGTTAATGAAGATGGTTACGTTTCCTAACCATAGACATAAGTTGTCATTTGACTAACGGGATCACATCATTAGGAGAATGATGTGATTGACTTGACCCATTCCGTTAGCTTAGCACCCGATCGTTTAGTATGATGCTATTGCTTTCTTCATGACTTATACATGTTCCTATGACTATGAGATTATGCAACTCCCATTTACCGGAGGAACACTTTGTGTGCTACCAAACGTCACAACGTAACTGGGTGATTATAAAGGTGCTCTACAGGTGTCTCCAAAGGTACTTGTTGGGTCGGCGTATTTCGAGATTAGGATTTGTCACTCCGATTGTCGGAGAGGTATCTCTGGGCCCACTCGGTAATGCACATCACTTAAGCCTTGCAAGCATTGCAACTAATGAGTTAGTTGCGGGATGATGTGTTACGGAACGAGTAAAGAGACTTGCCAGTAACGAGATTGAACTAGGTATTGAGATACCGACGATCGAATCTCGGGCAAGTAACATACCGATGACAAAGGGAACAACGTATGTTGTTATGCGCTCTGATCGAGAAAGATCTTCGTAGAATATGTGGGAGCCAATATGAGCATCCATGTTCCACTATTGGTTATCGACCGGAGACGTGTCTCGGTCATGTCTACATAGTTCTCGAACCCGTAGGGTCCGCACGCTTAACGTTTCGATAACAGTTATATTATGAGTTTATATGTTTTGATGTACCGAAAGTTGTTCGGAGTCCCGGATGTGATCATGGACATGACGAGGAGTCTCGAAACGGTCGAGACATAAAGATTGATATATTGGACGACTATATTCGAACACCGGAAGTGTTCTGGGTGATTTCGGAGAAAACCAGAGTGCCGGAGGGTTACCGGAACCCCCCGGGAGAAGTAATGGGCCTTGTGGGCCTTAATGGAGAGAGAGAGAGGGCTTTCCTAGGGCAGGCTACGCGCCCCTCCCCCTCTGGTCCGAATTGAACTAGGAGAGGGGGGGCCGCGCCCCCCTTTCCTTCTCCCTCTCCCCCTTCCTTTCCCCCTCCTAGTAGGAGTACTAGGAGGAGGACTCCTCCTGGCGCGCCATAGAGGGCCGGCCGGCCTCCCCCTTGCTCCTTTATATACGGGGACAGGGGGCACCCCAGAGACACAACAATTGATTTGTTTGATCTTTTAGCCGTGTGCGGTGCCCCCCTCCACCATAGTCCACCTCGATAATACCATAGCGGTGCTTAGGCGAAGCCCTGCGTCGGTAGACATCAACATCGTCACCACTTCGTCGTGTTGACGAAACTCTCCCTCAACACTCGGCTGGATCGGAGTTCGAGGGACGTCATCCGGCTGAATGTGTGCTGAACCTGGAGGTGCCGTGCGTTCGGTACTTGATCGGTCGGATCGTGAAGACGTACGACTACATCAACCGCGTTGTGCTAATGATTCCGCCTTTGGTCTACAAGGGTACGTGGACAATACTCTACCCTCTTGTTGCTATGCATCACCATGATCTTGTGTGTACGTAGGAAATTTTTTGAAATTATTACGTTCCCCAACAGTGGTATCAGAGCCAGGTTTTATGCGTAGATGTCATATGCACGAATAGAACACAAGTGAGTTGTGGGCGATATAAGTCATACTGCTTACCAGCATGTCATACTTTGGTTCAGCGGTATTGTTGGATGAAGCGGCCCAGACCGACATTACGCGTACGCTTATGGGAGACTGGTTCTACCGACGTGCTTTGCACCCAGGTGGTTGGCGGGTGTCAGTTTCTCCAACTTTAGTTGAACCGAGTGTGGCTACGCTCGGTCCTTGCGAAGGTTAAAACAACATCAACTTGACAAACTATCGTTGTGGTTTTGATGCGTAGGTGAGAACGGTTCTTGCTAAGCCCGTAGCAGCCACGTAAAATTTGCAACAACAAAGTAGAGGACGTCTAACTTGTTTTTGCAGGGCATGTTGTGATGTGATATGGTCAAGACATGATGCTAAATTTTATTGTATGATATGATCATGTTTTGTAATCGAGTTATCGGCAACTGGCAGGAGCCATATGGTTGTCGCTTTATTGTATGCAATGCAATCGCCATGTAATGCTTTACTTTATCACTAAGCGGTAGCGATAGTCGTAGAAGCATAAGATTGGCGAGACGACAACGATACTACGATGGAGATCAAGGTGTCGCGCCGGTGATGATGGTGATCATGACGGTGCTTCGGATATGGAGATCACAAGCACAAGATGATGATGGCCATATCATATCACTTATATTGATTGCATGTGATGTTTATTTTTTATGCATCTTATCTTGCTTTGATTGACGGTAGCATTATAAGATGATCCCTCACTAAATTATCAAAGTATAAGTGTTCTCCCTGAGTATGCACCATTGCAAAAGTTCTTCATGCAGAGACACCACGTGATGATCGGTTGTGGTAGGCTGTACGTTCAAATACAACGGGTGTAAGCCAGTTTTTGCACACACAGAATACTCAGGTTAAACTTGACAATCCTAGCATATGCAGATATGGCCTCGGAACACTGAGACCGAAAGGTCGAGCATGAATCATATAGTAGATATGATCAACATAGTGATGTTCACCATTGAAAACTACTCCATTTCATGTGATGATCGGTTATGGTTTAGTTGATATGGGTCACGTGATCACTTAGATGATTAGAGGGATGTCTATCTAAGTGGGAGTTCTTAAGTAATATGATTAAGTGAACATAAATTTATCATGAACTTAGTCCTGATAGTATTTTGCAAATTATGTTGTAGATCAATAGCTCGCATTGTTGCTTCCATATGTTTATTTTGACATGATCCTAGAGAAAAACTATGTTGAAAGATGTTAGTAGCAATGATGCGGATTGGATCCGTGATCTGAGGATTATCCTCATTGCTGCACAGAAGAATTATGTCCTTGATGCACCGCTAGGTGACAGACCTATTGCAGGAGTAGATGCAAACATTATGAACATTTAGCTAGCTCAATATGATGACTACTTGATAGTTTAGTGCACCATGCTTAATGGCTTAGAATCGGGACTTCAAAGATATTTTGAACAACATGGACCATATGAGATGTTCCAGGAGTTGAAGTTAATATTTCAAGCAAATACCCGAGTTGAGAGATATGAAGTCTCAAACAAGTTCTATAGCTAAAAGATGGAGGAGAATAGCTCAAGCAGTGAGCATGTGCTCAAATTATATGAGTACTACAATTAATTGAATCAAGTGGGAGTTAATCTTCCAGATAAGATAGTAATTGACAAAGTTCTCTAGTTACTATCACCAAGTTAATAGAACTTCGTGATGAACTATAATATGCAAGGGATGACGAAAGGAATTCCCGAGCTTTTCGCGATGCTGAGATTAGCGAAGGTTGAAATCAAGAAAAGAGCATCAAGTGTTGATGGTTAACAAGATCACTAGTTTCAAGAAAAGGGCAAAGGGAAAGAAGGGGAACTTCAAGAAGAACAACAAGCAAGTTGCTGCTCAAGTGAAGAAGACCAAGTTTGGACCTAAGCCTGATATTGAGTGCTTCTACTGCAAAAAAGGACTGGTCACTGGAAGCGGAACTACCCCAAATAATTAGCGAATAAGAAGGATGGCAAAGTGAACAAAAGTATATTTGATATACACACTAGTAGAAAACAGGGCTATGGTCCAGGCCGGCTCAGCCCATTAGTCCCGGTTCAGTCTAGAACCGGGACCAATGTGGGCATTGGTCCCGGTTCGTGAGCCCAGGGGGCCAGCTGGGCCACGTGGGCCATTGGTCCCGGTTGGTGGGACGAACCGGGACCAATGGGCCTCGCTCCTGGCCCACCACCATTGGTCCCGGTTGGTGGCTTGAACCGGGACCAAAGGCTTCCCTTTAGTCCCGGTTCATGTCATCAACCGGGACCAATGAGGTGCCTATATATACCCCCTCGCGCAAGAGCAGAGCACAGTGCTCTGTTTTTTCTGGCCGAGGGGGAGAGGGCTTTGTGGTGCTCTAGCTCACCTCCTATGCACATGAGTTGTTCGATGGAATGCCCGAGCCACACTACTTAATCTTTCTCCTCTCGAAGCTCGACCTCCAAGCTCCATTTTCCTCGAGATTTGTCTAGATTTAGCGGTCCGTCATGCCCCGTCCCCGTCTTCACCGCCGTCGATCACCCGCGCCGATCTCATCACCGACACCACCGTGGTGAGCCTCTTGTTCTTATCTTCTTTCTGAAAGGAAATATATTCTTACTTGTAGTTTAGATAGATACTTGTATCATTTTCTTACATTTATTATTGCATCTTATATAGTGCGATGGTTTTGGTATCCGCCCCCGTCGGCCCTCGTCCTGTCTATGATTCGGATTTGGTATGTATATTATCTTTATAACTATTCGTTCATTTATTGTTTATGAAAATTATGCCGACCAACGTGACATAGATTTTATTTATCTAGGATGTATGTGAATCGGAAATGCCAACCGACCCTATTGTCGAGAGGTTAAATTTAGTTGAAGAAGAAAACAATTTGTTGAAGGAAAAAATAAAAAAAAATGAGGAGGAGAAGATGATATTGGAGTTGCATGTTGCGGATGTCGTCGATGATCACAAGATCAAGATGGATGCAATGCGCTTGAAGATTAGAAAGATTAGAAAATATGCCATTCATACCGAGGCTTGGTATCATTATGCCGTTGGATCAATTGTTACCTTGGTTGCAATTATGATCGCATTTGTTTTCGCATTGAAATGTTTTACATAGTTTCAATGTATGGTTTAATTAATTAGATGCTCTGGAGAGCTATATGTTGTTAGATGAGAACTATGTATGCACTTTGGTTTTAATGTGATGATGAACTTCTATTAATTTGGACACTTAATTATATATAATGCACGCAGATGAACCGGCAATGGATGTACGGTGACGACACACCCGCGAGTACATTAAGGGCGTGCATGAGTTTCTCGATGCGGCTGAGCCAAACAAGCAGAATGGTTTTATGTGTTGTCCATGCACTGAATGTGGGAATACGAGGTCTTACTCTAACCGGAAAATCCTTCACTCCCACCTGCTTTACAAGGGTTTCATGCCACACTATAATGTTTGGACGAGGCATGGAGAAATAGGGGTTATGATGGAAGACGGCGAAGAAGAAGAGTACGATGACAACTATGTGCCCCCTGAATATGGTGATGCTGCAACGGGGGGAGCTGGTGAAGATCAAGAGGAACCAGACGATGTGCCCAATGATACTGCCATGGGTGAAGCTGCTGAAGATCAAGAGGAACCAGACGATGTGCCCGATGATGATGATCTCCGCCGGGTCATTGTCGATGCAAGGACGCAATGCATTAGTCAAAAGGAGAAGCTGAAGTTCGATTGCATGTTAGAGGATCACAAAAAAGGGTTATACCCCAATTGCGAAGATGGCAACACAAAGCTCGGTACCATACTGGAATTGCTGCAGTGGAAGGCAGAGAATGCTGTGGCTGACAAATGATTTGAGAAGCTACTGAAAATATTGAAGAAGAAGCTTCCAAAGGATAACGAATTGCCCGACAGTACATACGCAGCAAAGAAGGTCGTATGCCCTCTAGGATTGGAGGTGGAGAAGATACATGCATGCCCTAATGACTGCATCCTCTACCGCGGTGCATACAAGGATCTGAACGCATGCCCGGTATGCGGTGCGTTGCGGTATAAGATCAGACAAGATGACCCTGGTGATGTTGACGGCGAGCCCCTCAGGAAGAGGGTTCCTGCGAAGGTGATGTGGTATGCTCCTATAATACCACGGTTGAAACGTCTGTTCAGAAACAAAGAGCATGCCAAGTTGATGCGATGGCACAGTGAGAACCAAAAGAAAGATGGGAAGTTGAGAGCACCCGCTGACGGGTCGCAGTGGAGAAAAATCGAGAGAAAGTACTGGGATGAGTTTGCAAAGGACCCAAGGAATGTATGGTTTGCTTTAAGCGCGGATGGCATTAATCCTTTCGGGGAGCAGAGCAGCAATCACAGCACCTGGCCCGTGACTCTATGTATGTATAACCTTCCTCCTTGGATGTGCATGAAGCGGAAGTTCATTATGATGCCAGTTCTCATCCAAGGCCCTAAGCAACCCGGCAACGAAATTGATGTGTACCTAAGGCCATTAGTTGAAGAACTTTTACGGCTGTGGAATGGAAACGGTGTATGTACGTGGGATGAGCACAGACAGGAGGAATTTAACCTTAAGGCGTTGCTGTTCGTGACCATCAACGATTGGCCCGCTCTCAGTAACCTTTCAGGACAGACAAACAAAGGATACCACACATGCACGCACTGTTTAGATGACACTGAAAGTATATACCTGGACAAATGCAGGAAGAATGTGTACCTGGGCCATCGTCGATTTCTTCCGACCAACCATCAATGTCGAAAGAAAGGCAAGCATTTCAAAGGCGAGGCAGATCACCGGAAGAAGCCCGCCATGCGCACCGGTGATCACGTGCTTGCTATGGTCAATGATTTACACTACGTAATCTTTGGAAAGGGTCCCGGTGGACTAGCTGTTCCGAATGACGCTGAGGGACACGCACCCATGTGGAAGAAGAAATCTATATTTTGGGACCTACCCTACTGGAAAGACCTAGAGGTCCTCTCCTCAATCGACGTGATGCACGTGACGAAGAACCTTTGCGTGAACCTGCTAGGCTTCTTGGGCGTGTATTGGAAGACAAAAGATACACCTGAGGCATGAGAGGACCTGCAACGTTTGCACGAAATAGACGGTATGCCTCCGAAGCAGTATAAAGGTCCTGCCAGCTACGCTCTTACGAAAGAAGAGAAAGAAATCTTCTTTGAATGCCTGCTCAGTATGAAGGTCACGACTGGCTTCACGTCGAATATAAAGGGAATAATAAATATGCTAGAGAAAAAGTTTCAGAACCTAAAGTCTCATGACTGCCACGTGATTATGACGCAACTGCTTCCGGTTGCATTAAGGGGGCTTCTACCGGAAAACGTCCGATTAGCCATTGTGAAGCTATGTGCATTCCTCAATGCAATCTCTCAGGTGATCGATCCAGAAATCGTACCAAGGATAAGGAGTGATGTGGCGCAATGTCTTGTCAATTTCGAGCTGGTGTTCCCACCATCCTTCTTCAATATCATGACGCACGTCCTAGTTCATCTAGTCGACGAGATTGTCATCCTGGGGACCCGTATTTCTACACAATATGTTCCCCTTTGAGAGGTTCATGGGAGTCCTAAAGAAATATGTCCGTAACCGCGCTAGGCCAGAAGGAAGCATCTCCATGGGCCATCAAACAGAGGATGTTATCGGGTTTTGTGTTGACTTCATTCCTGGCCTTAACAAGATAGGTCTCCCTAAATCGCGGTATGAGGGGAGACTGACTGGAAAAGGCACTCTTGGAAGAGACTCAATAATATGCAGGGACGGATATTCTTGGTCTCAAGCACACTACACAGTTCTACAGAACTCTACCTTGGTGACCCCGTATGTCGACGAACACAAGAACAGTCTGCGCTCCAAACACCCGGAGCAGTGCGACGACTAGATTACATGTGAACACATCAGGACTTCCAGCAGTTGGTTGGAAACACGTCTCAGAGGTGACAACACTGTTTGTGATGAGTTGTACTTGTTGTCAAGGGGACCATCTTTGACTGCATTGACTTACAACGGATACGAGATAAATGGGAATACATTTTACACGATCGCCCAAGATCAAAAGAGCACCAACCAAAACAGCGGTGTCCGCTTTGATGCAGCAACCAAGAGAGGAAAGGACACATATTATGGTTACATAGTGCACATATGGGAACTTGACTACGGACCTGATTTTAAGGTCCCTTTGTTTAAGTGCAAATGGGTCAATCTGTTAGGCGGCGGGGTACAGGTAGACCCACAGTACGGAATGACAACAGTGGATCTGAAAAATCTTGGGTACACTGACGAACCGTTCGTCCTAGCCAATGATGTGGCACAGGTTATCTATGTGAAGGACATGTCTACCAAACCGAGAAAAAGAAAAGATAAGGAAGCGAATACATCATACGATGAGCCAAAGCGCCACATAGTTCTTTCAGGAAAAAGGGACATCCTGGGAGTGGACGGCAAGACAGACATGTCTGAAGATTATGAAAAGTTTCATGAAATTCCTCCCTTCAATGTCAAGGCTGACCCAAGCATCCTGATAACCAATGAAGATTATCCATGGTTACGGCGCAATAAGCAAATGACACAAGCGAAGAAAAAGTGATGACTTTCTCCCGCAACTATTATTATGATACCATGCCAAATTTTTAACAGACGAACATGCTACCATTGTCCGTTTTGTACATGCACATGCTATGTGGGTGAAATTATGATACCATCCCAACTTTCAAGTTTTTCAGAGTTCATTTGAAATGCTTTCATGTCTTATGGTTCGAAACTTTGATACTTTGAAAGTGATTGTCCATTTTGTACACGAAGTGCATCAAGTTTTTGTCGTAACCCTCTCTACTTTTTGGAACATGCTATGTGGGTGAAATGATGATACCATGCCAACTTTCAATCTTTTCAGAGTTCATTTTGAAATGCTTTCCAATTTCAGAGTCATTTACCTCAAAGAATGAATTAATAGCAAACAGAATGAACTACAAAACTTATATGAAAATAAAAACAATCAATTAAAATATTATGTTATGATCAACTAAAATAAAACTATAATATTCTTCAATAGCAAAAAGAATATAATTTTTGTGACCTAAAATCAAACTATAAGTATTTAATTGTAAGCATAAATAAAAAATAAATAGCAAAGAAGAAAAAAAATTCTATTTTTATAGTAAAGTTATTCATAAACTAGTGATTCACACAAATTTTTAAAAATTCAAATTTAAACTATTCAAAATTTAAAACTAATGGCACTAACAGAAAGTTTATAATTTTTCTGACCTAAAAGCAAAAAGAAATCACTAAAAAACTCTAAGTATTTAGTTGTAAGTAGAAATAAAAAAATAAAAAACCAAAAAAATGTAGAAATAAAAAAGAAAAAACCAAAAAAATGCCTCCTACTGGGCCTCCACGCCCTAAATACGACTAGAAACCCTACATGGGCAGGATTCAGGACCGCAAAAGGCCCAATAGGCCCACAGGCAGTAGCAAGTTTAGGCCTGAAAGCCTGCATTAGAGAGGAGCTCGAATGGGGAGGCACACCAGCGCTTATAAACCAGTGCCGGCGCCCTTCAGCTAGCGATGTGGGACTAAACTTTTGGGCGGTCCCGGTTGGTGCCACCAACCGGGACCAAAGGCCGCCGCTTCCCGCCCTTTGGGCTGCTGAAAATTGGCCTTTGGTCCCGGTTCGTGGCACCAACCGGGACTAAAGGGTTTGTGCCACGAACCAGGACCAAAGCCTTTTCTATATAAGCAAAGACTTAGCGTTTTTTCAGATTTCATCGCCAGTTCCCCGCCCCGACGACGCCGCCAGGCTGCCCGAGCTCGCCCCGACGACGCCGTCAGGCTGCCCGTGCTCGCCGTCGCCGTCGCCCCGCGCCCCTACCCCGTGCTCGCCGTCGCCCCGCGCCCCTGCCCCGTGCTCGTCGTCGCCCTGCCCCTGCCCCGTCCCGCCCCCGCGCACCGGCGCCCTCGCCGCCCCCGCCGTCGCCTCGAGCTCCCCTGCTACGGGCTCGCCGTCGCCGCCCCGTGCTCGCCGTCGCCCTGCCCCTGCCCCGTCCCACCCCCGCGCGCCGGCGCCCTCGCCTGCCCCCGCACTGTGAGCCGCCGCCCGGCTCTGTTTTTTTTTATTACTTTAATTTTTTTGTTCATATGTGATGTATATGTGTATGTGGCTATAATGTCTATGTGTGTGTGAACAATGCAAAAGATTGTTTTTTAGAAAAATTAGGATTTTTTCTGTTCATAGATTTTTTTGGTGATATCAATTATTGTAAATATGCAAATGTTTGTATATTCATATGAACAATGAATTAGGCAATACTACTTCTTGTATTTTTAAGAAGGAAGAAGAAGAAAAAGAATGAGAGGAAAAAGGAAATAAGAAGAGGAAGAAAGGAGAAGAAGAGGGGAGAGAAGAAGAGGGGAGAGGAAGAAGAGGAGAAATAAATAAGAAGAAGAAAAAAGAAGAAAAAGAAGAGGAGAAGAAGAAAAAATAGAAAAAAAAATTCTATTTTTTCTTCTTCTCCTCTATTCTTTTCTTCTTCTTCTCTTTTTTTTTCTTCTTTTTTTCTTCTTCTTCTTCCTTCTTCCTTCTTCCTCTTTTCTTCTTTTTCCTTATTTTCCTTTCTCGAGGGATAAGAAGAAAAAGAAGAGGAGAAGAAGAAAGAAAGGAATAGAGGAGAAAGAAGAAACTTCGACACGAGGGGGGGTACCGATACCCCCTCCCCGATAACATTATTTTCCTATGTATATGTATGTCGCGTCGTTGTCAATATAACGAGGGTGTCGAGGGTCGGGAACTAGGGTAGAGGGTCGAGGGTCGTTAAGGGGTCAAGGGTCGAGGGTTTCAGGGTCGAGGGTTCGAGGGATCGAGGGTTTCAGTGTCAAAGTATTGAAGAAATCCATGCCTTCATCATTAGCCGGAAGTAACCAGGGCATGTTGGTACGAAGTTCTGCAAAGTTGTTCTGGAATGGAGTCCCGGATAGAATAATCCGCCTTTTGGTATATAATTCAGCAAAGGCCTTCCAAATAGCGATATTCGGAAGGCTCTTGCTGAACTTTGTACCAAAAAGAGAATTATCCTATCTGGGACTCCGTTCCAGAACAACATTGAAGAGCTTCGTACCATCATGCACATGTTACTTTCGCCTAATGATGAAGACATGGTTTTGTTGAATCCTTTGACACTAGGCAACCTCCCGACCCCTCGGCGATCCTCTCGAACATGAGAGGAAGAAGAGGGTCGTCTAGGGGTCGAGGGTTCCAGGGTCGTCGAGGGTTCGAGGGGTCGAGGATTGCCGAGGGGTCGACAGAGGTTTCCTAGTGTCAAAGTATTGAAGAAATCCATGCCTTCATCATTAGCCGGAAGTAACCAGGGCATGTTGGTACGAAGTTCTGCAAAGTTGTTCTGGAATGGAGTCCCGGATAGAATAATCCGCCTTTTGGTATGAATTCAGCAAAGGCCTTCCAAATAGCGATATTCGGAAGGCTCTTGCTGAACTTTGTACCAAAAAGCGAATTATCCTATCTGGGACTCCGTTCTAGAACAACTTTGAAGAGCTTCGTACCATCATGCACATGTTACTTTCGCCTAATGATGAAGACATGGTTTTGTTGAATCCTTTGACACTAGGCAACCTCCCGACCCCCTCGAGGGACATAGATGTAGTGTCATCGTTGTCGATATATACCCCCTCCCGATAGCTTACTATGATTAGGTAGCTAGTTCTACGTTTGGCACTAATATATCCATCTGTCATGTTTGAATAATAAATGCCATGTTGTAAATATTTGTAGAAACTATGGACACCGCCCTAGACGAAGCAACAAAAGAAGCGTTGTTGGGGGACATAATCGCAGAAGGAAGTGATGCCATCTCGTTGTTTCTCAACGAAACCGATGGTCTGGAAGGAGAGGGTGAACAACCTGGCTACGGTGACCTAATGCCGGTGCAAGAAGAAGAACATGAGGACGGCTCCGGTGACCCAATGCCGGTGCAAGAAGGAGAGGTATATATATTAGTTAAGCCTATGCTGACTAGCTGATTGATGCATTCATTGTTTTGGTATGTACACATATTAATTAAGTCTTTGTTCTTTTTTCTAGCCCTCCGGATCGAGCACAACTTCGGTAAAGAGACGAGGCCCGATGAAAAAGTTGAGCTCGGATGAAAAGTTTGAGATCATAGCAATCGCGCCTGACGGCCAACCTATTGAACCCCTCCGGACAAAGAGCGCATTTGTTGCTCAGTGCGGGGTTCTGGTTAGGGACAAGATCCCGATAAGCATCCAGCAATGGTTTAAGCCGGCTACAGAAGACCCTGAGGTCTCTTATGTCAATGATATGCAGAAAAATGATCTTTGGACTGAGCTGAAGTCAAATTTCACCCTACCGCCTGAGGATAATCCAGAGAACCCAGTTAAAGAGAAATTAATCAAGTCTTTTGCTCTGAAGAGGATGGCAGAACTATTCAGGAGGTGGAAGAAAGAGCTGAATAAGTTTGTCGAAAATAATGAGACACCAGAATTCAAGGGCAGATATGAGAAGATCGGAGATCACTGGCCCGCATTTGTGGCCCACAAGACATCGGAAAAGAGTCAGAAGATGTCGGCGACAAACAAGCAAAATGCTGCGAAGAAGAAGCTTCACCATCGCACGGGGTCAGGTGGCTACGTCGTAGCCCGGCCTAAGTGGTCCAAGACTGACAATGATCTGGTTCATAAAGGGATCGAACCAGAGACAATTAACTGGCCAGACCGTTGCCGGACTTGGTTCTTCGGGGCTGGCGGAACCCTGGACCCTGTAACAGGGAAGTGCATTTGGACGAACGATCAAATGGACATACCAGTCAGTAAGCCTAAGCAGTATATCGAAGCAGCGCAGGAAGGGACGTTCTTTCCAGACAGAGAGAACGACGAGCTCACAATGGCCCTCGGGAATCCTGAGCACCCTGGACGGACACGAGGCACGCCAGGCTCCATTCCGTGGAAGGTTGGTTTTCCGGACGCAGGCGGTTACAAATCCCATGAGAGGAGGAAAAAAGTGCAGCAGACCCAAATGCAGGCGCTTCAAGCAAGGGTAGACGCGATAGAGGAACGAGAAGAAAATCGCAGCAAACGTACTGCCGAAGCCTCCCCCGAAGCTACCCCGCCATCTCAGCGCAGAAGCAGCGTGGCTTCCACCGAGCTGCTTCAGCCAGAGCATGCCCTGACAGCTCCTGCCAGCTATCCCGTGGATGCTATAACGGAGTCTCAAAATTGCCACCTTATGACGCAATGGATGAATTTGAAGGTCAAGGCGGCTGTTGGCTCTGTTTATCCTACTGAACCCGGCGCAACTTTTCACTGCCGGCCGATTCCAGAAGGATATGCTAGGGTGATGGTGGGTGAGATAATGGAGGGATTTGAGGACTTCCAGCTTGACCACCCTACCGGTGAAGGGGAGACTCGGTTGGGGTCTGCTCTGAAGACTCCATGCCTATGGCGGAAGGAGCTCATCAACCTTCCGAACTGGACGCCACCGCCTCCTCCTCCTCCTCCGGTGAGTCAGGGCACTCCGCCTCCACCGCCTCCTCCTCCAGCGAGTGACGATCAGGGCCCTCGGACGGCTCCTTCTCCGGCGCGTGGCGGCACTCCGCCACCTTCTCCGCCTGCGCCGACGCGCCCGAGCAGCCAGCCTCCTCCTTCTCCGCCTCGTCAGCAAGGGCGGAAGAGACCTGCCGCCGCTCCAACTGCTCCGGCGCGTCGTAGTCCTTCTCCTCCGCCTCTTAAGCCAGTAAAGAAGACAACCGCTACGTCTACTCGGTCAGCGTCTAGCAGTACAACCAGAGGCGGGAGGACATACAGATTCGGTCCTTCTCTGAAGACTGCAGAGAAGTTACCATATGAGAGGACCCTGGAGGAGAACGCCGAGATCGCGCGAGAAGAAGTGAGGAACTTCTTTGAAGGGGTGAAAGCAAAGAAACATCCACCTCCGGAGGAGAAGGTAGATTGGGTGAAAGTGAAGCGCACTCTGGCTGCCCTGACAAAACCACCGAAGTCTGATCCGCCGAAAGGAAACTATGACCGCATTATTGGAAAGGAATTTTCCGAAGCGGAGCGGTCGGGAAGTACTGTCAGTGATCAAAGGCTGAAAGAACGACGAGCTGGGAAACAAATTGCCTAGCTCGGCGAACAAGCGAAGCAATCGTGCCCCCCGCTCAAGGTGCCTAGCCACAACGTCGCTAATGATCCGAGGATGGTGCCCGGTTATAGCAATCTTGCAGATTACCTGCCCGACGAAGTACATTATGAACCCATGGACGTGCAGATACAAAGATATGAGTACGGGAAGCCTCTCGTCAAAGATGAAAGATCTCTATCAACGATGATGCGAAGATTGCATGATTGGTACTTGAAAATCTGCAGAGACTCTGGGGGGAGGAGTACTTTGTATGTGAAAGTTAAAAAGGAGCATGACCTCGTTGGAATTGATCTGTTGCCTGTTCCATTTGAGGAGTTCTATCAGTTTTTCAATCAATTGGCCCTCGATAAAACAACGGTCGCCTGCTACTGTCTGTAAGTAGTACTACTTCTGTCATTAAGTTTCTCTATATAGCTTAGCTCTTTCATTGCATGTATTTATAATCATCCTCACTATATTATGCAGATTGAAGATCGCCGAATTGAAGAAAAGACAAGTCGGTGATATTGGGTTCATTAACACATATCTCATAGATGCAACTGAGGTTAAAATTCATGCCACAGCTACCGAGGCCAACTTGCTACGATCGTTCGTAATAAATCAAAACAAAGATATAATACTCTTTCCTTACAACTTCAGGTGAGTGTTACTGTCTTGTGCGTATTCGGTTTCCCTTATATATTAGTCAAGGTTATAGTAATGTAATTCATGAGTTATGCATGTGTGTGCAGTTTCCACTATATTCTCCTAAAGATTAAGCTTGAGCAGGGACTAGTAACCGTCTTAGACTCAAAACGAAAAGATCCCCAGGACTATGTAGACATGACTCAAATACTCCAGAAGTAAGTTAAATCGATCATTATCCACCATATCAGCAACTTTGTTCATTTCCTGATATCAAGTAATTGTTTCCTTTGTCCGGCAGGGTTTGGAGAAAATTCACCAAAGCAGTTCCGGGACTGCCGAAGGAGCTGGAATTTAGACACCTGAAAGTAAGTACTATAGTAGCATGTTCCGTGCATCTCCTAGTGATTCAAGCGCTAGTTTCATCAATACCATTTAGCATTCTTGCTTATCAGTTTGATTGACCTCTATTTCTTGTAAAGTGGTTGTGGCAGGAACAAGGGAATGATTTCTGTGGATACTACATCTGCGAGTCCATCCGCCACACGACCTGTGAGCGGGGCGGGTACTCTAACGAACAATATGAAGTACGTAAATAACAACATTCACAATTTTATTTTATTACCATCATTTGTGTTGAGTTTCATTCATTCATATATATATATGTATTGACCCCCTTCTTCAAATTAGATGTTTCGGAAGCGGGATGAACTCCTAGCACCAGCTCGCATGCTAGCAATTCAAGAGGAATTGGTGGCATTCTTTCTTGACCACGTGATCCCTGAAGACGGAGAATTCTATGTGGACCCTGAGTCCGTATGATTATATTTGTAAGAGATAATTATTGTATATATGTAGCCGATAGTGTCAGATAGATATACGAGAACTTGTTGTTCGACCAATCTCTCGGAGAAGGAGAGGTGGTCGATATCACTTCTCTCTGTATGCATATATGTTCATGACGATCTTCTGTTTCCTTCGTTTGCTTACTAGCTAGCCAGCGTGTCTAGTCCTCTCTATACGTATGTATAGTACGTAGCGTCAACCAAGCACGGACATAAGAGAGGACACTTCTCTCTATTAATTATAGCTAGCTAACACAATATATGAAACACCTAAATTAACCCCCCAAAACCCCCAACCCCCCCCCTTTCAAAAAAAACAAAAACCCCAGCCACAGAAATGCTGACGCGTGGATGCCTATTGGTCCCGGTTGGTGCCACCAACCGGGACCAAAGGGTCTCCTGACTGGGCTCTGCGCACTGCCCACGTGGAGGGCCTTTAGTCCCGGTTCTGGATTGAACCGGGACTAAAGGGGGGAGGTATTAGTACCGACACTTTAGTCCCGGTTCCGGAACCGGGATTAAAGGCCCTTACGAACCGGGACTATAGGCCCTTTTTCTACCAGTGACATGTTATTGATGTGTACTTTACTAGTGTTTATAGCAACCCCTCGGTACTTGATACTGGTTCAGTTGCTAAAGAGTAGTAACTCGAAACGGGAGTTGCATAATGAATAGAAACTAGTTAAGGGTGAAGTGACGATGTGTATTGGAAGTGGTTCCAAGATTGATATGATCATCATCGCACACTCCCTATACTTTGGAGATTAGTGTTGAACCTAAATAAGTGTTATTTGGTGTTTGCGTTGAGCATGAATATGATTATATCATGTTTATTGCAATACGGTTATTCATTTAAGTTAGAGAATAATTGTTATTCTGTTTACATGAATACAACTTTCTATGGTCATACACCCAATGAAAATGGTTTGTTGGATCCCGATCATAGTGATACACATATTCATAATATTGAAGCCGAAACATGCAAAGTTAATAATGATAGTGCAACTTGTTTGTGGCAGTGCCGTTTAGGTCATATTGGTGTAAAGCGCATGAAGAAACTCCATGCTGATGGGATTTTGGAATCACTTGATTATGAATCACTTGATGCTTGCGAACCATGCCTTATGGGCAAGATGACTAAGACTCAATTCTCCGTAACTATGGAGCGAGCAACAGATTTGTTGAAAATCATACATACAGATGTATGTGGTCCGATGAATATTGAGGCTCGCGGCGGGTATCGTTATTTTCTGATCTTCACAGATGATTTGAGCAGATATGGGTATATCTACTTGATGAAACACAAGTCTGAAACATTTGAAAAGTTCAAAGAATTTCAGAGTGAAGTGGAGAATCATCCTAACAAGAAAATAAAAGTTTCTACGATATGATCGCAGAGGAAAAATATTTGAGTTACGAGTTTGGCCTTCAGTTAAAACAATGTGAAATAGTTTCACTACTCACGCCACCTGGAACACCACAGTGTAATGGTGTGTCCGAACGTCATAAGCATACTTTATTAGATATGGTGCGATCTATGATGTCTCTTACTGATCTACCACTATCGTTTTGGGGTTATGCATTAGAGACAGCTCCATTCACGTTAAATAGGGCACCATCTAAATCCGTTGAGACGACACCGTATGAACTATGGTTTGGCAAGAAACATAAGCGGTCGTTTCTTAAAGTTTGAGGTTGCAATGCTTATGTGAAAAAGTTTCAAACCTGATAAGCTCAAACCCAAATCGGAGAAGTGCGTCTTCATAACATACCCAAAAGAAAATGTTGGGTACACCTTCTATCCCAGATCCGAAGGCAAGATATTCATTGCTGAGAATGGATCCTTTCTAGAGAAGGAGTTTCTCTCGAAAGAAGTGAGTGGGAGGAAAGTAGAACTTGATGAGGTAACTGTACCTGCTCCTCTATTGGAAAGTAGTTCATCACATAAACCGGTTTCTGTGACGCCTATACCAATTAGTGAGGAAGTTAATGATGATGATCATGGAACTTCAAATCAAGTTGCTACTGAACCTCGTAGATCAACCAGAGTAAGATCCGCAGTAGAGTGGTACGGTAATCCTGTTCTGGAAGTCATGCTGCTAGATCATGATGAACGTACGCACTATGAAGAAGCGATGGTGAGCCCAGATTCCGCGAAATGGCTCGAAGCCATGAAATCTGAGATGGGATCCATGTATGAGAACAAAGTGTGGACTTTGGTTGACTTGCCCGATGATCGACAAGTAATTGAGAATAAATGGATCTTCAAGAAGAAGACAGACGCTAACGGTAATGTTAGTGTCTATAAAGCTCAACTTGTTGCGAAAGGTTTTTGACAAGTTCAAGGATTGACTACGATGAGACCTTCTCACCCGTAGCGATGCTTAAGTCTGTCCGAATCATGTTAGCAATTGCTGCATTTTATGATTATGAAATTTGGCAAATGGATGTCAAAACTGCATTCCTGAAAGGATTTCTGGAAGAAGAATTGTATATGATGCAACCGGAAGGTTTTGTCGATCCAAAGGGAGCTAACAAAGTGTGCAAGCTCCAGCGATCCATTTACGGACTGGTGCAAGCCTCTCAGAGTTGGAATAAACGCTTTGATAGTGTGATTAAAGCATTTGGTTTCATACAGACATTTGGAGAAGCCTGTATTTACAAGAAAGTGAGTGGGAGCACTACAACATTTCTGATAAGTATATGTGAATGACATATTGTTGACCGGAAATAATATAGAATTTTCTGGAAAGCATAAAGGAGTATTTGAAAGGAGTTTTTCAAAGAAAGACCTCGGTGAAGCTGCTTACATATTGAGCATCAAGATCTATAGAGATAGATCAAGACGCTTGATAAGTTTTTCAATGAGTACATACCTTGACAAGATTTCGAAGTAGTTCAAAATGGAACAGTCAAAGAAAAAGTTCTGGCCTCTGTTACAAGGTGTGAAATTGAGTAAGACTCAAAGCCCGACCACGGCAGAAGATAGAAAGAGAATGAAAGTCATTCCCTATGCCTTGGCCATAGGTTCTATAAAGTATGCCATGCTGTGTACCAGATCTATTGTATACCCTGCACTGATTCTGGCAAGGGAGTACAATAGTAATCTAGGAGTAGATCACTGGACAACGGTCAAAATTATCCTTAGTGGAATATGGATATGTTTCTCGATTATGGAGGTGACAAAAAGGTACGTCATAAAAAGTTACGTCGATGCAAATTTTGACACTGATCAAGATGACTCTAAGTCTCAATCTGGATACATATTGAAAGTGGGAGCAATTAGCTAGAGTAGCTCCGTGTAGAGCATTGTTGACATAGAAATTTGCAAAATACTTACGAATCTGAATGTAGCAGACCCGTTGACTAAACTTCTCTCACAAGCAAAACATGATCACACCTTTGTACTCTTTGGGTGTTAATCACATAGAGATGTGAACTAGATTATTGACTCTAGTAAGCCCTTTGAGTGTTAATCACATGGTGATGTGAACTATTGGTGTTAAATCACATGGCGATGTGAACTAGATTATTGACTCTAGTGCAAGTGGGAGACTGAAGGAAATACGCCCTAGAGGCAATAATAAAGTTATTATTTATTTCCTTATTTCATGATAAATGTTTATTATTCATGCTAGAATTGTATTAACCGGAAACATAATACATGTGTGAATACATAGACAAACAGAGTGTCACTAGTATGCCTCTACTTGACTAGCTTGATAATCGAAGATGGTTATGTTTCCTAACCGTAGACATGAGTTGCCATTTGATTAACGGGATCACATCATTAGGAGAATGATGTGATTGACTTGACCCATTCCGTTAGCTTAGCACCCGATCGTTTAGTATGATGCTATTGCTTTCTTCATGACTTATACATGTTCCTATGACTATGAGATTACGCAACTCCCGTTTACCGGAGGAACACTTTGTGTGCTACCAAACGTCACAACATAACTGGGTGATTATAAAGGTGCCCTACAGGTGTCTCCAAAGGTACTTGTTGGGTTGGCGTATTTCGAGATTAGGATTTGTCACTCCGATTTTCGGAGAGGAATCTCTGGGCCCACCCGGTAATGCACATCACTTAAGCCTTGCAAGCATTGCAACTAATGAGTTAGTTGCGGGATGATGTATTACGGAACGAGTAAAGAGACTTGCCGGTAACAAGATTGAACTAGGTATTGACATACCGACGATCGAATCTCGGGCAAGTAACATACCGATGACAAAGGGAACAACGTATGTTGTCATGCGGTCTGACCGATAAAGATCTTCGTAGAATATGTGGGAGCCAATATGAGCATCCAGGTTCCGCTATTGGTTATTGACCGGAGACGTGTCTCGGTCATGTCTACATAGTTCTCGAACCCGTAGGGTCCGCATGCTTAACGTTTCGATGACAGTTATATTATGAGTTTATATGTTTTGATGTACCAAAAGTTGTTCGGAGTCCCGTATGTGATCATGGACATGACGAGGAGTCTCGAAATGGTCGAGACATAAAGATTAATATATTGGACGACTATATTCCGACACCGAAAGTGTTCCGGGTGATTTCGGAGAAAACCGGGGTGCCGGAGGGTTACCGGACCCTCCCCGGGAGAAGTAATGGGCCTTACGGGCCCTAGTGCAGGCCGCGCGCCCCTCCCCCTCTGGTCCGAATTGGACTAGGAGAGGGGGGGCGGCGCCCCCCTTTCCTTCTCCCTCTCCCCCTTCCTTTCCCTCTCCTAGTAGGAGTAGGAAAGAGGGGAGTCCTACTCCTACTAGGAGGAGGACTCCTCCTCCTGGCGCGCCATAGAGGGCCGGCCGGCCTCCCACTTGCTCCTTTATATACGGGGGCAGGGGCACCCCAGAGACACAACTATTGATCTGTTTGATCTTTTAGCCGTGTGCGGTGCCCCCCTCCACAATAGTCCACCTCGATAATACCGTAGCGGTGCTTAGGCGAAGCCCTGCGTCGGTAGAACATCAACATTGTCACCACGCCGTCGTGCTGACGAAACTCTCCCAAAACACTCGGCTGGATCGGAGTTCGAGGGACATCATCAGGCTGAACGTGTGCTGAACTCGGAGGTGCCGTGCGTTCGGTACTTGATCGGTCAGATCGTGAAGACGTACGACTACATCAACCGCGTTGTGCTAACGCTTCCGCTTTTGGTCTACATGGGTACGTGGACAACACTCTCCCCTCTCGGTGCTATGCATCACCATGATTTTGCGTGTACGTAGGAATTTTTTTGAAATTACTATGTTCCCCAACAAATACATGTGTGAATACATAGACAAAACAGAGTGTCACTAGTGTGCCTCCACTTGACTAGCTCGTTGATCAAAGATGGTTAAGTTTCCTAGCCATAGACATGAGTTGTCATTTGATAAACGGAGTCATATCATTAGGACAATGATGTGATTGACTTGACCCATTCTGTTATCTTAGCACTTGATCATTTTAGTTTACTGTATTGCTTTCTCCGTGACCTATACATGTTCCTATAACTATGAGATTATGCAACTCCCAGTTACCGGAGGAACACTTTGTGTGCTACCAAATGTCACAACATAACTGGGTGATTATAAAGGTGCTCTACAGGTGTCTCTGATGGTAGTTGTTGAGTTGGCATAGATCAAGATTAGTATTTGTCACTCCGATTGTCGGAGAGGTATCTCTAGGCCCTCTCGGTAATGCACATCACTATAAGCCTTTCAAGCAATGTGACTAATGAGTTAGTTGTGGGATGATGCATTACTGAACGAGTAAAAAGACTTGCCGATAACGAGATTGAGCTAGGTATTAAGATACCGACGATCGAATCTCGGGCAAGTAACATACCGATGACAAAGGGAAAAACGTATGTTGTTATGCGGTTTGACCGATAAAGATCTTCGTAGAATATGTAGGATCCAATATGACCATCCAGGTTCCGCTATTCGTTATTGACCGGGGACATGTCTCGGTCATGTCTACATAGTTCTTGAGCCCATATGGCCCGCACGCTTAAAGTTCGGTGACGATTTGTATTATGAGTTTATGTGTTTTGATGTACCGAAGGTAGTTCGGAGTCTCAGATGAGATCGGGGACATGGCGAGGAGTCTCGAAATGGTTGAGACGTAAAGATCGATATATTGGACGGCTATATTCGGACATCGGAAGGGTTCCGAGTGATTCGGGTATTTTTCGGAGTACCGGGGAGTTACGGGAATTCGTCCGGGGAGTCAATGCGCCTTAATGGGCCTTAGTGGGAAGGAGAGGCAGTAGTCAAGAGGTGGCGCACGCCCCTCCCAAGCCCAGTCCGAATTGAACAAGGGGTTTGGGGCGCGGCCCCCCTCTCCCTTCCTTCCCCCTCCCCCTCCTTTCCCCCTTCTCCTAGTTGGACTAGGAAAGGAGGAAACCTACTCCTACTAGGAGTAGGAATCCTACTCCTTTGGCGCGCCCCTCCTAGGGCCAGCCTCCTCCTCCCTTGCTCCTTTATATACGGGGGAAGGGGGCACACCAAGACACAAGTTAAACATTGATCTCTCTTAGCCGTGTGCGGTGCCCCCCTGCACCATAATCCACCTCGGTCATATTGTAGCGCTGCTTAGGTGAAGCCCTGCGTCGGTATCTTCATCAACACCGTCACCACGCTGTCGTGCTGACGGAACTCCCCCGCGAAGCTCTACTGGATCGTGAGT
Organism: Triticum urartu; assembly: GCF_003073215.2. NCBI lineage: Eukaryota > Viridiplantae > Streptophyta > Magnoliopsida > Poales > Poaceae > Triticum > Triticum urartu. The sequence goes on from NC_053023.1 coordinate 16,671,364, forward strand.
TCACGGGACATCACCGAGCTGAACGTGTGCTGAACGCGGATGTGCCGTACATTCGGTACTGGGGATCGGTCAATCGTGAAGACGTACGACTACATCAACCGTGTTGTCATAACGCTTCCACTTATGGTCTATGAGGGTACGGTGACGACACTCTCCCCTCTTCTTGCTATGCATCACCATGATCTTGCGTGTACGTAGGATTTTTTTGAAATTACTACGTTCCCCAACAGTGGCATCAGAGCCAGGTTTATGCGTAGATGTTATATGCACGAGTAGAACACAAGTGAGTTGTTGTTGATACAAGTCATACTGCTTACCAACATGTCATATTTTGGTTCAGCAGTATTGTTGGATGAAGCGGCCCGGACTGACATTACGCGTACGCTTACGCGAGACTGGTTCTACCGACGTGCTTTGCACACAGGTGGCTGATGGGTGTCAGTTTCTCCAACTTTAGTTGAATCGAGTGTGGCTACGCCCGGTCCTTGAGAAGGTTAAAATGACACTAACTTGACGAACTATCGTTGTAGTTTTTGATGCATAGGTAAGAACGGTTCTTGCTCAGCCCGTAGCAGCCGCATAAAACTTGCAACAACAAAGTAGAGGACGTCTAACTTGTTTTTGCAGGGCATGTTGTGATGTGATATGGTCAAGACATGATGCTATATTTTATTGTATGAGATGATCATGTTTTGTAACGGAGTTATGGGCAACTGGCAAGAGCCATACAGTTGTCGCTTTATTGTATGCAATGCAATCGCCCTGTAATTGCTTTACTTTATCACTAAGCGGTAGTGATAGTCGTAGAAGCAATAGTTCGCAAGACGAAAACGATGCTACGATGGAGATCAAGGTGTCGCACCGGTGACGTTGGTGATCATGACGGTGCTTTGAAGATGGAGATCAAAGGCACAAGATGATGATGGCCATATCATATCACTTATATTGATTGCATGTGATGTTTATATTTTATGCATCTTA
>NC_053023.1:16673344-16707984 GCF_003073215.2 Triticum urartu
ATTGCATGTTTAACAACTCTAAAATTGTGTTTAGGGCAGAATAGTACCAACTCTAAAATTTGCATATGAGGATTTTCCGGAGATGTTGTTTGTTATTTCCGGCCTGATTTAAACTTGCCTAGATAGAATAGTTTTATTATACTTCACCCCTTGTCATGTGTAATAACATATAATATTGTTGAGTACATAACCGAGAGAGAACTAAATGAGTCATGTGGTGTTTCGTCAATATGGAACTCGTTGCATATTGAGCTCCACTTAACTTGTAGTATTGTTTGTTGCACTTTGCCTTGCCATGCCATGCATCATTAAACCGGACATGCATCATACTTGATTGTGCATCATGCCATGATTATGTTTGGTTGTTTACCATGTTGTCTGCTTCTTTCCGGTTTGCTTCTCTCGTTAGCTTCGGTTTCATTTTGGAGTTGTGAGAATTTTTTTGGCTACATCTGTTTGTCTTCTTCACAGACTCGTTCTTCTTCCTTGCGGGATCTCAGGCAAGATGACCATTACCCTCGATTCACTTCTATCTTTGCTTGCTAGTTGTTCGCTCTATCGCTATGTCACGCTAGCTACCACTTGTTTGTCATGCCTCCCATATTGCCATGTCAAGCCTCTAACCCACCTTCCTAGCAAACCGTTGTTTGGCTATGTTACCGCTTTTGCTCAGCCCCTCTTATAGCGTTGTTAGTTGCAGGTGAAGTTGAAGATTGTTCCATCTTGGAACATGGATATGTTGGGATATCACAATATCTATTATTTTAATTAATGCATCTATATACTTGGTAAAGGGTGGAAGGCTCGGCCTTATGCCTGGTGTTTTGTTCCACTCTTGCCACGCTAGTTTCCGTCATACCGGTGTTATGTTCCTTGATTTTTCGTTCCTAACGCAGTTTGGGTTATGGGACCCCCTTTGACAGTTTTAACATTCGCCTCACCACCACCTATTACTTTTCCCTTGGGGGTCATTCTCTCGAGGGGCATCTTTATTTTAACCCCCTGGGCCAGTGCATCTCCAAGTGTTGGTCCGAACCGGGCAACCTGTGGGGCCACCTTGGGGAAACTCAAGGGTTGGTTTTCCTCGTAGCTTGACCTATCCGGTGTGCCCTGAGAACGAGATATGTGCAGCTCCTATCGGGATTTTTCAGCACAGTCGGGTGGCTCTGCTGGTCTTGTTTTACCATTATCGAAATGCCTTGTGACTGGGATTCTGGGTCTGATCGGGTTGTTTCGGGAGAAGGAATATCCTTCAGTGACCGTGAGAGCTTGTGATGGGCTAAGTTGGGACACCCCTGCAGGGTATAAACTTTCGAGGGTCGTGCCCGCGGTTATATGGCAGATGGGAATTTGTTAATATCCTTCATAAATTGAACCATCACCGAGGAAGTTCCATGCTCAAGAGGGAAAATCCCCAAGATTGAAGGGGAATCCTAATGTCCGTCCTAGTTTGTCATTCAGTTTTTTCCAACGATCAACAAATTGCCTCAAATGGAATGTGTTCAAATTTGACATTTTCCCGGGCTCATTTACCATATTTAGGGGATTATGTACATTTTCTAGGCATTAATGGACATAATTCAAATTCGAACAATTGGTGCATCAAAAGGTGCACAAGAACGGTCTAGAAAACCATGCCCGTGTTATTTAGCACATTCTCATGCCTTTTACAAGGAATGGGCAGATATTTCGAGGAAATGTGTGACAATAGTCAACCATAAATGCGTCGTTTACTCGGTTAACAACTATACAAAAAATGAAACACATGGTTGGAAGACATGATGCCTGGCATGGTGCCATGGTATGGCCTCACCATGCCCTGGTAAAAATTGTAGAATGTTTTCCTTATGTCGTGATGCGCGCCTTTCATAAATCGAACCATCACCGAGGAAGTTTCATGGTTTCGAGGGGGAAATCACCAAGATTGAAGGGGGATCCAAATTTCCTTTGTCCTTTATCCACGAGGTTTTTCTATGATGAGCATCCAACCTGCAAATCACCGTGTTAAAATTTGGCACTTTTCCGGGTTCATTTGCCATATTTAGGGGATTATGTGCATTTCCTAGGCATTAATGCGCATAATTCAAGTTCAAACAATCGATGCATGAAAGGGTCCACAAGAACGGCCTAGAAAACCATGCTCGTGCCATTTAGTAAATTCTCATGCCTTTTACAAGGAAGATCACAGGATGCAAAGAAGCATGGTGAGATTAAGTCAAACCACGAGAAAATGTACGATTATAATGCTATTATGCTACTATCTCTTAGTCTTGTGCTTCATGAATAGGAATTTCAAAAGGAGGACAAGTGAAAATTAAAATTGCTACGTTTTTTCTTTCAAGGAGACACTAAAGGAACAAATCCGTGTGCTCAGTGGACAATATATATAACATGTAGAGTAAAAAAGAGATGCAACAAGTGTACAACCTCTCTGGCGAAGCCATGTCGATCTCAGCATGATTGGGTTGGCTGATGAGGATGCTCCGGCTGACTTTGTTGTCGAAAGAGGGGAAGAAGATCTTAGGCGTCTGGAGATGGAGCCCGAGGTACTGCTCCGCTGTGATGGAGGGTTTCGTCATTGGAGCAGCTCTCGTGAGTTGTACGACGCCGAGGCTGAAGCAGGACAAGAGAGACAATGAACAACGTTAACCTGAGTGGAATTCTAATAGCATCTCCAATACATGACGTAAAATACGTAACAACAAAGTGCTAGATGTAAAATACATCAGCCGCTCATCTCTGATCTTAACTGTCGAAACTGAACTTAAATGTCAAAACTGAACTTAACTGTCGAAACTGAATTTTGCTGTCGAAACTGAATTTTGCTATCGAAACTGAACACACTAGCAAGGTGAGGCTACACATTGGTCGACTGACTTTTTCATCTCTGGTCAGTCGATTTTGCAGCCGTTGGATACGAAATCAAGGGCCTGTGGTTCATCTTCAACCTCCACCCCCCTGAGCCGCTAGCCACCACCGGCCAAACAGCAGCCCCCCGCCGCCCGCCCACCCCGAAAACACTCCCCACCGCCGGTCCGCCGCCGCCCCGGCCATCCCTCTAGGCCCCCTGTGCCGAGCTTTTTCTCCGGCGATCCCCATGCCACCGCCTCGCCAACGCCCCGCCACCGCCCGTGACCACCGCGCCCATCCTGAACCATAAGATACATAGTGGGGTACCTCTCCGGTGAGCCCCCTCCCCACTGCGGCTGGTTCTTCCTTCACCCCGGCGAGCTCCTCCCCCCACCCCGTGAAAATCGACTGCCCCAAAAGTCGATTCAGTCGACTGAAATGTAACTAAATTAGAGCAGCATCACAAGCAAGAGAAAGAGCGAGAGCAGCATCGCGAGCAAGAGCAATAGAAAGAGCAGACTAGGCAGGGGACTGAGAGCAAGAGCAGAGCAGCAGCGTGAGCAAGAGCTAAAGCAGCAGCAGCTCCTACTAATGTGGACGTTGCCGCCGAGGGAGCGACGCCGTGGAGGAAGTGGCCGGCGACGGTGTCGTGGATGGAGCCGCACCATGTCGGATCGGGACCGAGCGCCGGCAGCACCGTGAGATCGAATCAAGAAGAAAATTCTGCGATTAGTGTTCAACCTCTTTGGTGGCGCCGATTAGGCCGCAGCTTCATCCGAGGAAATGGTGATGATGATGCTCTTCCGGTGGTGCAGGTGAAGACAGCGGTGTGGGAATGGAGGTGGCGCGAAAGACGAGGGGAACATCGGGGCAGCTCCTTGGAGGTGGAGGACGAGGTGGCTAAACCGGCGGGATGATGAGATCGACGACGGATCCTCATCTGGTATGGTGAATGAGGGACGTCGAGGTGTTGCTGCGGACGACGTCATCGCGGAAGAGGCTCCGGCTGGGTGGCGGATGAATCAGGGTGTGGGGTTTCGTCGCTGGTTTTTGTGGCCTCGATGTACGAATGGGTGGGTGGATGGGATGGCAGTGGGGAACCATGGATTAGAGGCGCGCTTGTCCGAAATGTGGGGTACGTTACGAAAGTACCCCCACCGATTTGAGGCGGTTCTTTCGGTTCAGGGGTACCACGGGCATTTCGCGTGTCGGGATTTCACAGGAGGTGGGAGTTTTCGCGCGCGTTGTAATTTCAGAATAGCAAGGCGCGGGTTGAGGTGGATGGAGTTGTCGGAGCACAACGAGACAAAGATATATCTTAAATATTTTGGGCTAACAAGGCGCGGGTTGAAATTTCCGGACAAGCCTAATGTGTACTGTACCAAATCAATGCGCACTACAAATGTCATTCAAAACTTTGAATTCATGTTATGTTCAATTAAAATATTTCGCTACGTGTATAATGCATGCAACCTACTACTCAAATGAACGTTTTAGTGCAATCCAAACGTATATACTACCGCTTCAATATGAACTAAATTTGAATTCGTTTCTCTATTTGAATAAGATCTACAGTAATGATAGTTGTGAAGTCAAAGCATTTGAATTTGTTTCTCTGTTTTAATAAGATCTACAATCATCATTATTGTCAAGTTAAACCATTGTTTGTGTATTATCTTCACAGCACACCACATGATTAGTCTCGAGTTACATATGAACTATGTGTACTATATGAACTCGAACTAGATTTTTTGAATCCACTTTATTTTGATTTCAAATCACATTACATTTCTAGCTCTAGCTAGATCTTCATAATCTAAACCATGTCTCATATGTATAATGTGTTTATCACATTATTTATGGTGCCCCGCCTCCTACGCCTACAAGTATTTAGATGTGAGTTGCAAACACCACACATTACCACAAATTCAAATAAAATGTGAGAATGTTCGATATAAAGTATTGTTTAGATTGTTCGATATTTAGTTGTAAGCTGCAAACGCCACACATTATCACAAATTCAAATAAAATGTGAGATTGTTTGATGTATAGTATGGTTTAGATTGTTTGGCATTTAGCTGTGAGTTGCAAACGCCATGCATTATCACATTATGGTATAACATGTGAACAACACGTGTATCACCGCTATATTCATGCATGCAATGTTTAAAACACTATGATCTCCTATTCAAATATATGAATCCGCTTTCATATCAAATTATGATCTTTGTTAGTCTCTTACACCCACACAATCCTCTAACCTTTGTAGCTACCACTAACTTTCTCTCATGCATGCACACGCCCTCCTCGCCCTCCCCCTCCCTCGGCATTCTATCCACCGGGCACATTCTTTCTTTAGGTTGTTCTCCCAGAGTCTCCACAACTCCTTTCCGACACACACCAATCGATAAACCTCTCCAGTGATGCCTGCCTACAACATACAAACACACCTTCAATCTCCTCCTTTATGTGTCCTTGCCTCGTGTCTCTCATACGGTCAGACACACGTGTAAACTCTCGCCCCTCTTTTCATCGATCTCACGACCGCACACTCCTCCCCCTATCTAGCTGGTAGTTGGGCCTCTCGCACCACCTCCTAGCTCCATTCTCTCTGTCTATCTGTCTCGCTGGGCCTTATTTGCCTCTAACAAATGGATGTGCACCGACTGATCTCTCGCTATACATATAGCTAGCTAGGTCCTTATAACTTGTTTTTACCCACACGGCAATCGATCTACCTCATTAGTTCTGTCTCTCCCTTCCTCCGACAAACAACAATTGATCTACTGATCTAGTTAGGTTTGCTTACCAAACACATGGTTCCCCTTCATCATCCATGGATGCGTCCCGACAGATCTATCACGCACAGGCACACACAGAAACACATCCCCACTCTTATTGATAACATTGCAGTTCCACCCTCAGTTTTTCAAGTAGGCCTCTCCCACCATCTTCGAGAAGCAACTCCATCACCCATCCAGCACTCTACCCCTCTCCCTCCCTCTCTCTCTCTCCTCTCTCTCTCTCTCTGTCCCATCATATTTCCCGTCCTTTAGTTATGTATGGATGTCGACCGATCTCCTTCAAGACATAGCTGGGTCTCTCCTTCTCAACACATATACGCGTCGTTCTACCTCTATAGTTAGGCCTCTGCCTACCCCTCCCCCCTCCCCCCATACACACCGATACATTGAGCGCTCTAGTCATGTCTCCCTGCAACACACAAACTTGACATGTGCCCTCTAACGTTTCGGTAGGCTAGTTTCCCTATATCTTTGACTTGTACACACACAATTTCGATGGCTCTCTTCATCGATCTCGCACCCACCCACATGATCCTCTCTTTGACTCTATCGATAGCTATGACCCCTCCCTCTCTTATCGTGGATTGCCCGACCCTCTATGTATGATATGGAGAGGCCTCCATTTCACACACATTGCATGCAAAATTTTGTTTGAGATGTCATCGACACATGTTCCCACAAATAATTCACGAAATCAACCCCCACCCCACCCCACCCCCACCCCAAAACAAAAAACACTCACGAACGCGGTTTGTATCTCTCACACACACCCACGTAGGTGGGGGGCGTGCACGAAGAGAAGAGGTGCATGCACGGCGCACGTACTCCCGTCTCTTTCCCAACCACACCCGTGCGGGTACACGGTGGACTCATTTCTGTACGAAAAAGGCAGCCCACGTGGTAATTTGGCACGTGTACTGGTTGTCCACTTGGTGGAGGGAGGATCGTCTACCACGGGTGAACAAACAAATTGCGACTTGACGTGTTATGCTAAAAAAGGAGGCAAACAATGTGGGGCCTACCTAAGAGGCAAGGCTCTATACACTGGAGTACCTTTGATGTGTCCCGTCAACTCACAGAACGAGGAGAAGCTTGCTTAGTACGCTGTCTCCCCCGTTCCTAAATATAAGTCTTTGTAGAGATTTCACCATGAACCACATGCGGATGTATATAGATGCATTTTAAGTGTAGATTCATTCATTTTGTTCCGTATGTAGTGGAACCTCTACAAAGACTTATCTACTAGTAATAGCTAGCCCCCACTACTAGGAATTCTCTACCCTCTCCTTGAGCCACCTCATCAAAATTGATGTAGTCGTTAGATGAAGTAAATCAGTCCATAATAGCCATCTGATCTAGACGTTGAGAGGCTCCGCACGAAGCCACGTCCAAGCATGCAGAAATACCGTGGCACATACATGTGAGTGGGTTTTAAATCACATCAACATGTCTGCATGCAAGCATGCACCGGTAGCATGCATGTAAGTGAGCTATTAAGTCCCATTAACATGTCAAAAAGAAAAATATAATCCCATTATGCAGTAGGAGTTGGATGATCTTTTTTCCTTACATGGGATGATCGAAATGATGATGGGAGTTTATTTATTTTGGCTACCACATTTGTCATGCGGTTATAGAGTTTTTTTAGTTCTATGAAATCGATAATTTTGCGCAGAGAGATATACCGCTGTTCCGTGGCAACGCGCGAGGACTCATCTAGTAATATTTAGGAACAGAGGGAGTACTATGTAAAGAGTTAGGCGTCGCACGGTGATAGTGTGAGGTGGGCCATGTAATCACTGAGCCAACGTGTTTTCACTGCTCTTGCATGCCTCCGCTGTAAGAATGGAGAAAATTGTAATCTAGTAGTAGTACCTCCTTTCGCCGAAAGCGTGGGACATCCAGCAGACCTACCACCTCAGTAATAAAGACCAATGAGCCGTCAAATCACATAGACCCAGCAGTAAGTTGGACAAACGAAGCAACCATCACTCTTGCGCCAGTGAGAGGTCGCGTCCGCTCTGTCCGGGCATGAATGCGGCACCGATTCTTTGGAGCGGTGTTGTCCGTTTCGGGCGGGAAGCGCGCGCGGGCGATGGAGGGGCTTTGGGTGGGCCAGGCTGGTCAGGGGCGGGCGTGGCAGCTGTCCGCATGTCCCTACCGAACACGCCCGGAAACGAGAGGATGCACCGACTCTCGCGGCTAAAATTGTACACTACACAACATCTCTCTGTAGGAGTAGGTCGATCCGTCGCTCTCTCTAACACACACATGTTGTTAAACACACACACAAACACACACACACACACACACGCACATGCACGCACCTTGGTCCCGTTGCACCTTCTAACGTGACTTATTACACCTAGACGGAGGGAGTAGTAAGTATATGAGATACGGTGGCACACTGACTTAAGTCAAATACAAGTGCCCAAAATTTGTGTGCATGTTATAATAAGGATTCACTAAAATAGTACGTGGGCGAACAGAGGGATCAATTGAACAGTGTTCCTGAGCAGTAGCGAGATGTGTGAGGTAAGAAACACAGCTGGCGCTTTTAATTTTTCTTATTAATTTGTTTGTTTCACCCTCTGACTGGTGGGACCCAACGTACTACGTGGAGAGAGGTAAGGTGACTAAGGCTGCATTATTTCTGCACCACTGTGGGTAGTCTTACCACCAAAGCCACATGACAGGATTATGTTTGAAATCCCAATGACTCCCACACACCAAAAAAACACGACATGCTTGTCACACGAATGCAGGAATGTATAAAAGGTTATTTCCCTCTCGTTGAACATAACAGGAGGGTTGTGTAGCTGGTTAGCCTGTTCGCTCATCAAACTTGAGGTCTCGGGTTCGATAACTACACTTGAGCATAATTTGTGACAGGAGGATTATTTGACTGGTCAAAATGTTTTCTAGGGTTTGCATGCTTCACACTCTCCCTCCAGTATATATATACATGCTGGAGCCTCAGCGCTTGTAGTTGCTCTCTTCAAACTCTCTAACCCTCTCCTGCTGGAGCCTCAGCGCTTGTAGTTGCTCTCTTCACACTCTCTCACCCTCTCCAAATCTAAACAAGACTTTGTTGGCCTCTCTCTCCCCTCACTGCTGCTCAAAGAGCCGGCAGGATCCGTCCGCCGGGAAAGGAAGGAGGCTTAACGCTATCACCGTCGGCGAGGGACTATCGGCGCAACTGTTCACTTTCCACCCAGTGGCGACGTGGGAGGGCCTCCGACCCCTTCTTCTTCTCCACCGTCCCATCGCCCACCAAACCACGCCCCAAGAACCTTAAGGTATAATTTACTTACTCCACATGCACTACTCTAGCTGCATGTATACCATGTATCTAGGATGTGGTCCAAAGAGGAAAGGAGTGGAGGAAAGTAGTGGGAAAGTTGTATATATCATGAATCTAGGACGTGGTTCAAAGAGGAAATGAAGGGGGAAAGTTGTATAGCATGAATCTAGGACGTGGTTCAAAAAGGAAAGGAATGGGGGAAAGTTGTGGGGAAAGTTGTATCGCATAAATCTAGGACGTGGTTCAAAGAGGAAAGGAAGGGCGAAAGTACTAGTTCAAAAAGGAAAGGAAGGGACAAGGCTGTAGAGTTTGAGCAGGACTAGATTTGCTGCGCTCACATAGGGAAAGGTGTCTAAAGATAACAAAACTGGGACCAACACAAATATGCTCCTTGGTTGTTTGTTCTTTGTTGCAACAGACTGTGCATGACCACAGTACATCGGTAGATGCACATGGTGTTGGTGCGTCCACTGTCCCGTGCAACTCATTAATTGTTGTTAATCTAAGGCCCTGTTTGGTTAAAAACTCCCTAGTGCCTACCTGCTTGGTTCCAGGGACTAAACATGGACTAGAGGTTGTTAAATGACATGCTAAAAGACCATGTTACCCCTAGTAATGAACTAATAGAGACAAGGTGTGATGCGTGGCAGGGACAACTGTTGGAAAAAGTCTGAAAAAGACTCCCTCGGGTTCTTCTTTCTTTAGTCCCAAATGCCCACTTTTAGGCCCTAAACGTCCCTCCTATTTGGTTTAGATGGGACTGACACGGAGTTTTTTTAGTCCCTACACCAAAATGTCCCTGTAAACAAACACCCTCTAATAATGTCGCTGGAAAATTGATGCAATGCCACAGTTAAAAGCAAATTACATGTTTAACAAATTTTATTGTTAATATAATCTCTATGTTAATATTAATAAATGCCACCATTTGATAAATGCTACTGTCTTGCTTTCTTTCCCATTTAGATAAGGTAGATGCTTCTTTTTGTTGGCTTTTGTGTCATCCACCGCTATTGACCACTAATTGTTTCCTTTGCACCTCTGTGTAAACAGGGTTATCTACTTCACCTCATTGCCATTGTGACCTTTTGTTGCACTGCACAAAAAACTTTTGTTTTAAGAGTGTTTTGTGCAGTTCAACCAAAATGTCACACCGACAACGTTGCTTGATTGCTTGATCTTAGTGGAACTACACAAGATGAGATCTTACTTCCTATCCGTTAAGGCGAATTTGGTTCAGATCTTCTTCTTGTGAGTTGTTTGAATTCCGCATCATGAGAGGTCAGTACTAGCCTTCTTTCACATGATTCTGCAGTGTGCTTTCATATGTTGTGCTACTTGTACGATAATGTTGCTTGAATTTAGTGAACTACACAAATGGAGACCAGACTTCCAATCTGTATGTGCATCGTAATATCCCATTAAGGTAAGATATGGATATTTCACAACTGATGGCCTGTATTTTTCCACTTTCATCAGAAAATTAAGTTTAGTACTATACTTGTGATCCCTAATTGACATGCCAAATCTTACATTGAAGGCGAAGCTTTTCTGTTATTGAACCAAGTGATGAAGGGGAAGAACAAGCGGAAGAAAAACAAAAATCAACTCCCGGTGCTATAATGAAGCACTGGAACTGTGATGACACAAGTAATGATATAGTTTTGCATCTTAATTTATTGCTATGGCTGGAAGGAGCAATTGTTTAGCCACTTATTTGATGCCACTATTAATGTAATATGTAATTATCTCTACTTGTGCAAACATGGATCTTCTTTGAAGATACCATATATTTTAGTGGAACTTCACAAGAAGATGTTGGAAACATTAAACTAATCGAGGAGTATATAGTAAGCATGGCCACCACCGTAGATAGCAACAGATGGTTCTGGAGAAGTGCTTCATCTGTATGCTCTACACAATAAGCCTCCTGAAAAAGGTTGGTACTCGCCCACTGATTTCATCCATATGATTGAGCTTTGTCATCTCTATTGGTGTTGTGCTACTATTTAGATACTATCATGAAAAACTGGTATTGTCCTTGAGAAGTCCTTCATCTGTGTTGTTTTAAATATTTACTTTCCTTTTTTCGAGCAAACAGGGATGCTAGCATTTAGTAGTCCTCTTGTCTTTGCACAACATGATCATCTTCCTCTAAAGAAGAATATGGAGTACGTGAAGTGACTAGTTCCGATTATGCAAGGACGAAGAAGCCTTGTCTGTCTTCTCATCAGAAGGAGCAGTTGAAGGATGGTTACATTACTCCCTAGAAGACCAAACTAACTTCAGCTCAGATGGACTGACAAATCTCCATTTTTTTGCTGTGATGCGCGAGTACAATGTTGTTCTAGGATTCTTTCTGGTGAGTTCCATTTTTCTAAAAGTGTGCTCTACATGGACCATGTACGTGCCTGTTGAAACTGTCAATTCATAGTATAGTTTGCTTTATACTAAGCACTTTTTTGTATTTGTGCAAACAGGGGTGCTCAGCTTGATTTCAATGGAACTGCACAAAATGTTCATGAATACATCGAATCATTCATTTCCACCACAAGAAAGGAGGTGCCGATAAGTTCAAGGCGTTGCAATATATAAGGGCGAAATCATCCAAGCTACACGCGAATTTGGTTGATTTTGGTGGAACTGCACAAAAAGAACAGCTGGTTTATTTAGCACGAGGTGCCATGTCAATGTCCGAACTGATGGCAAACCCTGCCCATTCCACAATCGTAGGCATTTGATATTTTGCACAAGCATAATGTCCCACAACATCGGATTTATTATGAAGAACATGTTGCAATGCATCATACGTCGCAATTTAGTCATGTTCATATTTTCTTTGTGGGGCGTAATGTCTCCCACTAATTTCATTTAAATACAATTCTTTTTTAATGAAATTTAAGTATGATCCTTTCATTAATTACCATGAAGTCCTCACCCGTTTTAGTCGGGAATCAAATCCTTCCTTTATAATTTAGTAGCCCCAACACATTAAGGCCTATAGATCCTTTCTTTTAATTATCCTACCTTTTTACCTCAAATCCTTCATGTAGAATTTATTAAGACCACAATCTTTCTAATAGTTATTCCACCAATTTACCCATAATCATTTCTTTAATTAGCCACATTCATTTAAAATATTATATTTAAGCCCGCAATCCTTTCTTTATTAGCTCACTCGCTTAATTAGCTCTCCCTAAACATGAGCCTTGGACCTCACCCTTCCCCATCTACAGGAACGAAGGGGGATTTGTGCGAACCCCGGGCTCTCCACCTCGCCGTTGCTGAATCAGCGTCTCCCTCGCCCTCCATCGGACGCTCCAGCGGTGGGAGGACGGGGGAGGCCCGATTTGCAGCATGTACATAGTGTAGGAGTGCCTAGGGAGCTAGCCGGTGGCGTCATGGAGGCGGCGGTGCGACTAGATCGGCTTTTTGTAGGTGTTGGTCTTCCCTTCGACGGTGAAGTTTCGGTGGAGCTCCGCGGTGGACCAGCTCCTTTCTTCGTGCTCGCTGCTCAGTGGAGAGGCCGTGCACGGTTCCCCCGTGCCGGAGATCGAGGGATGGCGATTCCGACGGTTGAAGATCTGGAGAAGGAAGGCGATGTTGAGTGGTGCGATGACGACGACGGCCATGGGTGTAGGTCCTCAGGGACCGTTGATCGGAGACTTTCTGTTTCGCCCGGGGGCTGCTTCGATCCAAGGCGTCAGCGAGCAGCGGCGAACGGCGCGTCACCGGCTCGTCCACGGCGCCGGCGTAGTCAGGTTGCAGAGGGGCTTGGTTGTAATTTCCTTTTTTGTGTGGACCTTTTAGTAATTTGGCCATTTTAATATCAACTCCTTTTCTCGCAAAAAAAATTAAATAAACATGATGACTGCCACTCGTATATTTAGAGTGAGTTGGGATTAGTAAATATGGAAGGTGCATAAGTCTTTGGTTGTTACATCTAAGAGATAGACAGGAGGTCCTGTGTTCAATTCCCACAATGTTGATTTATTTTGACCCAATTATTTTTCGCGGTCTCTCTATGAAAGCCCATGAAAGGCCCATCAACATACAAGTAACTGGCCCAGATCGCTTAACATGTGTAAACCAAACGTAAAGGACTAAACCAAACCAAGAATACCTATTCTCTTTAATAATAGGTATAGATATTTTGGAATGAGACAACCTTGTCAAATTTTGCTCATTGATTTTAGCAAGACATGCGTTTGATATTTTTGAACGGGATGCCCTTTGCTGTCAGCAGCATCGGTCAATTTTTTCTTTATTCTTTAGTTGTGAAGTAAATATTGCCTCTGACATGTGAGTCGCTGAGATGCATAATCATCGATTGTTTGAATGTTCTCTATGATTTGTCAGGCCTATGTGTTTGATTGCAATGTACAGAAACACTAAAAAGCTGCTCAAACTCTTTGTACTCCTTTTGTTCCTTTTTACTTCGCACATTGTGAAAGTGCATACTTTTTTGTATAAGATTGGTCAAAGTAGAGATACTTTGAATGCAGACAGAACTTGTATGCAGACTAGAAAGGACCGGAGGGAGTACATGTGAAACTGCTGCAAACGAGGTGATCACCCTGGGAATAATGCTAGTACGTATTGTTTTGCATGTTCATCCAATGCCAGTGATATAGGAATTCGAACTAATCGAAATAAATTCATTCATACACGGTCGGATTTCATATAAACATGCCAGATTTCATTACATTTCATACATTCTTCAACTCAAGAGGGGTGCGCTGGAGGTATAATTAATTAACCAAAGCTACCCACCTGTGTCCCGCTGAGCCGAACAGAAGCTTCAGTGACTTAACTCAGGTGTAGTTGCGTAACTGACATGTGGCCTGTTGGGACCACGTGTCAGTCAGCCAACTGCACCAGCAGTTAAGTAGAAGTAGCGTTCTTCAACAGTGCAGCTCTCCGACTCCACGTCGCCGCCAAGAAGCTAACCGGTCGTCAATGGTCAACCCACCTAGCTTGGCTTCAATCGGAGGGCAGTAGCGGTGTCCTTACTTGGACCCAAGCGACGGCGACCTACCGTGTTCTACTCTTCCTCGTTTTCTGTGTGGCGCGACCTCGTTGGCAGCGGGGCGGGGCCTCGGCGGAGCGGGCGATGTCCTCTGTCTCGTTGCCGGCGGGCGGCACCTTAGTGGAGTGGTGGAAATCCTCCCCCACATTGCCGGTAGGGTGGGGCCTCGGCTGAGCCAGCGATGACCTTTGCCTCGTTGTTGGCGGGGCGGGGCCTCGGCGGAGCCGGCGGTGTCCTCTCCCTCGTTGTTGGCACCGCGGGGCCTCGTCGACGCCAGCGGAGCGGGGACACGTCGGTGGTGTCCTCTGCCTCGTTGTTGGCGCCGCGGGGCCTCGGCGGAGCAGGGCCTCGTTGACGCCAGCGGGGCGGGCACTCATCGGAGCCGGCATTGTCCTCTGCCTCGTCCTTGGTCTCGCCAAACAGCGCCTCGCCCTCTTCATCACCCTCTTTGCTAGCCTCTTTGTAGGTGGCCGCAGCCTCCGCCACCTCC
Organism: Triticum urartu; assembly: GCF_003073215.2. Taxonomy (NCBI): domain Eukaryota; kingdom Viridiplantae; phylum Streptophyta; class Magnoliopsida; order Poales; family Poaceae; genus Triticum; species Triticum urartu. Next base: position 16,687,822 of record NC_053023.1, read on the forward strand.
ATGCGGTACCGCCAGCGCTCGAGGCGGCCCTTGCCGGTGGAGCGGTACGAGTCAAGCGGCACCTCCTGCTCCGCCCGCTCCGCGGCAATCTACTCCTCCGCCTGCAGGTGCTCCTGGAGGAGATGGTGGTTGTAGGCGGCGTCGGCCTGCGCCTCCCAGAACTGCTCCTCACGCATCGGACTCACCCTGTCCATATATTGGGCACGGGCCTCGCCGATGGTCATGGTGCAATGCACCGGCGAGGATGGCGCGGAGGAGGGGGTTGCCACCGGATCGTCGACTACCATGTTCTCCATTGGGACGTCGTCGTCCTCCGGCTGCCTGCCGGCCAGCTGGTCGGCAACAATGGTTGCCATCTCCATGTGGTCCGTCGTCCGCCCGTCCCGAAGAGCGCTGGAGCGCGAGGAAGCCATGGTGGGTAGTATTGGTGTGGACAGGAGAAAGGAAACGGATGCGGATGACTACGGCTATGGCCGGCGTAGCAGTTTATATAGCAGTAGTGGGCGGGCGGAGGGACGGATGTGTGGCGTCGGAGTAGCCGCCTCGGTAACCGCCTATCATTAATGTGGGCAGCATATGGACGGACGGATGGCACTTGTGTTGTTTGAAGGCGGAGCAATCGCCTGCACCGGGAAGCGGAGCGGGCGAGGAGATGACTTTAGTTGGAGAGGATGACAATGGGGACCCACCAGGTCCATAGCCTCACATACGCAAGTGCCTCCTTATTATCTATATATATATAGATAACTATAATTTATTTTTCTTCCTCCTGGTTTCCTGACATCACGGTCCCACACCATTGTCAACCTATGTAGTACTCCCTCCTTTCCGGTTTATAGGGCTTATCTCAAAATTTTAGTTTTTCCATTTTATAAGGCTCAATTTGGTTGTTCCCCATCACATGTTCAGACTTCAAGGTGCATTAAATCATTGCATGCAAGTATTAAGAGAAAACTGACCAATGCATGCACTTTATGCATGCATGCATTACAATTAATGCATTCGTAAACATAATTTTTTGAGGAAAACAAGTCCATTAATTGGGTGCGTTTGCAAACTACAAAAAATATTCCACCACTCATCATCTACCTTGGTTGGTCATATTTTTGAATTGAGCCTTATAAACCGGAAAGGAGGGAGTAGTCAATAAACGAGAGAATTGCACAAGAAGCGGCCGACAGCTGGGACCAAGCAGCTTGAGCAGTATTTGTGTTTTTGAGGTGTGAGGACTGCAGAGTTTTTTGATGTTTAGCCTAGATATTAATTTTCCTCCTCTGAACAACAACGAAAACATCATTGCAGGTATTAACTGGGCGGGCTGTGGCCCGTCTAGCCCAGGCCAGATATCCAGCCCAGATATTAATTTTTTTTCAAGCTGAAAATGGCTAGCCCAGCTATACTCTTTTTTTAGGAATAGCCAGGCAAGGTCAAGTTGTTATTCTCCGCCCTGCTGGGCTACAAATCTTTCCTAGAAGGGATGCATTAGGCTTAACAAGAAAATGGGCTTTAAGAAATAATAAATGGGGTGTAATTATAAAAACTGGGCAGTAACTATAAAAAATGCACCAAACACGTGATTACTTTATAAAATATTATTTTTGGATATTGAAAATTTTAATTTCATTAATTGTTACAAGCGCAATGTTTCGTTGGATTTTTACCGTAATATAAATTTATATTGAAATTGTATTTAATCTGACTAGAAATTTCGGGATAAAAATATTTCGGATCCCATCAAAATGTGGGAAATTTTATTGAATTCTGTTTTGAACGGTTGGTTGAAATGGGCTGTACTTTTAACAAACTATAAATGGGTTGTAGTAAAATCCATTAGAATTCCAAAATGGGCTACTCATTCTTACAAATCTCAAATGGGCTATAAGTTCTCTGCCACACACGTCTGGCCTTACTAAGTTGACGTGTCCCCTAAAAAAACAGAGTTGACGCGTATGCAAGGCTTTGTCAACTTATAGTCAACACACGGTTCTAGCAGCAGTGGCCGTTGGATGTCCATCCAACGGATGCCGTGCTTCTTCTTCAATCTCAGATATTCTAGCTTCACCCGCCCAAAAAATGATTCCTCCCCTTGACATCTGGGGCGCACCGTTTTGGAAGCTAACCTGTGGGCCTACTAAGTTGACGTACCAAGGGCTTTGTCAACTTAGTCAATATAAACGATTCTAGCTGCAGTGACCGTACGATGTCCATCCAACGGCTGTCGTGCTTCTTGAACCTCTGGTCTTCTTGCTCCAGCCGCCGAAAGCAGCACTGGTCGTGCCGCCTGCTTCTGCCTCCCATGGCCGGCTGTGCTGCCGCGGAGGCCTCACCGCCCCCTACTACTCCCACTGCTGGCCAGGCCATCCCTCCACTCACCCACACCCCCTGTTATTCTGCAGCGACGGCAGCGCAGCCGAACCAGTGAACCCTCGTATTCCTCTCCGCGTGTGCATCCACTGTCGCGTCTTCCCCGGCTCCACGTTGTCCCCTTCCTAGGCCTCGCTGTCGTCCACCGCTCTGGTGCTCCCGGCGTAGCGTGGTCAACGTGGTCAAGGAACGACTTCCATCGGACGTGGACTGTACGTGGTGAGGCTGACAGCTAGGTCCATGGAAGCCGCAAGGAAGTGCCTCCTTATTACGCGCAAAATTATTATTCCTCCACCTGACAGCGGGGACCCGCCGGACGGGCCACCATATTTCGTGAAAAAAATGATTTGCCCCCTGACTGCTGGGACCCACGAGCTACATCTTCGCATGCAAGGAAGTGCGTCCGAAAAAAACGATTCGCCCCCCTGACTGCTAGGACCCACCAGCTACATCTTCGCACGCAAGGAAGTGCGTCCAAAAAAAATCGATTAGCCCCGCGACTGCTGGGACCCACCAGCTACACCTTCGCACGCAAGGAAGTGCGTCCGGGCAAAAAAAACGATTCGCCCCCTGACTGCTGGGACCCAGCAGCTACACCTTCGCACGCAAGGAAGTGCGTCCGGGCAAAAAAAATAAAAAGATTCGCCCCCCTGACTGCTGGGACCCATCAGCTACACCTTCGCACGCAAGGAAGTGCGTCCGGGCAAACAAAATAAAATGATTAGCCCCTTGACTACTGGGACCCACCAGCTACATCTTCGCAGGCAAGTATGTGCCTGACAGTCGGGACCCACCTGGTCGAAGCATACGTAGCGTTGTCATTCTGGTCGCGAACGTGTATGTACATAGTGGTCGATGTAGAGGCATGCATGTGTCGTAGTAGAGGCGCGCACGTGTCGTAGTAGAGGCGCGCATGTAGCATGTACACGTACGTACAGTGGCCAGGGTGCAAGAAAGAAAATACGGCCACGTATGTGTACATACGGGCAGGGTCTCGAACGCCTACTCGCGCATACGTATGGCCAGGGCTCGTGTACATGGCTGGGTCGGAACGGAGAAACAGCGTTGTCATCGTGTTCAAGGGGAGGCAATGGAATGCGTCGTGTTCATGGGGAGGCAACGGAATGCGTTGTGTTCATGGGGAGGCAACGGAATGCGTCGTGTTCATCAGGAGGCAATGGAATGCGTCGTGTTCATCGGGAGGTAACGAAATGCATGGGAACCAACCGGCTGGGTCAGAACAGAATGCGTGGTCGTGTTCATCGGGAGGGCTTGGACGGAACAGGCGATGGAAACGAGGCCTGGCGTACCGCAGAACGGAGGAAATGGACCTTGTACGGTCGAAACGGGGGTCCTGTTGATCGGGAGGGGTGTGGTGTACCGTAAAACGGAGGAAACGTACCTCCTACGGTCGAAACGGGGGTCCTGTTCATCGGGAGGGGTGTGGCGTACCGCAAAACGGGACTCCACGAGATACTGTTCATCTCCACCGTTGACCTCCTCCAGCCTCCACGCGCTACCGTCGACCTCCTCCAGCCTCCACGGGCTCCTGTTCATCCAGCCTCCACCGCGCGCTATTCCACAGGCTACTGTTCAACCACCCCTCCACCGTCTACTGTTCATCCAGCCCTCCACACCACAGGGTCCTGTTCAACCACCCCTCCACGGGCACCCCTCCACGATCTACTGTTCATCCAGCCCTCCACACCACGGGGTCCTATTCATCCAGAAGCAACGCCACCGCTCACTGTTCATCCACCACCCCCCTCCCCCCCGCAACGCTCACTCTTCATCCAATCGATCGGGTTCAATTAGCAGCAGTAGCGAAGGATTCGCTCGATCGGGTTCAGTTAACAACCATCGACCGATCGCTTCGGTTCAGTAACGCGTAGCCTGCAGTGCAATTGCTCGGGTTTAGTTAGAGCCCAATGCCTCGCTCAGGTTCAGTTAGAGCCAACGTCTCGCACACACGCGCGTACGTGTACGGGAGAAACGTGCATCGCTCGGCCCCCGACCTCCCACCGTAACCGGGAACTCCCCGAAATTTTCCTCGCCCTTGCTTCTACCACGGTTTTTTCTATCATGGACGGCCCAAAGAATGTCATGCAGCTGCGTCTCCGGGCCGCCCAGGACGAAAAGCCCATTTTCTGTCATGATTTTTTGTCATAGAAGTAGGAGCCCACAACATCTATGATGATACCGGGTTTTGTCACAATTATCGTCATAGAAGTGTCATATGTATGACAGAAAAAAAATTCGTTCGGCCCAAAATGTCACGGATGTGTCTTTTTTTGTAGTGCTACAAAGTACTTCTAGTTTCATACTTGTTCTAGGTAAAGCGAACGTCAAGCGTGCGTAGAGTTGTATCGGTGGTCGATAGAACTTGAGGGAATATTTGTTCTACCTTTAGCTCCTCGTTGGGTTCGACACTCTTACTTATCGAAAACTGTTGCTATGCCCTATACTTGTGGGTTATCAAGACCTTTTTCTGGCGCCGTTGCCGGGGAGCAATAGCGTGGGGTGAATATTCTCGTGTGTGCTTGTTTGCTTTGTCACTAAGTAATTTTTATTTGCTGTTCTTAGTTGTTCTTTATCTTTAGTTATGGATATGGAACACGAAATACCAAAAACATTAGGTGTACTTTCTGCTCATGGAGATGGGGAACCTCCTAAAACCCTCGATGCTGGTTATGTGAAAGATATTATGTACTACTTTAATAATCCTGAGAAAACCCCATTCAATTATGTAATGGGAGTCTCGTTGGATCAACATGAATACTTTAGGGATTACCGTTTGACACAAAAAGGGAAACTATTATGGGATCAAATTCATATATTGAATTGGTATGCTAGGCAACTATGCTTGAGATATGATTATACTTGTTGCTCTAGGATGAAGGCTCCACACCTTCCCTTTTTATGCGATTTAATGATAATAAAACCTTATCTTCTTATGCTAATGGTATATATGATTACTATGATGTGGAACAAATAGAAGAATTTGTTGCTTTTATGGGTGCTTATGAAATTGAATCTATGTTTAAAGAGTTTGAAGATCTTGATGATTCAGTTTATAGACGTGAAAATTTAGCTATCCTTAAATATTGCTATGAGAATTATGAATACAATTCCGATATTAATGCACTTATTGAGAAAGTCTCTGCTGTCCAAGAAGAGACTAATATTTTGCTGGAATCTATGGAAGAAGAAGTTGATGAAACTGTGAGCTCATTGGATGAAAAAGATGAGGAGGAGAGCGAAGAACAAAAGGAGGAAGAGAGGATTGATCACCCGTGCCCACCTTCTAATGAGAGTAACTCTTCAACTCATACATTGTTTAATTTCCCTTCATGCTTACCGAAGGATGAATGCTATGATAATTGCTATGATCCCGTTGATTCTTTTGAAATATCCCTTTTTGATGATGCTTGCTATGCTTGTGGCCAAGATGCCAATATGAATTATGCTTATGGAGATGAACTTGCTATAGTTCCTTATGTTAAACATGAAATTGTTGCTATTGCACCCACGCATGATAGTCCTATTATCTTTTTGAATTCTCCCGACTACACTATATCAGAGAAGTTTGCCCTTATTAAGGATTACATTGATGGGTTGTGTTTTACTACTACACATGATGATTTTGATAGATATAATATGCATGTGCTTGCTGCTCCTACTTGCAATTGTTATGCGAGAGGAACTACATCTCCGCCTCTTTATGTTTCCAATACAACAAAATTGCAAGAAATTGTTTATACTATGCATTGGCCTTTACTAGGTGTGCATGAATTGTTCTTTTTTGACATGCCGATACATAGGAAGAGAGTTAGACTTCGTCATTGCTTGATTTCTGTTACTTTGTTCTCACTACTAAATGCCAAATCATTGCTAATTAAAATTGGCTTTGATATACCTTGGGATCTGGGTGGATTCATTACTTGAGCACTATATGCCTAGCTTAATGGCTTTAAAGAAAGCGCTGCCAGGGAGACAACCCGGAAGTTTTAGAGAGTCATTTATTTCTGTTGAGTGATTTTATATAGTTTAAAAACAACAAAAATAAATAGGGGAACCCAAAACTTTTTTCAAAAAGGAAAGTGAAAGTGAGATAGACAAGCATTGTTGAAGTGGGAGAGCTCCTTGAACTTTGTTCATGCTCACGGAAACTTTGTGAATCTTGATTACAGAAACTTTTAAACAAAAATAATTATCCCATTGTACAATTCCATTGTATTACAAAAATAATGTTCCAAGGTTTGCCTTTAGGATGTTTACATTTGCCTGATGGTTTGTACGGTGCAGGACAGAAACTTTGGCTGTAGTGCGCAATTTTACATTTTTAGTTGGAACGTCAAACGGTTCTGATTCTTTTTGCACTGTCTTTCTATGCAAATTTTTTATTTTTCTTGATTTTTTCAGAATTTTTCAAGTATCAGAAATATGGTGAATGTTCAGATTATTACAGACTGTTCTGTTTTAGACAGATTCTGTTTTTGATGCATAGTTTGCTTGTTTTGATGAAACTATCGAATTATATCAGTGGATTAAGCCATGAAAAAGTTATATTAAAGTAGACACAATGCAAAAACAAAATATGAATTGGTTTGCAACAGTACTTAGAGTAGTGATTTGCTTTATTATACTAACGGATCTTACCGAGTTTCCTGTTGAAGTTTTGTGTGGATGAAGTGTTCGATGATCGACAAGGTCTCGACGTGAGAAGAAGGAAGAGAGGCAAGAGCTCAAGCTTGGGGATGCCCGAGGCAACCCAAGTAAATATTCAAGGAGACTCAAGCGTCTAAGCTTGGGGATGCCCCGCAAGGCATCCCCTCTTTCTTCAACAAGTATCAGTATGTTTTCGGATTCGTTTCGTTCATGCGATATGTGCAATCTTGGAGCGTCTTTTGCATTTAGTTTTCATTTTTATTTTATGCACCATGCTGGTATGAGATAGTCCTTGGTTTATTTATCGAATGCTCTATGCACTTCACTTATATCTTTTGAGTATGGCTTTATAGAATGCTTCATGTGCTTCACTTATATCATTTGATGTTTGGATTGCCTGTTTCTGTTTACATAGAAAACCACCATTTGTAGAATGCTATTTTGCTTCACTTATATTTGTTAGAGCATGGGCATATCTTTTGTAGAAAGAATTAAACACTCTTGCTTCACTTATATCTATTTAGAGAGATGACATGAACTAGTCATTCACATGGTTAGTCATAAAATCCTACATAAGACTTGTAGATCACTGAATATGATATGTTTGATTCCTTGCAATAGTTTTGCGATATAAAGATGGTGACATTAGAATCATGCTAGTGGGTAGTTGTCGATTAGTAGACATACTTGTGTTGAGGTTTGTGATTCCTGTAGCATGCACGTATGGTGAACCGTTATGTAACGAAGTCGGAGCATGTTTTATTTATTGATTGTCTTCCTTATGAGTGGTGGTCGGGGACGAGCGATGGTCTTTTCCTACCAATCTATCCCCCTAGGAGCATGCACGTAGTACTTTTTTCGATGACTAATAGATTTTTGCAATAAGTATGTGAGTTCTTTATGACTAATGTTGAGTCCATGGATTATACGCACTCTCACCCTTCCACCGTTGCTAGCCTCTCTAGTATCGTGCAACTTTCGCCGGTACCATAAACCCACCATATACCTTCCTCAAAACAGCCACCATACCTACCTATCATGGCATTTCCATAGCCATTCCGAGATATATTGCCATGCAACTTCCATCATCGTCATATACATGACTTGAGCATTCATTGTCATATTGCTTTGCATGATCGTAAGATAGGTAGCATGATGTTTTCATGGCTTGTCCATTTTTTGATGTCATTGCTACGCTAGATCATTGCACATCCCGGTACACTCCCGGAGGCATTCATATAGAGTCATATCTTTGTTCTAGTATCGAGTTTTAATATCGAGTTGTAAGTAAATAAAAGTGTGATGATCATCATTATTAGAGCATTGCCCCAGTGAGGAAAGGATGATGGAGACAATGATTCCCCCACAAGTTGGATGAGACTCCGGACAAAAAAATAAAAAAAGAAAACAAATATTAAAAAAAGAGAATGGCCAAAAAAAGAGAAGGCCCAAAAAAATATAAAATATAATAATATAATAATAAAATGAGAGAAAAAGAGAGAAGGGGCAATGTTACTATCCTTTTACCACACTTGTGCTTTAAAGTAGCACCATGTTCTTCATATAGAGAGTCTCTTGAGTTATCACTTTCATATACTAGTGGGAATTTTCATTATAGAACTTGGCTTGTATATTCCGATGATGGGCTTCCTCAAATGCCCGAGGTATTCATGAGCAAGCAAGTTGGATGCACACCCACTTAGTTTCAGTTTGAGCTTTCATACACTTAAAGCTCTAGTGCATCCATTGCATGGCAATCCCTACTCACTCACATTGATATCTATTGACGGGCATCTCCATAGCCCGTTGATACGCCTAGTTGATGTGAGACTATCTTCTCCTTTTTGTCTTCTCCACAACCACCATACTATTCCACCTATAGTGCTATGTCCACGGCTCACGCTCATATATTGTGTGAAAGTTGAAAAGGTTTGAGAATGTCAAAAGTATGAAACAACTGCTTGGCCTGTCATCGGGGTTGTGCATGATGTGAATATTTTGTGTGGTGAAGAAGGAGCATAGCCAGACTATATGATTTTGTAGGGATAACTTTCTTTGGCCACGTTATTTTGAAAAGACATGATTGCTTTATTAGTAGGCTTGAAGTATTATTGTTTTTATATCAAATGATAGACTATTGCTTTGAATCACTCGTGTCATAATATTCATGCCATGATTAGATATGTGATCAAGATTATGCTAGGTAGCATTCCACATCAAAAATTATCTTTTTATCATTTACCTACTCGAGGACGAGTAGGAATTAAGCTTGGGGATGCTGATACGTCTCCATCGTATCTATAATTTTTGATTGTTCCATGCCAATATTCTACAACTTTCATATACTTTTGGCAACTTTTTATATTATTTTTGGGACTAACATATTGATCCAGTGCCCAGTGCCAGTTCCTATTTGTTGCATGTTTTTTGTTTCGCAGAATATCCATATCAAACGGAGTCCAAACGGGATAAAAACTAACAGAGATTTTTTTGGAATATATATGATTTTTGGGAAGAAAAATCCACGCGAGACGATGCCTGAGGGGGCCACGAGGCAGGGGGGCGCACCCCTGACCCTCGTGGCCACCCCGTAAGGCGTTTGATGCCATTCTTTCACCGCAAGAAAGCTAATATCCGGATAGAGATCGTGTTAAAATTTCAGCCCAATCGGAGTGGATCTCCGGGAATATATGAAACGGTGAAAGGGTAGAATCTGGGAACTCAGAAACAGAGAGAGACAGAGAGACAGATCCAATCTCGGAGGGGCTCTCGCCCCTCCCACGCCATGGAGGCCATGGACCAGAGGGGGAACCCTTCTCCCACCTAGGGAGGAGGTCAAGGAAGAAGAAGAAGGAGGGGGGCTCTCTCTCCCTCACTTTCGGTGGCACCGGAGTGCCACTGAGGGCCATCATCATCACCGCAATCTTCACCAACAACTTCACCACCATCATCACCAACTCTTCCCCCCTCTATGCAGCGGTGTAACCTCTCTCTTACCCGCTGTAATCTCTACTTAAACATGGTGCTCAACACTATATATTATTTCCCAATGATGTATAGCTATCCTGTGATGTTTGAGTAGATCCATTTTGTCCTATGGGCTATTTGATGATCAAGATTGGTTTGAGTTGTATGTTTTATTATTGGTGTTGTCCTATGGTGCTCTCCGTGTCGCGCAAGCGTGAGGGATCCCCGCTGTAGGGTGTTGCAATACGTTCATGATTCGATTATAGTGGGTTGCGTGAGTGACTGAAACACAAACCCGAGTTAGGGGGTTGTTGTGTATGGGATAAAGAGGACTTGATGCTTTAATGCTATGGTTGGGTTTTACCTTAATGATCTTTAGTAGTTGCGGATGCTTGCTAGAGTTCCAATCATAAGTGCATATGATCCAAGTAGAGAACGTATGTTAGCTTATGCCTCTCCCTCATATAAAACTGCAATAATGATTACTGGTCTAGTTAGTGATTGCCCAGGGACAAATAACTTTCTCGTAACAACAAGCTCTATACTAAAACTAACTTAGTTACCTCTTTACCTAAATAGCCCCTACTTTTTAATTACGTAATCTTTATTATCATGCGAAACTATCCAACAACACCTACAAAGTACTTCTAGTTTCATACTTGTTCTAGGTAAAGCGAACGTCAAGCGTGCGTAGAGTTGTATCGGTGGTCGATAGAACTTAAGGGAATATTTGTTCTACCTTTAGCTCCTCGTTGGGTTTGACACTCTTACTTATCGAAAACTGTTGCGATCCCCTATACTTGTGGGTTATCACTTATATGAAAGTTTTTATTATCATTTCCATGTTGTTCTAAAGGAATCTCAAAATAATATAAGTGAAGCATGATAGAACAATAGTTTCTATAAAACAAATCCACCACCGTGCTCTAAAAGATATAAGTGAAGCACTAGAGCAAAAACTATATAGCTCAAAAGATATAAGTGAAGCACATAGAGTATTCTAATAAATTTCAAATCATGTTAGTCTCTCTCAAAGGGTGTGTACAGAAAGGATGATTGTGGTAAACTAAAAATAAAAGACTCAAATTATACAAGATGCTCCAAGCAAAACGCATATCATGTGGTGAATAAAAATATAGCTCCAAGTAAAGTTACCGATAGACGAAGATGAAAGAGGGGATGCCTTCCGGGGCATCCCCAAGCTTAGGCTCTTGCCACTCCTTGTTCCATAATCCATGAAATCTTTACCCAAAACTTGAAAACTTCACAACACAAAACTCAAAATAGAAAATCTCGTGAGCTCCGTTAGCGAAAGAAAACAAAACACCACTTCAAGGTACTGTAATGAACTCATTATTTATTTATATTGGTGTTAAACCTACTGTATTCCAACTTATCTATGGTTTATAAACTCTTTTACTATCCATAGATTCATTCAAAATAAGCAAACAACACAGAAAAACAGAATCTGTCAAAAACAGAACAGTCTGTAGTAATCTGTAGCTAACGCAAGTTCTGGAACCCCAAAAATTCTAAAATAAATTTATGGACGTGAGGAATTTATCTATTAATCATCTGCAAAAATAATTAACTAAATAGCTCTCCAAATAAAAATGGCAGCAATTCTCGTGAGCGCTAAAGTTTCTGTTTTTTACAGCAAGATTAAAAAGACTTTCCCCAAGTCTTCCCAACGGTTCTACTTGGCACAAACACTAATTAAACAAAAAAACACAACCAAAACAGAGGCTAGATAAATTATTTATTACTAAACAGGAGCAAATAAAGGAATAAAAATAAAATTGGGTTGCCTCCCAACAAGCGCTATCGTTTAACGCCCCTAGCTAGGCATAAAAGCGAAGATAGATCTAGGTATTGCCATCTTTGGTTTTAGGGAAGAAAGGAGAAAACTTATTATATATGGCATTAATCTTTCTATTTTGATAAAGCACATGGTAGTTAATGGTAGAAGAAAGATTAAGCATTTTACGGAAACTTGCATCTAAGCTAGCTTTCATCTCTTTGATGGATTCGTTTTGGTAGGAGAACAAAAGAGATGTGGATTCAACCTTCTCATTCATTGGGTGCCCAAATATGGTTTTTGCATTTTACGGAAACTTGCATCTAAGCTAGCTTTCTTCTCTTTGATGGATTCGTTTTGGTAGGAGAACAAAAGAGATGTGGATTCAACCTTCTCATTCATGGGGTGCCCAAATATGGTTTTCATCTTTTCATAAGTATCTACGGCATCCCCTTCAAGAAAACCTTCTTCAAATATAGAATCTAAGACATGTTTAAACGAAGAAGGTAGGGCAAGGTAAAAGCTCTTTAAGTAAATTTCAATTTGATATTGGGGCACATAGCTGGCCCAGATTCTTAATAGTCTATCCCAAGCATCTTTCAAAGATTCATCAAGTAAATAGCGAAAAATTCCAGAGTCATCTTCATAAAAGTTATTAAGGTTCTCATTGATAACTTCGGTAGGTATTTACATAGCATCATTTTTTATGAGTTTAGTGAGTATAGAAGGATTGTCAAAAGTACTAAAACTCGGGAGAGAACCCCCACCCCTTTTTGATTCAGACATGGCGAAAGAAAGGCGAGCGAAGAAGAAGAGGGCGAATAAAATGGCAAGGGTGACGTGGGGGAGAGGAAAACGAGAGGCAAATGGAAAATAATGTAATGCGAAGGATAAGAGTTGTGATGGGTAGTTGGTATGTCTTGACTTGGCGTAGATCTCCCCGGCAACGGCGCCAGAAATCCTTCTTGCTAGCTCTTGAGCACTGCGTTGGTTTTCCCTTGAAGAGGAAAGGGTGGTGCAGTAAAGCAGCGTAAGTATTTCCCTCAGTTTTTGAGAACCAAGGTATCAATCCAGTAGGAAACCACGCGCGAGTCACCTCGTACCTACACAAACAAATAAGAACCTCGCAACCAACGCGATAAAGGGGTTGTCAATCCCTTTACGGCCACTTGCAAGAGTGAGATCTGATAGAGATGAATAATAAGATAAATATTTTTGGTATTTTTATGATATAGATTGAAAGTAAAATATAGCAAAATAAAGTAGATTGGAAACTTGTATGATGGAAAATAGACCCGGGAGCCATAGGTTGCACTAGTGGCTTCTCTCAAGATATCATAAGTATTACGGTGGGTGAACAAATTACTGTCGAGCAATTGATAGAAAAGCGAATAATTATGAGAATATCTAGGCATGATCATGTATATAGGCATCACGTTTGTGACAAGTAGACCGAAACGATTCTGCATCTACTACTATTACTCCACACATCGACCGCTATCCAGCATGCATCTAGAGTATTAAGTTCATAAGAACAGAGTAACGCCTTAAGCAAGATGACATGATGTAGAAGGATAAACTCATGCTATATGATGTAAACCCCATCTTTTTATCCTCAATGGCAACAATACAATACATGTCGGTTTCCTTTCTGTCACTAGGATAGAGCACCGAAAGATTGAACCCAAAGCTAAGCACTTCTCCCATTGCAAGAAAGATCAATCTAGTAGGCCAAACCAAACTGATAATTCGAAGAGACTTGCAAAGATAAACTAATCATACATAAAAGAATTCATAGAAGATTCAAATATTGTTCATAGATAAACTTGATCATAAACCCACAATTCATCGGATCTCGACAAACACACCACAAAAGAAGAGTTACATCGAATAGATCTCCAAGCGAATTGAGGAGAACTTTGTATTGGCATCCAAAGAGAGAGAAGAAGACATCTAGCTACTAGCTATGGACCCCGAAGGTCTAAAGTAAACTACTCACACATCATCGGAGGGGCCATGGAGTTGATGTAGAGGCCCTCCGTGATCAATGCCCCCTCCGACGGAGCTCCGGAAAAGGCCCCAAGATGGGATCTCTTGGGTAGAGTAGGTTGCGGCGGTGGAATTAGGTTTTCCTGGTGCTCCTGGATGTTTTCGGGGTACATGGATATATATAGGAGGAAGAAGTAGGTCGGTGGAGCAACGAGGGCCCACGAGGGTGGAGGGCGCGCCCTCCTACCTCGTGGCCTCCTCGTTGATTGCTTGACGTCCACTCCAGGTCCTGTGGATCACGTTTGTTTCAAAAATAACATTCCCGAAGGTTCCATTCCGTTTGGACTCTGTTTGATATTCCTTTTCTACGAAACACTGAAATAGGCCAAAAACAGCAATTTGGGTTGGGCCTCCGGTTAATAGGTTAGTCCCAAAAATAATATAAAAGTGTAAAATAAAGCCCATTATCATCAAAAACAGATAATATAATAGCAATGATTACCTCTCAACCCACCTCTATGGTTAGGAGGCGAGGAAGGTTTTCATACAACACCCACGGTTCAATATTGAAGTGTTCCTGAAGAGCACAAAGGACGGATGGTCAATCATCCACGGGCACTGGCCTGAAGTTGCAAAGACCTTCAACATGAATGAAGGCTCAATATCCGCCTTCGGCTTCAGCAGTTTTCCAGATGAGATGCATCTGTCTATATACCGTCTATGATGCTAATTTCGAAAGGTTCTACATGTTGCACGTGAAACTTGATGCTGGTGCAGTTGTGTAATGGGGTAGCTAAGTGCTGAAGCTATATCATGTTGTACTCTGATGTATTTCAATTATGAAATTATGTTTCCTTAATATGGAAATGAAATATATTATGTGCTTAATATGAATGTCAACTAGATTAATAAATGGATTATTAATAATAGGGCAATTAGCGTGCTAATGGCGAATTAGCCTGCTAATTGGGTTTTGCTATTGCAAACGGTTCTTGAAAAAATACCATGGGCGATGACCTCAGGCAATGCACACAGTTTCTAGGAATAAACCGTGTTGGATCAATGAACAATCACACACGACTTTCTCTTGAAAACTGTTTGCGTTAGGCCACCTTGCGCAAACGTTTACCACATAAAAACCGTGTGTGATGGACAGCCTTTGCCACACAGTTTCTTGTACGGGCTATATGTAATACATTCAATAACGCAAACGATTTAACGGGAAAATTGTGTGTGATGTACCTTTGAACGGAAACGTTTTCCTTGGAGCAACTGTGTGGGATGTACATACAAACAGAAACGTTTAGCGGGGACTGACTGTGTGGGATGTACTTGTGACTGGAAATAATTTTGCCGTATAATTGTATTTTTTTAGCTCTACTGCACGTATTTCCATATTTGAGCACTCGTCGGTCGCACACGACCCTATTTTGCCGAGCGTGTGTGCCAGGAGGGCATATCCCCGACGGTTTTTGGGTCGTGTGGGAAGGATCCCCCTATCGCCCACACTCACTTAGCGACGGTTCCAAATGACATCGCGGAAAGGGGTTAAAAACTGTTTGTTTAGGAACGACACATACCAGTGCCGCATAAAAATTTTGTATGATCATCCAAAGATTTAACCCATGAGTTGGGCAATTCCTTAGCATCATTTTCATCCTTTCCCAAGATTGTGCAACATGCTCATTTTCAAGTTGCTTGAAATTCATGATATGGGTTCTAAGGGAAATGATTTTTGCGGGCGGAAAATACTTAGTGATAAAAGAATCTTTGCACTTATTCCAAGAATCGGTACTATTGCGAGGCAAAGAAGAAAACCATTTTTTGCAGAATCACGCAAAGAAAACGGAAATAATTTCATCTTCACCACATCATTGTCCACATCTTTTTTATTTTGCATATCGCATAATTCCACGAAGGTATTAAGATGGGACGCAGCATTCTCATTAGAAGTACCGCAAAATTGATCTTTCATAACAAGATTCAGCAAAGCAGTATTAATAGCACAAGTCTCTGCACTAGGGGCGGGAGGAGCAAGCGGAGTGGCAATAAAATCATTGTTGTTGGTATTTGAGAAATCATATAAATTGGTCTTCTCTTGAGTCATGATGACCACACAACAAGATTGCACTCAAAAATGTATCCGGCAAGAAAACGGCGAACGGAAAAAATGCGAATAAAATGGCAAATTTTTGTGAAGTGGGGGGAGGAAAACGAGAGGCAAATGGCAAATAATGTAAATTGCGAGGAGATGAGATTTGTGATTAGGAACCAGGTATATGTTGAAGATCCTCCCCGGCAACGGCGCAAGAAATTCCTTTTGATGTCGCTTGAAGCTACATCGGTATTTCCCCAAAGAGGAAGGGATGATGCAGCACAGCGATGGTAGGTATTTCCCTCGGATATGAAACCAAAGTTATCGAACCAGTAGGAGAACCAAGCAACACAACATAAACAGCACCTGCACACAAATAACAACTTCTCGCAACCTGACGTGTTAAAGGGGTTGTCAATCCCTTCCGGGGTACGGCGCCTCAAGATAGGCAAACGGACGTGAGGTAAATTTGTAGTAGATTGATAGATCGAACAACAAATAAATAAATAAGAATAAATTGCAGTAAGGTATTTTTGGGTTTTTGGTTTAGTAGATCTAAAAATAAACGCAAAGGAAAAATAGATCGTAAAGGCAAATAATGTGAGAAAAAGACCCGGGGGTCGTAGGTTTCACTAGTGGCTTCTCTCGAGAAAAATAGCAAAGCGACGGGTGAACAAATTACTGTTGGGCAATTGATAGAACTTCAAATACTCATGATGATATCCAGGCAATGATCATTACATAGGCATCACGTCCAAGATTAGTAGACCGACTCCTGCCTGCATCTACTACTATTACTCCACACATCGACCACTATCCAGCATGCATCTAGTATATTAAGTTCATGGAGAAACGGAGTAATGCAATAAGAACGATGACATGATGTAGACAAGATCTATCTATGTAGAGATAGACCCCATCGTTTTATCCTTAGTAGCAATGATACATACGTGTCGGTTCCCTTTCTATCACTGGGATCAAGCACCATAAGATCAAACCCACTACAAAGCACCTCTTCCCATTGCAAGATAAATAGATCAAGTTGGTCAAACAAAACCCAAATATCGGAGAAGAAATACGAGGCTATATGAGATCATGCATAAAAGAGATCAAAGAAATTCAAATGCTTTCATCGATATAAAAAGAGATAGATCTGATCATAAACTCGAAGTTCATCGGATCCCAACAAACACACCACAAAAGAGTTACATCATATGGATCTCCAAGAGATCATTGTATTGAGAATCAAGAGAGAGAGAGAGAGGAAGCCATCTAGCTACTAACTACAGACCCGAAGGTCTACAAAGAACTACTCATGCATCATTGGAGAGGCACGAATTGAGGTGGTGAACCCCATCCGAGATGGTGTCTAGATTGGATCTGGTGGTTCTGGACTCCGCGGCGGCTGGATGAATATCTCGTCGACTTCCCTAGGGTTTTGGGAATATTGGGGTATTTATAGAGCAAAGAGGCGGTCCGGGGGGCCCGAGGTGGGCACAACCCACCAGGGCACGCCTGGGCCTCCTGGCGCGCCCTGGTGGGTTGTGCTCCCCTCGGGGCACCCCCAGGTGCAGTCAGGGCCCGTTGTGTTCCTTCTGGCCCATAAAAATTCTCCGTAAAGTTTCGTGGTTTTGATATTGATTTTCTGCGATGTAAAAAACATGGAAAAAACAACAACTGGCACTTGGCACTATGTCAATAGGTTAGTACCAAAAAG
This sequence comes from Triticum urartu, assembly GCF_003073215.2. Taxonomy (NCBI): domain Eukaryota; kingdom Viridiplantae; phylum Streptophyta; class Magnoliopsida; order Poales; family Poaceae; genus Triticum; species Triticum urartu. Next base: position 16,705,420 of record NC_053023.1, read on the forward strand.
TGATATAAAATGACTACAAAATGATTATAAAACATCCAAGATTTGTAATATAACAGCATGGAACAATCAAAAAATATAGATACGTTGGAGATGTATCACATCCCACTGTCGTCTCAACAGCCTTCCCTAGACATCAAAACCTTCCGATCTACACTACCAAGGCCCAAGTCGACACACTGCCACGGCGACACGACACCCCAAAGGGCATCGAGGCCGAGGGAAATGTCAATCCGGTCGGCAGGAGCAAAGAAATCAAAACCATAATCTTCGCCTCTCAGCATCCTCTCACACGCTGAAACCCTTCCATGAGATACTTATTTCAGTTTGAATATAACATAAATTTTGGGATGTTGTTGAGACCTTACTAAATAACTAGTTCTGGGTAAAATCCAAGTTAGCAAAATTTGTGTTATTTACTTTGATCTTTATTAGTTGTTTATTTTCTTTTTGGAGAGAAGGTCTTGATTGGTTCAACCAAGTTACTTATCAAATTGTGAATTGGTCGGTTAAACATTGAATTGAGTCTCCCGAAGAAAAGACTCCCATGCGATTAGGTTTCATCCTCCCACCGTTGGCGCCGTTGTCGACCCACCCCACCTCCGATGGCCTTTGGATCATGGAGGTGCGACGGAGCTCGCCCCCTCCCCCTCCTCCCGCACCGGCGAGAGGGGTCCCTCTCTCGTTCTTGTTAGGTTCAGCATCTTGAATAGTCCATGTGGCGGCGACAATGTCCTTGGAATAATGCCTCCCATGTTTGATCCCCGCTCTGATGATGCATCTAGCGTATTCAAAGGGCATGTGGAGGTATGTTTCGTTGGATCTTTGGAAATTTGGTCGATGCTAGTCATTAGTGAATCTATTTGGATCAAGTTTTTGCCCATGTGTTTACACGTGTCAGTGTTGTGAACATCGGGCGCCCACAAACCTTCTGGTGCATGACCAGCAGTGGCCTCGTTGGGGCGAGAACTCCAAGATATCAGCATGACGAAGCCATTCAGAGCCAAGACGGCTTGCGATCAACGGAGGCGCCCAAGCCTTCCCCTGAGAACGTCCAAAGTACACAATCCAGCTAGGGAAGACTTCCTTGGGAATGCTCTGCGTGGGCCGGACCCCTGGGCCACGGAGCCCGGCCCATGGGGTACCTAATGCGCGCACACCGTGATGGCCCGTCCAAGCGGCGGCGAAGGCCAAGAGCTAGCCAGCCACGTGGCGTACTGAGGGCACGTCCCTGAGCAGTCTTGACATGTCGCATGCTAAAATCCCTTTTACCACGCACAAGACACCTATTACAGTGTGTGGCGCTTTAATAGGAGGTAGTTTCACCAAGTGGTGATGATGGGACGGACGTTCATTCCCAAACTTAGGAGAAAAAGACACATACCCTCGCATTTAATGTGATAGGTACGTGGTAGGCACCTCGTTGTATCTACGATGCTAGTCTCACTTCCTAGTTGTTGTAGTGACCCCTTCATACTATAAAATGAGGCCCAAGCTACGATAGCAATGGTTGGACCCAGAAGTAATTAGAAACTAGCACACAGTTTGTCATCCCCCTTCCCGGGATCGCCGAACTACTTCACCACCCTTGTAATATCAATTCACCATATCAACCAACCAAGCAGGAGTAGGTATTACGCATAATGTGGCCTGAACCTAGGTAAACATTGTCGTCTCCTGATCATCAGCTCCATCAACGCGATCTCAGCACTTGTAGCATCGTCTCCGAACAAAACAAAGGGGTAGTCTCCTGCCCCTGGTGTGGCAAGTGCCCCACGAGCACGTGATGACCCACAAGTATAGGGGATCGCAACAGCTTTCGAGGGTAGAGTATTCAACCCAAATTTATTGATTCGACACAAGGGGAGCCAAAGAATATTCTCAACTATTAGCAGTTGAGTTGTCAATTCAACCACACCTAGAAACTTAGTATCTGCAGCAAAGTGTTTAGTAGCAAAGTAATATGATAGTGATGGTAACGGTAACAAAAGAGTAACGAAAGCAAAGTAATGTTTTTGATATTTTGTAGTGATTGTAACAATAGCAACGGGAAAGTAAATAAGCGCAAACCAATATATGAAAAGCTCGTAGGCATCGGATCAATGATGGATAATTATGCCGGATGCGGTTCATCATGTAACAGTCATAACATAGGGTGACATAGAACTAGCTCCAATTCGTCAATGTAATGTAGGCATGTATTCCGAATATAGTCATACGTGCTTATGGAAAAGAACTTGCATGACATCTTTTGTCCTACCCTCCCGTGGCAGCGGGGTCCTAATGGAAACTAAGGGATATTAAGGCCTCCTTTTAATAGAGAACCGGAACAAAGCATTAGCACATAGTGAATGCATGAACTCCTCAAACTACGGTCATCACCGGTAAGTATCCCGATTATTGTCACTTCGGGGTTAATGGATCATAACACATAATAGGTGACTATAGACTTGCAAGATAGGATCAAGAACTCTCATATATTGATGAAAACATAATAGGTTCAGATCTGAAATCATGGCACTCGGGCCCTAGTGACAAGCATTAAGCATAGCAAAGTCATAGCAACAT
>NC_053023.1:16708984-16725777 GCF_003073215.2 Triticum urartu
TCTCAGAACATAGTGGATACTAGGGATCAAACCCTAACAAAACTAACTCGATTACATGATAAATCTCATCCAACCCATCACCGTCCAGCAAGCCTACGATGGAATTACTCACGCACGGCGGTGAGCATCATGAAATTGGTGATGGAGGATGGTTGATGATGACGACGGCGACGAATCCCCCTCTCTGGAGCCCCGAACGGGCTCCAGATCAGCCCTCCCGAGAAGTTTTAGGGTTTGGCGGCGCTCCGTATCGTAAAACGCGATGAATTCTTCTCCACTATTTTTTTCTCCCCGAAAGCAGATATATAGAGTTGGAGTTGGAGTCGGGAGGTCTCCAGGGGGCCCACGAGATAGGGGGGCGCGCCCTAGGGGGGCGGGCACCCCCACCCTCGTGGAAAGGGTGGGGCCCCCTGGTCTTCATTTTTGGCGAGGATTTTTTATTATTTATTGTAAGATATTCCGTGGAGTTTCAGGTCATCCCGAGAACTTTTGTTTTCTGCACATAAAACAACATCATGGCAATTCTGCTGAAAACAGCGTCAGTCCGGATTAGTTCCATTCAAATCATACAAATTAGAGTCCAAAATAAGGGCAAAAGTGTTTGGAAAAATAGATACGACGGAGACGTATCAGCACGCACTCAACAACAGGTTTGATCCTTCCAATGTATTACTCTAGTGTGTTGGTCTTGTGGGGCCATAGCCCGGCGACAGGCCAACTATCTACTAGAACAAGGTTTTCCCCGCTCCGATAAGGGAGGGGCAATGACGGCGGCATGATTTCGTCTCGCTTAAGTGCATGTAGCGTTGCTCGGTGATCCATGGACTTGATTGTAACTTGTATTACCTCTAGTGTTCTCTTTACTGCCATGATAGATTATGAATAGATCGAAAGTTTTTTAAAAAAAACATTAAATTGAGTAGAACATAAGACTTTTTTCCAAAAAATATAAATAACTGAACTGATTCGTTTGAAAATAAAATTATGCAAGGAAAATTCTATAACGCATCCCCTCAAAAAAATTATAATCAGCATCTATACTGAATTTTTGGAAATCAGAAACAGAAAGGGGGTCCTCAATATTGAGTTCTCATGAGACATGAAAAACTGTGAGATCTGCCCATAGAATGTTGATCGGACGGTTAAGAACCACAGCCGGAGATGTCTCCCTGTTCCCCATCTCAGGCACACAAGCCCTAAACCCGTGCATGGCATTCGCCGCCTCTCGCCGTCTCTCCGCCGCCGCCGCCGCTCCGAAACTCTCCTCCCTCTTCACGCCCCGACCCATTCCTAATCCTAAGCCTCGCCCGCTGTCGCCGGAGTCCGGCGATGATCCTAGGCGGCGGAAGGCGAGGCCGAGATCAAGGCACCCGTGGGGGGAGGATGCGGCAGCGCTGCTCCGGCGGCTTCACGAGGGGCGATACCTGCCGGGACCCTACATCCCGGATGCGCCGCATGTAGTATCCCCCGACGCTGTCAAGGCCGCCGCCGAGCGGTTCGGCAACGATCACCAGGTCGTCGCCAAGTGAGTTCTGATTCTCGTATTGTTTGTAACCTTGGTCTTATAGCATCCTCGACAGTTGGCTCAGATGGATACTTCGTATGGTAGAGAGATCATGGATGCTATTAAGTGCCATGAAATATTCAGATTTGGAGAGCTAAGTGGCTGTGTTTTAAGGGTCTCGGTTGTCACTAGCAGTCCATTTTTGTTGCATCTTAGGAACATTTCTGGAAAAAAGATAGTACTCCCTCCGTCCCAAAATAAGTGCCGCTGATTTAGTACAAAGTATGTTTGGCCTGGAATGGTGGATGAATTATATTACTGATTTCATTGGCCTGGGAAAGTATGTTTTCGGGTAAAATATCCAGGAGAAATAGCACTATGTATTTGTGTAGCTTGACTTGAATTGGAAATTGAATGCTCTGGGGTTTCTGTCTACGACTTTTAACATTGACTTTTATCTTTGGCATGGCAAGGCATCACAATGTGATTCTAGCAATGAATTGCTTTCTTTTGCTCCAGAGAGATTGGATTTGGTAGTTGTAACGTGTATATTCGAAGGCATCACTCGACAACAGATCATTGATTCATTTCAAGCGACTAGATTAATTAGAGATAGTGCAAGAACCAAATTTATGCTCATGTATGATGTCTGTTTGAAATACCATCTCTGAGCTAGATCTTATAACCCTTGTCGATCAGTGTGCTGGCCTGCTGGAGGAGAACATGCATGCTTCTATTTTGTCGAAATGCGTTCATTATTCCATCTATATGGTCTAATCTTAGGTACATTTGTAGAGAACAGCATCTTAAGAAAAACTAGTGGATTAATGATTTGCAGAGGATCAATTGTTTTTGAAAGTGGGAACTCTTTGTGTTCAATTTGCAGTGGATGCTGCCATGGCAAGGTTAATGGTGGTTTTGGGCCTTTAAGGCATATTGCATCAACATCTTCGGAAACAATATTGATCTTGTTCCCCATGTTTGCTGCCTTTGTTTTATCACTGAATAATGTGAAAAGGCAGCTGCATAGTTCTTTTTTGTGTGTGTGAACTAATGTGTTTTATATTATTAGCCGAAGGTAAAAGGCAGAATAACATGGCAGAACTGTTACAAATCACTTGATTCATCTGTCGTTGAACCTTTTGCTTGTCACTGCAGATGGTTGTCGGGAAGTGACTTGAAGAAGGTAGCATTGTTTGGCTGCCCATCTGTCGAGCGAAGAACAGTTTTTGCATCAAAAAGATTACGAGCTTTCTTCAACTTGCCAGAAGAGAAAGTATGCAATTTTCAATTCGGTAGCTTCAGTAGAAGAATTTGTTCTCAACGCATGCTTGAGATTTCCCTCTTACATGTTGTGCTCTTTCAGGTATGCAGCTCTTGCAAGATAAGAAGTTCATGCCAGTTTATTAACCAGGAGGTGCCTAGGTATGATAAAGTGATCTTGTCAGATACTATGAGGATCCTTGCTTTGTTTGTACTGGATGCATATCCTGAGCCACTACAGGTTACTGCTGAAGTAAAAGCTAGTGTTCGCAAACTTCTCAAGGACACCATAAATCTAAGCATTTAAGTTCTTTGAGGGATAATTTTTAATCAGTTGAGGTACTGTGTATATGTCAGGTATACTTAGGTTCATTTTCCCACTCTTCTTTTTTCTTTTGTACCTCGAGCAACCATTGTAACATGATCTGAATCAAATAATAGAGTTGATGGCCACATTTATTTGGAGCAGATAGCTGACAGTCATGTTTCATTCAGACAATACCTGAGAGTTCGACTGCTGACCTCGTTGGATATTTTTTCTCTTTGTTTTTTACCAATATGTGGCGTGTAGCTAATGGTGAAGCCCTTAATGTTATTAGCTTAGCGTGGTGTAAATATATTCTATTTGTGCTTGATTGTTCAACTTCGGAAAGGTATTGTTCCATCATGGCTCTGGTTTATGGGACAGCTTGGTACATTTTTTCCTCTTATGTCGACAGAATAATTCAGCTTCGTAGACATGCTTGTTCTTTCCCCTTAGCCATTCCTCGAATAATGGGGAGTTTGCCTGTCAGTTGAGAGTGACTGATATCAAACAAACTGATTACACAATGGTTCTTTCCCCTTAGCCATTCTGCATATTTGTCAAGATCCTTTTTGCTCGAGCATCTTGTCTCTGACAATGCTGAGGCATGCTTGTTCGACATTGCTTGCGTTTCTCAGTCCATTGTACCTGTTCCAGTGTGTGTTCATGACCATTATATTAAAACTACTCCCTCTGACGCAGCCTGAAGGGAGTACTAATATCTTGTACTCTCTTCGTTTCTAAATATAAGTCTTCTAGATATTTTAATATGGACTACTCCCTCTGTAAACTAATATAAAAGCGTTTAGATTACTACTTTAGTTATCTAAACACTCTTATATTAGTTTACGGAGGGAGTACATATGTATGTATATAGACGAATTTTAAAGTGTAGATTCACTCATTTTGCTCCATGTGTAGTTTATATTAGAATCTCAAAAAAATTATATTTAGGAACGGAGGGAGTATGATGGGACGGGGGAGTAGTTGATATCATTTACTATTTGCGGTTTTCTTTTATCCGTGTGTGCTATTTAGCTTAGCAAAAGTATATTCCACATGGACGTCGCCGACACTTCCAGCATGGGCACTACAGCACCAGATTCCCAGTGGGTTTGCTGTTTACTGATCATTGCAGTGCAGCGAAGTAACTCGACCTGGTTGATATTCACGGAGAGGCAGATCACCCTGAACCTGAAGCAAGGCGGTTCGCCGGGCAAATAGTCCAGCATCAGTCTGATCTCCACGTGATGTTCATTACGCAGCTACAGGCCAATGCAATTTAGTTTTTTGACATAGGTACAGTCTTCAAACCTGCACCTCGAAAAATCTGGCCTCCCTCCCTTCATCATCCACCAGTCAGTCATCAGGAATTCAATTAAGAAGGCCTGACCACGTATGCGCTTAGCCGGCAGTACTTTTGCTAGAATAATTATAGTCGAGGCAGTGCCGTTCATGTGCTCTGGAGGCTCCAATTGGCACCGGATCTCCTTATCCACCCAAAATCTGGAATTCCGGATGCGCACGCGGGCTCGTTGTTAATGGGAGCCAGTAGAAAGCCGGAGCCCCTTTTCGAGGAATGCACCGTCACGTTCTCACCACCTTTTTCTCTCAAGATACGTACGTACGTTCCCCTGTAACTGTGATGCATCCTTAACATCGGCAAGTTAGCTTTGTACTACAAGAAGAAACCGAGAACCGTTCAAAGAGGTCGTTTTCAGCGCGGTGCACGCCACTGATGATCAGAAGAAGCTCGGTTTCTTGCCCCTCTGCGCCTGCTTCCAGGTAACTGCGCATCGTCAAGCCTAAAACGCCCGGCTTTCGATCCAGATCTAAGCTCTGTGGGCACCGTGTAGTCCTGTGGCTTGTTTGTTTGTTTGTTTATTCCGGTCAGGCGAGACCGGGAAACGGGAACCCGCGAGCGTCCGCATATGAAAAGTGTCCGAGGGTAGTAGTACTGGTACGTCTCAGTCCCAGCTGGAGTTGTCTGCAGGTGTGTGGCTGGATGGATTGGATTGGACGTCGGTCATACGGTCCGCGTTGGTTTGGTTTGCTGTGGTTTTGTCAGGGACGGCAGGCGACTGACGCGACACGAACATCACATGACCCAATAACTCCAGACTAGCAGTACTAATTAGCACGGCTGCCAGCGGCTGATCATGGCCACAACACTGTCAGCCTCGAGTAAATAAAGTTGCTCCCCGCATCCATCCGTACGGCGGTACTCCTACCTTTTCCAGCTCTCACCGCGGCGAGAACGGGCCGCCCGTACCGCAGAGCAGCAAAAATAACGGAATTTGAGCGTGTGGTACGTACTACAAGCCGAAAATACGGTGGTACGGTTATTAGTTTTATTTTCTTCTGAAAATTGGACGCTTGTGTTGTGGACTGGCACGACAAATGGGGACGGCCACACAGGCGCACACACGGGAGGGGTAGGCCACAGAGGATGGTGAGCGGAGAGGGGGGCGTGGGCTCGAGGGGCCTCGGGTTTCCGTGATCACGTGGTGGCATGTTGGGTTGGGGGGGAAACGGTGCGGCTCCGTGCGCGGGATGGGGATGGGATGGGGACGGGGCGCTCGGCTCACGTGCACTGTGCGGCCCCCTGCCCCCGCGGGGACCACGCTCGCTCCGCACGCTCGTACTACTACACGCGCCTGTCCCCTCGACGTCACCGTCGCCCGCCGCGCGGATGTGTGGCGATACCGATGCCCACCGTCCGCCGGTCGCGCAACAGTAAAGCGTACACGCCTGGCCGCTCGCGCTGGGCGTACCACGCTACATGTACAATCGGACTTGCTAAATCCGGTCCTTCAAACATCCACGGACGTATTCGGACGTGTTTGTGGACAATGACCGGTCATGACTAAAAGTCCTCTGTTCATATCCGTGTACCTCGTATATGGCATTCTATATCCATACTACGCATGCAACATGATGAGCTATTCTACATGATCAAACAACAAAATCGGCATCAAACGGACAACCAAATACACATGAACAAATTGTACATCGTCCGAAAGATCATCGGAGTTCATCGCCGGATAAGTTCTTATTTTTAACAACTAAAAAACGATAATAAACATAGGAAGAGAAGCGTCTTCACCACTTCCTCGTCGGGCTTTTGCCCTTTCGATCGCCGGCGTAGCTGTAGGCGTCCGCGGCTAATGGACGGTCATGGTCGTCGGAGGAGGGGGTGGAGCTGTGGCCTTCGCCATCGTCGGACGAGTCGGAGAGAACGATCAGCCCCTTCATCCGTGTGGACGACCCTATCTTACGGTCACTTCAACTTGGCCACCCTAGCTGCCTCAGCCGCTGCCGCGTTCGCCTCGCGCTCCGACTACTCTATGGCAAGCTAGAGCGCCTCGTTCTTCCGTCATAGGCGGCGAGCGCCCGTCTCCACCGTCGTCACCGAACGGCGGTAGACCCAAGAGAGGAGTCGCTCGCTCTCGTTGGGCTCCGCTGGTATCCCGCGGCGACGACGCACAGACTGCTCCGCCACGTCCCTCTCCCTTGCCCGCTACAGATTTCCGCAGTGCGCGTGCGGGCTGGCGGCGGGGGAAGGGGACGGCACAGGTGCGGAGCGAAGTGCGCTGCCCTACCGAAGACGCGCGCGGGCCGGTTGGGGCCGGTTCCCGTGTCTGCGCTACACTAGCGCGGGAGCGGCGACGATGCAGATTCGGACCTGCCCCCGATGTCCACCTTGGCCCGCTCCAAGACAATGCAGAGGGCCAGCTCCTCCTCGATGTAGAGGTCAGAGCCGGAGTAGCTGCCGTAGCTCGACATTGTACCGGATTGGATCGGAATCGGAGAGGATAGGAGAGTGAGTGAGATAGGGTTCGGAGCGAGGAGAAGGATTGGATTTTTTCTGTGGGATAACAGTGGGGTCGGTTGTGACTGGGTCTGTCAGGTCCGACATGGCGGACGGCCCCGGGCATGCCCGTGTCTCCCCATGTCCGCCCTACATCTGGGCTGGATATGAGGGGCGCCGGACAACCCGGGTGTTGAGGCCGGTTTGAGGCGCCCGGGTGGGTTGGGTTTTTTGATCGATGAGTGACCGCCCTCCTAGTGTTTGAGACGGGATTAGGGCGCGTGATTGTAGATGCTCTCAGGCGCTGCATTATTTCCGAGTTTTGAGGGCAACTTCAAAGCCGCCAACGCATTTGGTCCACATGTGTCTGCTTGGGTTGAAGTGGACACAAACACCGGCCCAACACGTGGACGCAAAACCAAATCATGTCCGCTCCATCTAGACACATTTTCGGCTCAAATTCGACGGATTTGCGTTCACACGGGACGCGCCACGTGTCCTCTCGTTGTCCGTCTTGGGCATGCCTGTTGAGGGAGTCCTGGATTAGGGGGTGTTCGGGTAGCCGGACTATACCTTCAGCCGGACTCCTGGACCATGAAGATACAAGATTGAAGACTTCGTCCCGTGTCCGGATGGGACTTTCCTTGGCGTGGAAGGCAAGCTTGGCGATGCGGATATTCAAGATCTCCTACCGTTGTAACCGACTTTATGTAACCCTAACCCTATCCGGTGTCTATATAAACCGGAGGGTTGTAGTCCGTAGGCAATCAACTCCATACACAACAATCATACCATAGGCTAGCTTCTAGGGTTTAGCCTCCTTGATCTCGTGGTAGATCTACTCTTGTACTACCCACATCATCAATATTAATCAAGCAGGAGTAGGGTATTATCTCCATCGAGAGGGCCCGAACCTGGGTAAAAAACATCGTGTCCCTTGTCTCCTGTTACCATCCGGCCTTGACGCACAGTTCGGGACCCCCTACCCGAGATCCACCGGTTTTGACACCGACATTGGTGCTTTCATTGAGAGTTCCTCTGTGTCGTCGCCTTTAGGCCCGATGGCTCCTTTGATCATCAACAACGATACGGTCTAGGGTGAGACTTTTCTCCCCGGACAGATCTTCGTCTTCGGCGGCTTCGCTCTGCGGGCCAATCCGCTCGGCCACCTGGAGCAGATCGAAAACTACGCCCCTGGCCATCAAGTCAGGTTTGGAAGCTTAAACTACACGGCTGACATCCGCGGAGACTTGATCTTCGATGGGCTCGAGCCACGGCCAAGTGCGCCGCACTATCTCGAGGGGCATGATCTAGCTCTGCCCCCGGACAGTGTCCTGGAGGCCGCACACGCATCGGTTCCGACCCCTAACTCGGAGCCTATTGCGCCAATTGAGGATGAGCGGTTGGACGTCACCTCGGGGGCTGCGATCCCGAAAGCGATCGAGCCGAACGCTAGCCCCGCACTCTGCACGACCCGTGAATCCGAGGATCCGGACTCCTCCCCGGACTCCGAACCCCCCGCGCCCCTGCCAATCGAATCCGATGGGGCGCCGATAATGGAGTTCACCACCGCAGACATCTTTCAGCATTCACCTTGTGGCGATATACTGAACTCTCTCAAGTCTCTCTCCTTATCAGGAGAGCCCTGGCCGAACTACGGTCAGCGAGGATGGGATACGGGCGATGAAGAAATTCAAAGCCCACCCACCACCCACTTGGTAGCCACTGTCGACAATTTAAGAGACGTGCTCAACTTCGACTCCGGAGACATCGACAGCATGGATGACGATGCAGGAGATGCCGATGAACCAACGCCCATAGGGCATTGGACAGCCACCTCATCTCACGATGTGTACATGGTGAATACCCCTAAAGGAAGCGACAACGAGGAAAAAGGGGATGGGACGGGAGATCGACCCCCCGAAAAGCAATCAAAGCGTCGGCGTAAACGCCGACCCAAGCCCCGCCTCGACAAAAACCCAGCCATAGAGCAGGACGAGCCGGTAGACGACGAGCAGGCCTTAGAGCAACCGTCCGAACAGGGCAACACGGATAGAGAAACCGAACATCCCTCCCCCGACGAAAATGGCATTCCGGACGACCTCACGCCGAATAAACCTATGGAGCAGAAGAATCTCCACGAAAGGCTCGTTGCAACTGCACGCAGCCTAAAAAAGCAGAAGCGGAAGCTAAAAACAGCGGAAGACGCACTCCGGATTAGATGGAGCAAAGTAATCAATACCACAGATAAGTACGGCGACAGTCGCCGCACTAAAAGCTATCCGAAAAGAAAGCTACTGCCTGAATTCGACGAAGAGGCCCTAGAGCCCTCGCATTCAAAAAATGAAAAAGCCACACGGTCGGATAGACGACCCCATAAAGCGGCAAGCGGCGCCGCACCTAAATCGGCATGCGACCCACTTAAGGATTCGCATCATGGCCCAGTCAGGTCCATTTATGGTCCAAGAAAGCAAGCTCTCGTAAGCAACGCTATGAAGCCATCATCAGAATCTGGCACACCCAAATACAGGGGCGCCGCACACCCCCTATGTTTCACCGATGAGGTCCTAGACTATGAATTCCCAGAGGGATTCAAACCCGTAAACATAGAGGCATATGATGGAACAACAGACCCTGGAGTCTGGATCGAGGATTATATCCTCCACATACACATGGCTAGAGGAGATGATCTCCACGCCATAAAATATCTACCCCTTAAGCTTAAAGGGACAGCCCGGCATTGGCTTAAAAGCCTTCCCGAAAACACAATTGGAAGCTGGGAAGAGCTCGAGGATGCTTTCCGAGCAAACTTTCAAGGGACCTATGTCCGCCCTCCGGATGCAGACGATCTTAGTCACATAACTCAACAACCCGGAGAATCAGCTCGGTAGTTCTGGAATAGATTCCTCACTAAAAAGAATCAGATAGTCGACTGTCCGGACGCCGAAGCCTTAGCAGCTTTCAGGCATAACGTCCGAGACGAATGGCTCGCCAGACACCTCGGCCAAGAAAAGCCAAGAACAATGGCCGCACTAACAAGCCTCATGACCCGCTTTTGTGCAGGGGAGGACAGCTGGTTGGCAAGGTGCAGCCCCAGCGACCCAAGTACATCCGAAACTAGGGATGGAAACGGAAAACCGCGACACAACAAGGACCGTCACTGGACTAAGGACAAAAGTCCGAAGAGCATGGCAGTCAATGCCGGATTCAAAGGCTCACGACAAAATCAGGAAAAATCGCCCCCTCAGGATAACAGGGACGATCCATCCAACCTAAATAAAATCCTGGACATGATATGTCAGATACACAGTACTCCCGGGAAGCCTGCTAACCATACCCACAGAGACTGTTGGGTTTTCAAACAATCCGGCAAACTCAATGCCGAACACAAGGGGCTCGACACACCAAGCGAAGACGAGGACGAACCCCAAAAGCAGAGCACCAGGAAACAAAAGAACTTCCCACAAGAAGTAAAAACAGTGAACTCACTTCACATAACAAAACGTGCGGCGCCCGTAAAGGTACGCACCACACGGCCCATCCCCAAAGGGTCCTGCCACTGGTTGTCAAAACCGATCATCTTCGATCAGCTAGATTATTCTAGGAATATCAAGAATGTAGTCTGGACTGCCTTGATACTCGATCCAATAATTGGCGGACTCCAGTTTTCAAATGTCTTTATGGACGGCGGCAGCGGACTAAACCTGATATATCAGGATACAATCCAGCACATGGGGATAAACCCAGCAAGAATCCGCCGCAGCAAAACCTCCTTTCAAGGGGTAACACCAGGTCCGGACACCCATTGTATGGGTTTTCTCCGGCTCGAAGTTATATTCGGTTCTGTCGATAACTTCCGCCGTGAAAAGCTGACCTTCCATATCGTCCCGTTCTCAAGTCGCTATCAAGCACTACTGGGACGCGAAGCTTTCGCCCGCTTTAACGCAATACCGCATTATGCATCTCTCACGCTTAAGATGCCCGGTCCGCGAGGCATCATCTCTTTGAAGGGGAAGCACTAAAGTGCGCCTCCCCAAGCGGGGGACCGTGCGGCCGCTTTGACAGCCCCACAGTAAAATGGCCTCACCGGCCAAAAAACTTCGAAATAGGTCATTAAAGACCACGAACGTGGATAGACGAGTTCAGTACAAAATCATCATTGATACAGGCTTAGTGGCCATATACCCCCGCACTAGGGGCTCCATGCATATACAATAAGAGACAATAAAGCTCAATTTTATATTTTTTACTTTACACTTTGTTTATTTTAAACTTTTGTTCGGCACGACCCGTTTTCAACTCAGTTCCTCTCTTTTACAGATGAACGTCGTGCGGCGCCCGTCCAGGATACGGCACAACAGACATAGGCGCAGACGTGCAGTAGGGACCCGTCCTAAAGGATTCTTTTTAGATTAAGACCCTGCGTAAACCTTTTTTACTGTCTCTTGTTGCTACACATCCCCTGGTTTTTTATGATATAACCAAGGAGGAGGCTGGCATCTTGGCATGTGGCCACGTCAGAAATTTTTGCACGTACCTGGACACTAGGGGCTTTTTTAATAAAGAGTGTTGTTTCACCCGCACTCATAAAGACCGAACACCTTAGGGAGTGTTTGGCGTCGCGAGTTTTGGCATTATATGCATCAGCTCCGAATCATGTCTTTGGTCAAATGTTGGGTTGCCCGGCTCCTGAGTTCGGCTACCTTACGTTCCGCTCTATCGGCTAAGGTAGCACCAGGAGAACTACTGCGATTGTGCCCCCGGTTCGGCCGGGCGAGCACCTCAGTAGAGAAAGCCGAAAACTGACTGTCATGATGTAGCGTGAGAATAGTAAGCCACTCGATGACCTATCGGAATCTATCGGATTCCTCCACTTTAACGAAGGGCCGCTTCCCGGTCAGGCACATACGCGCCCCGAATTCGGACGAGCGCAGTTGCCACCAAGGAGCTACCTAAAGAGTCTCATTGTCAAACTCCTATGGCTAAGTGAAAGTGTTAAAGCATTATAGTCCGGTTGCCTGGCCCGCTGCGCTATCACCTCCTTTGTAGGACCAAGACGTTGGGTTAAGTGTGAAAATGCGTCTTCTGCGAGCACCCCCGCACTATGTGCGTGGGGGCTGAAGCCAACGACTGCCATCTTTCAGATCTTAATACTTGGAGGCACAAGTATAAAAAAAAGGCCACTACAGTTTATCAAAATATTACTTTATAATTACATATGCTATCATAACATAGCATCTTTCGGGAACTGCGTCTCTATTACACGAGCGCCTTCAAGAACTTCCTGAAAATAGTGCTCGGAGGGTACTCGGCTTTTGTCCGAATCTCGGGACGCAACAACGGTGGTCTCCATCTCTGCCCAGTATGTCTTAACACGGGCAAGAGCCATCCTAGCGCCCTCTATGCATGCTGACCTCTTCATTGCATTTATACGTGGCACCGCGTCAAGGAATTGCTGCACCAAGCTGAAATAACTCTTCGGCTCCGATCTCCCCGGCCACAGGTGACCCATGACGTACTTCATGGCGAGTCCAGACAACCTATTCAGTTCGGCCCATTGAGCCAAACGATCATCCACTGCCAGTGGACGCTCTGGATTGTGAAACTGCGACCAGAAAAGCTTTTCCACTTCGTGATCTTTCTGATCTCGAAAGTGTTCGGTCGCATCAGCAGCACTCGCTGCCAAGTCCAGATAGGTATCCTCCACACTCCACATCCGGTCCAACGGAGCAAACTTCAGATCACAAAATTTCCTTCGCAGCATAAAGGGCTTTCCAGCCGCAATCTGTTCGGCCTGACGCAGCTCCTCCTTCAAAGCTCTCATCGCAGAGCGAGCGTCCTTGGCATCGGCAATGGCCTTCTCTAAGTCCGTCTGTCTCGCCCGGTCTTCTTTCTCAAGAAGTTTGCAACGGTCTGCAGCGCTCTTTAACTTCTTGGCCATCTCGGCCATCTCTTCTTTGCTTCGGCAGTGAGCAGCCTGTTTGGCTCTGAACTCTTCAAGGGCCTTCTCGGCAGCCGCATTGCTTTTTCTGGCTTGCTCCTTAGCTCGGGCAAGTTCTTCCCTAAGATTCTCCACGGCGGCCGTACCATCTGCGTCAAGCACACACATTGTAAGACACTGGCATGAAGCTCCTCTTACTCGATGCCGCCCGAAGAATTACATACCTTGAGCCTCATCAAGCCGCTTGTTGACAAGCACGATGTCGGCATCTGCCATGTCCAGTTGCCGCTTTAGTTCGGCTACATCATCAGTTCGGCTAGATTCCGGACACCTCGCCACCTACATTCAAAGGAGACATCTTAGACCTGGGATTATGATCCTCTGCGTGCCGTCATTTCTTGACAACGCGCAGAGTCTCAGGGGCTACTATCTACACAGGGCGCATCTTACTTATGCGCAACTGACAAAAGTGTACACTATCTAACGTACCTCAAAACCCGTCAGTAAACTTTTGACGGCCTCATGCAATCCGCTTTCTGCGGATGAAATCCTTTCAATCACCGTGCCCATCAACGCACGGTGCTCCTCTAAGATAGAAGCTCGCCCCAGCAGAATCTTTAGCTCCTCTGGCCGAGCACCAGATGGTGCCGGACTTGTCCTATGGCCTCTTTCGAAGGCCGCACGCGGAGAGCCTTTGGGGGGGGGGGGAGGCACATAGCTATCTTCCACCCTTGCCGGATTCAGAGAAACCCTCCGCGATGACACCTCAGGGTCGCCCGCCTCGCTAGGCGGTACGGCAGGGGGAGGCGTCCCGCTCTCCATCATCTCCGGAAGAAGATCCCCCGAAGACGAGCTCTGCTGAGAAGGGCTGAGGTCCGAGATACAAGGTAAAATTTCGGTTAATCTTCTCAGATATAAATCAAGGATTTCTTTCATCCCTCAAAAGGAAAACCTCTCTCTACTTACGGCTCGCTGGAGGGCTGATCCTTTGAGGGCGTAGTTCGGCCGAGGAACTCCCCGGCGTCGGACCCTCTGACGAGGATTTTCTCCCCCGCTCCAGGGCCATGGTCTCCGGGTCGTCGGAGGCGGCCCTCTTCTTCCCCTTGGGAGAGGAATTGTCGGTTCCTCCCTTCGGAGCAGCCTCCTTCGATGAGGCCATAGTTCCCTTGTCCTTCCCCTTACTTCCCTCCAAAGGCATTATCTTCAACATCCTGACAAGCACGGGATCCGGCCTGGTTTCGGGAAGGGGAGCCGGACACCTGATCAGCTTTGCCTTCGCTATCCACTCCTGTTTAAAAGGACAACTCTTTTAGGGGCAAGTTTATGACGATTATATGGATAGTAGGTCCGGGCACAAGGTTACTTACTTCGGTATCCGGGCGATTGCAGCTTAGGCCTGCGTCCTCGGTCAAACCCGGACACATCATTTGTGATCCGAAGAACAGTTTATACATCTCCACGGGCGTTGCGCCCATAAAATGATGGAGAGCTCGTGGTCCCTCCGGATTAAACTCCCACAGACGAAGGGAGCGGCGTTTGCCGGGCAGTGTTCGGCGAATCAGCATGACCTGCGTCACCTTGACCAGGTTGAGGTCTCTTTCTAAGAGATCCCTGATGCGGCCCTGCAACAAGGGCACGTCTTTTGATAACCCCCAATCTAATCCTTTGTTGACCCATGACGCTAGCCGTGATGGGGGACCCGAGCGAAAGGCAGGAGGCGCCGCCCACTTGGCGCTCCTGGGAGCGGTGATATAGAACCATTCTCGTTGCCACAAGCCGAGCTCCTCTTGAAAGGAGCCCTCGGGCCATGGAGCATCAGCATTCTTACTTATGACAGCGCCTCCGCACTCTGCGTGCCGTCCCTCGATCATCTTCGACTCCACTCCAAAAGTATTGAGCCATAATCCGAAGTGAGGAGTGACACGGAGGAACGCTTCGCACACAATGATGAATGAGGAAATGTGGAGGATGGACTCCGGAGCTAAGTCATGAAATTCCAGCCCGTAATAAAACAGCAGCCCCCTCACGAAGGGATCCATCAGGAAGCCTAACCCCCGAAGGAAGTGAGACATGAACACTACGCTCTCACCGGGCTGGGGACTGGGAATAGCCTGCCTTTGAGCAGGCAACCTATGTGAAATTTCGGCGGTCAAGAACTTAGCCTCTCTCAACATTAGCACGTCCTCCTTCGTGACGGAGGAGGGCATCCATCGGCCTTGAAGGTCGGAACCGGACATTGTCGAAGGTCCGAAGCGTCTGGAATCTGGAGCCTAGGGTGTTGGAACCCGAGGCGACGGGCGAACTCGTTTGAGATTGGAAAAAGGAGTAAGGCCTTGGTCTCTTTATAAGAGGTTGAATACCAGGAGCCCTCCCCGTAACCGTTTAGGACTCGCTTTTAATCGAGAAAACATGCTAACGGACATGATTGGGTTACCCACGTCCGTATTGATGAGAATCCCGTAAAAAGGGGGCACATGATCTCTGCTTTGACAAGACGTGCCAAGGAAACCGCCTCGCAAAACACGCTGAGGTGGAAAAGTGAAAACGATTCGAGTAAAGGACTTGGCTGTAGTGTGATGACGCACTGCGGAATACGTCGGCATATTTGATTTGTGTCAATATTATTCTCTCTATGGCAATATGTGGAAACTTATTTTGCAGAGCAGGACACTACTCTTGGTGTTTACAATCTTCTACGAAGGACTTGGAGGAGGAACCCGCCTTACAATGCCGAAGACAATTTGCGCACCGGACTCGTCGTCATTGAAGCCTGGTTCAGGGGCTACTAAGGGAGTCCTGGATTAGGGGGTGTTCGGGTAGACGGACTATACCTTCCGCCGGACTCCTGGACTATGAAGATACAAGATTGAAGACTTTGTCCCGTGTCCGGGTGGGACTTTCCTTGGCGTGGAAGGCAAGCTTGGTGATGCGGATATTCAAGATCTCCTACCATTGTAACCGACTTTATGTAACCCTAACCCTATCCGGTGTCTATATAAACCGGAGGGTTGTAGTCCGTAGGCAATCAACTCCATACACAACAATCATACCATAGTCTAGCTTCTAGGGTTTAGCCTCCTTAATCTCGTGGTAGATCTACTCTTGTACTACCCATATCATCAATATTAATCAAGCAGGAGTAGGGTATTACCTCCATCGAGAGGGCCCGAACCTGGGTAAAAAACATCGTGTCCCTTGTCTCCTGTTACCATCCGGCCTTGACGCACAGTTCGGGACCCCCTACCCGAGATCCGCCGGTTTTGACACCGACACCTGTTGATACGTCTCCAAAGTATCTATAATGTTTGATTGTTCCATGCAATTATATTATCAACCTTGGATGTTTTATATGCATTTATATGTTATTTTATATGATTTTTGGGACTAACCTATTAACCCAGAGCCCAGTGTCAATTTCTGTTTTCCCCTTGTTTGAGTGTTTCACAGAAAAGGAATATCAAACGGAGTCCAAACGGAATGAAACCTTCAGAAAAGTTATTTTTGGAAAGAAAGCAATACAGGAGACTTGTAGTGCACGCCAGGGGATCAATGAGGAGAGCACGAGGCAGGGGGCGCGCCCACCCCCCTGGGCGCGCCCTCCACCCTCGTGGGCCCCTCGTGGCTCCATATTGCACTTGTATCACAATCTGTTCGCCGAACTAGTGCACCTATACAATTTACCATTATATTGGGTGTGTTGGGGACACAAGAGACTCTTTGTTATTTGGTTGCAGGGTTGCTTGAGAGAGACCATCTTCATCCTACACCTCCTACGGATTGATAAACCTTAGGTCATCCACTTGAGGGAAATTTGCTACTGTCCTACAAACCTTTGCACTTGGAGGCCCAACAACGTCTACAAGAAGAAGGTTGTGTAGTAGACATCAAGCTCTTTTCTAGCGCCGTTGCCGGGGAGGTTAGCGCTTGAAGGTATATCTTTAGATCTTGCGATCGAATCTTTTTGTTTCTT
>NC_053023.1:16726777-16751171 GCF_003073215.2 Triticum urartu
TTTTGGGGTTCCATAAGTTTGCGTTAGTTACATTTTACTACAGACTGTTTTGTTTTTGACAGATTCTGTTTTTGTGTGTTGTTTTCTTATTTTAATGAATCTATGGATAGTAAAAGAGTTTATAAACCATAGATAAGTTGGAATACAGTAGGTTTAACACCAATATAAATAAATAGTGAGTTCATTACAGTACCTTGAAGTGGTGTTTTGTTTTCTTTCGCTAACGGAGCTTACGAGTTTTCTGTTAAGTTTTGTGTTGTGAAGTTTTCAAGTTTTGGTTAAAGATTTGATGGATTATGGAATAAGGAGTGGAAAGAGCCTAAGATTGGGGATGCCCAAGGCACCCGAAGGAAATATTCAAGGACAACCAAGATCCTAAGCTTGGGGATGCCTCGGAAGGCATCCCCTCTTTCGTCTTCGTTCATCAGTAACTTTACTTGGAGCTATATTTTTATTCACCACATGATATGTGTTTTGCTTGGAGTGTCATTTTATTTTCTTTAGTTTTGCTTGCTGTTTGAATAAAATACCAAGATCTGAAATTCTTAAATGTTAGAGAGTCTTCACATAGTTGCATAATTATCCGACTACTCGTTGATCTTCACTTATATCTTTTGGAGTAGTTTGTCATTTGCTCTAGTACTTCATTTATATCTTTTTAGAGCACGGTGGTGGTTTTTTTTTATAGAAACTATTATTCTATCAGCTTCACTTAGATTATTTTGAGAGTCTTAAACAGCATGGTAATTTTCTTAAATAATCCTAATATGCTAGGTATTCAAGACTAGTAAAAAACTTTCTTATGAGTGTGTTGAATACTAAGAGAAGTTTGATGCTTGATGATTATTTTGAGACATGGAGGTAGTGATATCAAAGTTGTGCTAGTTGAGTAGTTGTGAATTTGAGAAATACTTGTGTTGAAGTTTGCAATTCCCGTAGCATGCACGTATGGTAAACATTATGTAACAAATTTGAAACATGAGGTGTTCTTTGATGGTCCTCCTTATGAGTGGCGGTCGGGGACGAGCGATGGCCTTTTCCTACCAATCTATCCCCCTAGGAACATGCGCGTAGTGCTTGGTTTTTGATGACTTGTAGATTTTTGCAATAAGTATGTGAGTTCTTTATGACTAATGTTGAGTCCATGGATTATACGCACTCTTACCCTTCCATCATTGCTAGCCTGTTTGGTACCGTGCATTGCCCTTTCTCACATTGAGAGTTGGTGCAAACTTCTCCGGTGCATCCAAACCCCGTGATATGATACACTCTATCACACATAAACCTCCTTATATCTTCCTCAAAACAACCACCATACCTACCTATTATGGCATTTCCATAGCCATTCCGAGATATATTGCCATGCAACTTTCCACCGTTCCATTTATTATGACACACATCATCATTGTCATATTGCTTTGCCTGATCATGTAGTTGACATCGTATTTGTGGCAAAGCCACCGTTCATAGTTTTTTATACATGTCACACTTGATTAATCGCAATCCCGGTTCACCGCTGGAGGCATTCATATAGAGTCATACCTTGTTCTAAGTATCGAATTGTAATTCTTGAGTTGTAAGTAAATAAAAGTGTTATGATCATCATTATTAGAGCATTGTCCCAGTGAGGAAAGGATGATGGAGACTATGATTCCCCCCAAGTCGGGATGAGACTCCGGATGAAAAAAAGAGAAAGGACAAAAAAAGGCCCCAAAAAATAAAAAAATAAATATGAGAGAAAAAGAGAGAAGGGACAATGTTACTATCCTTTTACCACACTTGCGCTTCAAAGTAGCACCAAGATCTTCATGATAGAGAGTCTCTTATGTTGTCACTTTCTTATACTAGTGGGAAATTTTCATAGAACTTGGCTTGTATATTCCAACAATGGGCTTCCTCAAGTGCCCTAGGTCTTCGTGAGCAAGCAAGTTGGATGCACACCCAGTTAGTTTCTTTTGTTGAGCTTTCATATATTTATAGCTCTAGTGCATCTGTTGCATGGCAATCCCTACTCCTTGCATTAACATCAATCGATGGGCATCTCCATAGCTCATTGATTAGCCTCTTTGATGTGAGACTTTCTCCCTTTTTGTCTTGTCCACATAACCCCCATCATTATATTCTATTCCACCCATAGTGCTATATCCATGGCTCACGCTCATGTATTGCGTGAAAGTTGAAAAGTTTTGAGATTACTAAAGTATGAAACAATTGCTTGGCTTGTCATCGGGGTTGTGCATGATGAGAGCATTCTTGCGTAACAAAAATGGAGCATGACTAAACTATATGATTTTGTAGGGATAAACTTTCTTTGGCCATGTTATTTTGAGAGGACATAATTGCTTAGTTAGTATGCTTGAACTATTATTATTTTTATGTCAATATTGAACTTTTATCTTGAATCTTTCGGATCTGAATATTCATATCACAATTAAGAAGAGTTACATTGAAATTATGCCAAGTAGCACTCCACATCAAAAATTATGTTTTTATCATTTACCTACTTGAGGACGAGCAGGAATTAAGCTTGGGGATGCTGATACGTCTCCAACGTATCTATAATTTTTGATTGTTCCATGCCATTATATTATCAACCTTGGATGTTTTATATGCATTTATATGCTATTTTATATGATTTTTGGGACTAACCTATTAATCCAGAGCCCAGTGCCAGTTTATGTTTTTCCCTTGTTTCAGTGTTTCATAGAAAAGGAATATCAAATGGAGTCCAAACGGAATGAAACTTTTGGAAAAGTTATTTTTGGAAAGAAAGCAATACAGGAGACTTGGAGTGCACGCCAGGGGATCAACGAGGAGAGCACGAGGCAGGGGGGCGCGCCCACCCCCTGGGTGCGCCCTCCACCCTCGTGGCTCCCCTGATGTATTTCTTCCGCCTATATATATCCATATACCCTAAAACTATCGAGGAGCACAATAGATCGGGAGTTCCGCCGCCAGAAGCCTCCGTAGCCACCGAAATCCAATCTAGACCTGTTCCGGCACCCTGCCGGAGGGGGAATCCCTCTCCGGTGGCCATCTTCATCATCCCAGTGCTCTCCATGATGAGGAGGGAGTAGTTCTCCCTCGGGGCTGAGGGTATGTACCAGTAGCTATGTGTTTGATCTCTCTCTCTCTCTCATGTTCTTGAGGTGGTACGATCTTGATGTATCGCGAGCTTTGCTATTATAGTTGGATCTTATGATGTTTCTCCCCCTCTACTCTCTTGTAATGGATTGATTTTTCCCTTTGAAGTTATCTTATCGGATTGAGTCTTTAAGGATTTGAGAACACTTGATGTATGTCTTGCGTGGGATACCTGTGGTGACAATGGGGTATTCTATTGATCCACTTGATGTATGTTTTGGTGATCAACTTGCGGGTTCCGCCCATGAACCTATGCATAGGGGTTGGCACATGTTTTCGTCTTGACTCTCTGGTAGAGTCTTTGGGGCACATGTCGGTGTCAAAACCGGCGGATCTCGGGTACAGGGTCCTGAACTGTGCGTCTAAGGCGGATGGTAACAGGAGGCAGGGGACACAATGTTTTACCCAGGTTCGGGCCCTCTTGATGGAGGTAAGACCCTACGTCCTGCTTGATTAATATTGATGATATGGGTATTACAAGAGTAGATCTACCACGAGATCAGAGAGGCTAAACCCTAGAAGCTAGCCTATGGTATGATTGTATGTTGTCCTACGGACTAAAATCCTCCGGTTTATATAGACACTGGAGAGGTTAGGGTTACACAAGGTCGGTTACAAAGGAGGAGATACACATATCCGTATTGCCTAGCTTGCCTTCCACGCCAAGTAGAGTCCCATCCGGACACGAGATGAAGTCTTCAATCCTGTATCTTCACAGTTTAATAGTCCGGCCAATGGAGATAGTCCGGCTGTCCGGAGACCCCCTAATCCAGGACTCCCACAGTAGCCCCTGAACCAGGCTTTCAATGACGATGAGTCCGGCGCGCGGTATTATCTTTGGCATTGCAAGGCGGGTTCCTCCTCCGAATATACCACGGAAGAATTTGAATATAAGGATAGGGTCCGACCCTGCAAAATAAGTTCCACATACCACCGTAGAGAGAATAATATTTCCACAAATCCAATTTGCTGACTTGTTTTGGCAACATGACATTATGTCATGGCCGGTGATTATTCGAACCGTTTCCTTTAACTAGCCCCACACATAACGCGAGGCTGTTTTTTGACACGTCTTGTCAAAGCAGAGATCGTGTCCCCTTATCACGGGATTCTCATCTATACGAGCGTGGGTAACCCAACAACGCCATCGATTACGGCGCTTGGGGGATAAGCGAGTTTTACCAGGCTAGTGGGGACACTTAGTTTCGTCCGCCCATATAAAGGGATAAGGATTCACCTTTTCATCCACGCCTTCTTCCTCCTTTGCTCATCCATTTTCGCGCACTCGAGCTCCAACACCCAAGTCCACATCCCTTCCCTCAACCTTCTCCAAACATGTCCGGAGCGGGAGGAAAATGGATGGCTTCCTCCGTTACGAGGGACATATCAAGAAGCTGCGTGGAGCCGAATACTTAGCCGCGAATATCACGCATCGGCTGCCCGCTGCGGGGCAGATCGTCCCTACCCCGGAACCTCACGAGAGGGTAGTTTTCCTCCACCACTTCCTCTGCGGACTGGGGTTTCCCATCCATCCATTCGTCCATGGTCTCATGTTCTACTACGGGCTGGACTTTCATGATCTGGCCCCGAACTTCGTCCTCAACATTTCGACGTTCATCGTCGTGTGTGAGGCTTTCCTCCGCATCCGGTCCCACTTCGGCCTGTGGTTAAAGACCTTCAATATCAAGCCGAAGGTGGTAGGAGGCCAACAAGTAGAATGCGGCGGAGCCATGGTGGGCAAGATGCCCACCGTTATATGGCTTGAAGGCTCCTTTGTGGAGACAATAAAGGGATGGCAATCGGCGTGGTTCTACATCACCGAGCCACGCGACGCCAAATGGGCGGCGGCCCCCGAGTTTCGATCCGGATTCCCTACACGGCTCACTTCCTGGAAAGAGATGGGCTTGTCATGGGGTTCATCGGTGGAGCTGGATGGACTCCAGAAATGTATCCGGAGTATGGCAAGCAAGAAGCTCAAGCTTGTCAACATAGTCCAGGTTATGCTCATCCGCCGGATCCTCCCGTGTCAACAACGGGATTTTAACTTGTGGGAGTTCGACCCGGCCCAGCACTAGATTTTGAGCGAGCTCTTCGATATGACGCACAAGGACGTCTGGAAGGTGCTGTTCAAGGGCGCCGAGGTCCCTCCTTCTCTCGCCGAGGACCGCGGACTAAGCGCAAAGCGCCTAGCGCGTTCGGTGAGTTCAATACGTCCCGTAGGACATTTATTTCCCCTAGCTTAATCATGTGCGGGGTCTAATCTTTATGCCTTTGACAGGACTGGGTGGAGACGTCGGGGCAGATTAACTGTCCGGCCCCTTTGCTAGAAGACACTGTGGGCGCTCTCCTGACGGAGATGCTGACTCCGGCTCCTTACAAGGTGCTGGAGAAGACCAAGAAGGCCAAGGGAACCCAAAAGAGTTCCCGACGCCAGGCATCGTTGGACTCACCGTCCGATGACTCTGCGGCGCACTCCCCCCCGAAGACGAGGAAGAAGAAGAAGATGTCCCCCTCCTGTTGGGGAGAGAAGAAAAGAAAGGCCGCCCCAACTGGGGGGGCTGAAGGGTCCAAGAAGGGAAGGACTCTCCTTCCGGACAGTTCCACCGCCGCCGACGAAGGCGAAGACGAGTGGTTGCCCAGGGCCAAGCCCCTGGGGAGATCGTAAGTATTCGGATACCAGAGTAACTCATAGCATTCCTTTGTCGCACTGCTTTCCCTAACGCCGAACATGATTATGCAGGCCGCCACGAGCCAGTATCGATGTATCATCGGACAGCTCCCTGGGCTCGTCGGACATGGATAGCGATCCAGTCCCGACCGCCACCTCCCCTCATCCTGCTGACGACGCCGAGGTGCTGCCTCATGAGGCACCGGGTCGAGGGGATACAGTCCCGGAGGCGCCTCAAGGCGGCCTCCCGGACTCCGGGAGCCGAGGGGACAAGGCCCCTAAGAGCTCCGAGTTCGGCCCTCAGCCGAACACCGCGCCGGAACCTCCAGTGGTTCCGGGCTCGGGCAGGCGGTCTCCTTCTAAGAGGGGCGAGACGCCTGTACCGGTGACCTCTGTCCATCCAGAGGTGCCGGACAATCTGCTGGAAGCGCTTCGCAGCGCTTCCATCGACGAGGAGCACCGCACTATCATGAGTACGGTGATCCAGAAGGTTCAGTCCGCCAAGAGCGGATTTACTGAAGCCTGTGCCAGCCTTCTAACAGGCTTTGAGGTAAGTGTTTGAAATATAGGAAAATATTACCGCATAGACAATAGCCCCTGATGCTCTGTTCGGTGTTCACAAACAAAAGCCGAACAGAGGATCAAACAATATCGCAGGAGTCTAATATGAGTATGTCAATATGCGTATGCAGGCTTCGCTGCTGGCATTTGCCGCACTGACTGCGGAGGTCGCCGTACTGAAGCAGGACCTTAAAGGGTCCTAGGGCGAGCTCGGCCTTGCCAAGAGGCAGCTCGAGGAGAACAAAGGTAAGTAGTACCTAGTCTGTGGATATGCATAAAAAGAGTGCGATTGCAAAATGACAGGATCATCATGAATTTGCCAGGGGCCACGACCGAAGTGGCGACCCTAAAGCAAGCTCTGTCCGAGGCCAAAGATAAAGCGGCCAAGGAGCGCACCGAGCGAGAAAAGCAAGAGGCTCGGGTGGGCGAGGTGCAGCAAGAGCTCCAGGCTCTCATGACGAAGCACGAGGCGTTGGAGCTTGACTCAAAGATGCGGGAGTCTGAGCTTGCCGCGGCCCTTGAGAGCGCAAAAAGTGCCAAGGCTGAAGCCCAAAAGGCCCTCCAGGAGATCGACGCAATGAAGAAGATAGCGGCGGGTAAGGCATTCTATATGCAGAGCAAGCATGTGAAAGTAAATTACCGATTACTTACCCGAATTCGGAGCTCTCCAGGAGCATTCACAGATTTGCCCCGCAGCGTGTCGGATGCCGCGCAGTTTTACCAGGCCGAGGAGGGAAGCTCAACAGAGAAGCTGTTCTGGTCTCAGTATACTGGGACCGAACACCCGATGCCTCTGAGCGACCAGCTAAAGCAGTTGGTCGAGCTGCACAAGGCGGCCGAACAAGCCATGAAGGGCCTTATAGTCCGGCTGTGGCTTGCGACGCCCTTCCGAACAGCTACTTCGTCCTGGTGAGGCGGCTTGTGGATGCCTGCCCATGGCCGAAGGTCGTCAAGCGGTCCGTCTACATCGAAGGTGCACGCCGAGTTTTCGCCCGTGTGAAGGTGCAGTGGGCCAAGCTAGACGCCATGAAGCTGATCAAGGAAGGACCGCCGCAGGGCAAGGAGCATCGCACCCCCGAAATTTATTATGAGGGTGTCCTGAAGGGTGCCCATCTTGTAGCGGACGAATGTTCAAAGGATGTAATATTTGAGTAAACTTGCTTGTGTGATCCTGGATGGTGAAAACTTGTTTCATATGCGCTATGCAACGCTTGTGTGAATTTAAAATATTACCTTCTGTTTGGCTGTTTATCCAATCGTGCACAACACTACCGGCCGCCACATACTCCGCTTCGGTGGACGAGAGAGACACACAACTTTGCTTTTTGGAAGACCAACTTACCAAAGAGCAACCAAGGAATTGGCACCTCCGGAAGTGGACTTCCTATCCACTTTGTCTCCCACCCAATCGGAATCTGAATGCCCTACAAGCTTGAAGTTTGCTCCTCTTGGGTACCATAAGCCAAAGTTTGGGGTATGAGCCAGAATATCGAAAGATTCGTTTGACCACCACATAGTGACTTTCCTTAGTGCGGCTGAAACATGCACAATTCCCACCACTCAACATGATATCCGGTCTAGATGCACAAAGGTAGAGCAAGGAGCCTATCATGGAGCGATATACCTTTTGATCCACCGCTTTACCATTGGGATCTATGTCAAGTTGGCACTGGTGGGCATGGAGTGGAAGCCGGCTTGACATCACTTAGCTTGAATCTCTTGAGAATGTCTTGAGTATATTTGGCTCGGTTGATGAAGGTTCCTTCTCTTCTTTGCTTCACTTCGAGCCCTAGAAAGAACTTCAACTCTCCCATGGAAGACATCTCGAACTTTGAGGTCATGAGAGCGGCAAATTCCTCAATTGAAAGCTTGTAGGGAACCAAAGTAATATCATCAACATATAAATTGCACCAACAATCCCTTTGACCTTCTTAGTAAAAAGAGTGGGTCATTAGGCCCAACTTCAAACACGGTCTTTGTTAACAACTCGATAAGGTGGTCATACCAACACACGTGGGCTTGTTTAAGGCCATAGAGTGCCTTATCGAGTTGATACACATGATCGGGAAAGTAGGGATCCTCGAACCCGGGGGTTGCTTGACATAAACCAATTCATTAATGGGACCATTAAGAAAGCACTCTTCACATCCATTTGTTGTAACTTAAAGTTATGATGAGAAGCATAAGCAATCAACATGCGAATAGATTCAAGACGAGCAACGGGAGCAAAGGTTTCACCGTAGTCGATACCCTCGACTTGGGAGTAGCCTTGTGCTACCAAACGAGCCTTGTTGCGAATGATAATCCCATGGCATCTTGCTTGTTCTTAAATATCCACTTGGTTCAATGACATGTGGTTCCCCGTCGGTCTTGGCACCAATCTCCACACTGTGCGCTCGAAGTTGGTGAGTTCTTCATGCATGGCATTGAGCCAATCCGGATCTTCTAGCGCCTCATAGACCTTGTGGGGTTCGGACACAAGAGACAAACGCGTGATGCTCACATAGTTTGCTAATTGTCTACGAGTGCTTACCCTCTTTCTTAAGCTTCCAAGCACATTAGTCATGAGATGATCCTTGGTGGAGAGCTTGGAAGCAACCTTGGCAGCACGACGCTCCAATTCCTCCTCGGGGGTGAGACGAGGAGTGGTCACTTGATCATCTTGAGCGTCGTCTTGAGCTTGTTCTTGTTCTTGAACTTGCTCGGAGGAGAGAACTTGATCTTGGGCATCACTTCATGTGTCAACACCGTCTTGAGCATGATCTTGCCCTTGGTCATGTTCTTGAGGATGAGGGCCTTCATGTTGTTCTTCGGAAGCGTGTGGGCCTTGGGTTGGTGATGGCTCCACTTGAGTGGAGCTTTGTCCTTCTCCTTCGGCCACAAGGGGTTCCTCAATGGGTAGGATAAAGCCAACACCCATTCTTATTATGGCTTGAGTTCATCATTCATCACAACTTTGGCCATATCACATCACAGAACACTTGCTGCAAAAACAAGTTAGACGTCCTCTAATTGTTGTTGCAAGTTTTACGTGGCTGCAAGAGGGTTCTAGCAAGAACGTTTTCTTACCTACGTTAAAGACACAACGTGATTTGTCAACTTCTATTTACCCTTCATAAGGACCCTTTTCATCAAATCCGCTCCAACTAAAGTGGGAGAGACAGACACCCGCCAGCCACCTTATGCAACTAGTGCATGTCAGTCGGTGGAACCTGTCTCACGTAAGCGTACGTGTAAGGTTGGTCCGGGCCGCTTCATCCCACAATACCGCTGAAGCAAAATAAGACTAGTAGCGGCAAGAAAGTTGACAACATCTACGCCCACAACAAATTGTGTTCTACTCGTGCAAAAAGAACTACGCATAGACCTAGCTCATGATGCCACTGTTGGGGAACGTTGCAGAAAACAAAAATTTTCCTACGGTTTCACCAAGATCCATCTATGAGTTCATCTAGCAACGAGTGATCGGATTGCATCTACATACCTTTGTAGATCACGCGCGGAAGCGTTCAAAGAACGGGGATGAGGAAGCCGTACTCGACGTGATCCAAATCACCGGAGATCCTAGCGCCGAACGGACGGCACCTACGTGTTCAACACACGTACGGTCAGCGTGACGTCTCCTCCTTCTTGATCCAGCAAGGGGGAGGAGAGGTTGATGAAGATCCAGCAGCACGACGGCATGGTGGTGGATGCAGCAGTCACCGCAGCAGGGCTTCGCCGTTCTTCTGCGAGAGGGAGAGGTGTAGCAGGGGAGAGGGAGGCGCCAAGAGTCAAGGATGCGGCTGCCCCTCCCTCCCCCCCTTTATATAGGCTCCCCTAGGGGGGCGCCGGCCCTAGGAGATGGGATCTCCTAGGGGGGAGCGGTGTCCAAGGGTTGGAGTGCCCCCCAAGCCAGGTGGGGCGCCCCCCCACCCTAGGGTTCCCAACCCTAGGCGCATGGGGTGGGCCAAAGGGGGCGCACCAGCCCACTATGGGCTGGTTCCCCTCCCCACTTCAGCCCATGGGGCCCTCCGGGATGGGTGGCCCCACCCGGTGGACCCCCGGGACCCTTCTGATGGTCCCGGTACAATACCGGTGATTTCCGGAACTCTCCCGATGGCCGAAACTGCACTTCCTATATATAATTCTTCACCTCTGGACCATTCCGGAACTCCTCATGACGTCCGGGATCTCATTCGGGACTCCGAACAACTTTCTAATTACTGCATATTCATATCTCTACAACCCTAGCGTCACCGAACCTTAAGTGTGTAGACCCTACGGGTTCAGGAGACATGTAGACATGACCGAGACGGCTCTCTGGTCAATAACCAACAGTGGGATCTGGATACCCATGTTGGCTCCCACATGCTCCTCGATGATATCATCGGATGAACCATGATGTCGAGGATTCAAGCAACCCCGTATACAATTCCCTTTGTCAATAGGTACGTTACTTGCCCGAGATTCAGTCGTCGGTATCCCAATACCTCGTTCAATCTTGTTACCGGCAAGTCACTTTACTCGTACCGTAATGCATGATCCCGTGACCAGACACTTGGTCACTTTGAGCTCATTATGATGATGCATTACTAAGTGGGCCCAGAGATACCTGTCCGTCATACGGAGTGACAAATCCCAGTCTTGATCCGTGTCAACCCAACAGACACTTTCGGAGATACCCGTAGTATACCTTTATAGTCACCCAGTTACATTGTGACGTTTGGTACACCCAAAGCGTTCCTACGGTATCCGGGAGTTACACGATCTCATGGTCTAAGGAAAAGATACTTGACATTGGAAAAACTCTAGCAAACGAACTATACGATCTTGTGCTATGTTTAGGATTGGGTCTTGTCCATCACATCATTCTCCTAATGATGTGATCTTGTTATCAATGACATCCAATGTCCATAGTCAGGAAACCATGACTATCTGTTAATCAACGAGCTAGTCAACTAGAGGCTTACTAGGGACATGTTGGTGTCTATGTATTCACACATGTATTACGATTTCCGGATAACACAATTATAGCATGAATAAAAGACAATTATCATGAACAAGGAAATATAATAATAATCCTTTTATTATTGCCTCTAGGGCATATTTCCTACATTCTTCTTATGGCTTGGGGAGGAATTTCATCACTTACATCACAAGTGCCACTTTGCTCCACTTGGGAGGTGTTATTCTCATCAAACTTCACGTTACCCGTCTCCTCAATAAGTCCCATGGATTTATTGAGGACACGGTAAGCATGAGAGTTTTTAGCATAACCAACAAATATGCCCTCATAAGCTCTAGCCTCAAATTTAGACAACCGAACACCTTTCTTCAGAATGAAACACTTACACCCGAACACCCGGAAGTACTTGAGGTTGGGCTTGTTACCAGTGAGTATCTCATATGGAGTCTTGTTCAAGCCCTTGCGGAGGTAGAGCCGATTGGATGCATGACACACGGTGTTGATGGCTTCGGCCCAAAAGTTGTACGAAGACTTGAACTCTGCCATCATGGTCCTTGCCGCATCCATCTACGTCCAGTTCTTCCTCTCCGTGACAACGTTTTGTTGAGGGGTGTAAGGTGCGGAGTATTGATGCTTGATCCCCTCATCACTAAGAAACTCATCGAAGGTGTAGTTCTTGCACTCGGTGCCGTTGTCACTTCTTATTGTCAAGATCTTTGCATTGTGTTGACGTTGTGCTTCATTTGCAAAGTCAATGACGGTTTGTTGGGTCTCGCTCTTCCTCTTGAATAAATACACCCAAGTGTATCTTGAGTAGTCATCCACAATCACCAAGCAATACTTCCTACCCCCAAGACTATCGAAGGATGGAGGCCCAAAGAGATCCATGTGAAGGAGCTCCAAAGGCCTCTTTGAGTAAATGATAGTCGTGGGAGGGTGAGCCTTCTCATGTAGCTTTCCTTTGATACAAGCACGATCTTTAGCAAAACTAACATTCGTTAGTCCACGGACATGGTCCCCCTTGAGGAGACTTTGCAAAGATCTCATATTGACATCGTCTAAACGGCGATGCCAAAGCCATCCCACATCAACTTTAGCCATTAGGCATGTCGCGGTCTTAGTGGGTCGCTTCGAAAAGTTAATCACATATAGACCGTTCTCGGCATGCCCAACAAAGGCTACTTTAAGAGGCTTGCTCCACAAGAGGGCCACGGTATCGATATCAAAGAAAGTGGCAAAGCCCGTGATTGCAAGTTGACGAACGGAAAGTAAATTGTATGCAAGGGACTCAACAAGCATGACCTTCTCGATCGTGAGATCATGAGAGATGACCACCTTGCCAAGTCCCAATACCTTGGAGGATGAGGTGTCACCCCACTCGACATTGGTGGGCATAGATGGAATCTTGTGCACGTCCACTACCAAGTCCTTACTTCCGGTCATATGATTCGTAGCTCCACTATCGAGCAACCATGATCCCCCACCGGAAGCAAACACCTACAAGAGATTAATGCTTGGTTTTAGGTACCCATTTTGTAATGGGTCCTTTGATGTTAGTAACAAGGGTCTTTGGAACCCAAATAGACCATTCAATATATTCATGAAGAGAATCAACGAATTTGGCATAGACATGCCCATCACTAGCACAGCATAACACATAAGAAGGATTAAAGTCGCCGGCTTTGATGCGAGGAGTGACATTGTCCCTTCTGACAACGCCACCCTTCGTATTGTTCTTCTTCTTCTCCTCGGAGGCACTTTCTCCCTCCTTCACAAAGGTTTGCATGAGAGGAGGAGGTCGTTTGGTCTTGTCATTCTTCTTCTTGTTCTTGGAGTCGGGCACGTACCCAACCCCTTCCTTGGCTACAACTCCCTTTTGGTTGATCAAAAGATCATTGAGGTTCTTCTTGCCTTGTATGCAAGTCGCAAGACCTTTCTCAAGTTGCCCCTTTAGCTTAGTGTTCTCCTCAATGAGATGCACATGCTCACAACACGGGTTAGTAGCATTTGCATTATCAATTAACATCATACGAGGGAAAGTGGCTTTTTCCTTGGTTAGCTTTACTTGAAGTTGATCATGAGACTCTTTGAGGCTAGCATGAGCACCCTTCAAGACCTTGTGAGCCTTGTCAAGTAGATCAAACTCCTCTTTGAGTCTAGCAAGATCAACCTCAAGTTCGGCCTTCTCGGAGTTTAGCACATGAGAAACAATGAGGACATGATCATAATCTTTCTTTAACTTAGCATGATCAATGTTGTGTGACTCCTCAAGAGCCAAACGAAGACCACGCTCTTCCTCAAGAGCATTGGAAAGATCCGAAATCTCATCGGCATAGTCACGGCTATGCCCTTCCATCTTAGTGATGGTGTTTTCGTGAGCCTCGATCATGTCATTGGCTTCACCAAGTTGTTCCAAGAGAGCAATAAAGTGCTTCTTGGATTTTCCCTTGAGTTTGCCCATAAAGGCCTCAAACTCATTAGCCTCCACATTAGCTTCCTCAAGTTCATTAATGCTATCTGTCGGAGAAGGATGATTAATGATGGTAGTTTTGATGTTGGAGGTTACCTTGTTGGTGGCTTTAGCCATGAGGCACTTGGCGGTGATGCTCTCATTGGGTGAGTCGAAGAGAGACACCCGTGGAGTCATCGCAATGGCAACTGAGGCCATGGCAACTGACTCATCACTTTCATCATCGTCATCATCCTCATTGTACTCTTCTTATACCACCAATGCCTTGGGAGGAGTCTTCTTGGTGAAGTTGCTCTTGTTGGGGAACGACTTGGCCTTGTCCTTTTGGATGAGCTTGCCACCATTGTCTTCCCTCTTCTCATACGGACACTCCGCAATAAAATGACTCACGTTGCCACAATTGTAGCAAGTCCTTACACGTTGCTTGCTCTTCGTGCCACTTGAGTTGTTCTTGCTAAAGTTTGGCCTTGAGTTTTTCTTGCTCCAAAATTGCCTTGAAGCAAGTGCCATGTGTTCATGATACGCATACTTCGTATCTTCGGGGTTGCTCTCCTCTTCTTCCTCTTCTTCTTCTTCAACGGTGAGCTTGGCCTTCAATGCAAGGTTAGGCTTCTTTTCCCTTTGAGAACGAAGCACCGCATTGTCGGCGGTCTTGTCCAAAATGTTCATGGCCACAAACTCATCCAACACTTCGCTTGAGGTCAAAGTGTGGAAGTCCGGTCTTTGATGAATGACGGAGGACATGGCCTTGTGATAGGGCATCATTACCTTGAGGAATTTGCGCTTGATCCAATTGTCATCCGTGTCCTTGCTCCCATGATCTCGTAGTGAGACCGCGAGTTTGGTTACTCTCCAATAAAGCTCAAGAGGTTCTTCATGTTCTTTCATTGCAAACTCGTCGGCCTCATCTTGCACCACTTCATAGTTGGAGCGTTGAATGCTTGCGCTTCCCCAGTAGAGAGAGACAACACAATGCCATGCATCTTTGGCCAAGGCGAAGGGACGAATATGAGGTAGGTCTTCGGGTGGAATTGCATCTTGAATGATGAAGAGAGCATTCTCATTGAATTGATTGTCCGCAGCTTCTCGAGGAGTGAAGTTGCTTGGATCATGCGGATAGAAACCTTCTTCAATGATTCTCCAAAGGTTAGTGTTCACATGATTTAAATGACGTTTCAAGCGGTAAACCCAAGAATCAAAGTCCTCATTTTTCACAATCTTAGGGGGAGGACCGACATGATTCAAATGAGTGGAAGGAACCGGTCCACCATAAACAAGTGGTGGTTCCACATGAGCAAAGATGTCGGTGCCATTTTTACCACTAGAAGAAGGAGCCTTTTCACTACTAGCTTCCCCCTTGTCGGCGATAGCATCCATCACCCTGTCGGTGGGGTCACCCACTTTCAATGGTGCGGTGGATAGTTTAAGCCCCTCAATAAATTTAGTAAACATGCTTTCAACTTTGGTCGTCATGGAGGTTTTCAATGTCTCCAAGGCCACATTGAACTCCTCACGAGAGACCGAGGTTCCCCCATCGCCCGTAGACGAGGTCGGATTCACACCGGAGTGTTCCTCCACACCGTCTACGGTATCAACCATACTATTTGGACGGTAAAGTCCTTAATAAAGAGATGAGGCTCTGATACCAATTGAAAGGATCGATATGGTTGACTAGAGGGGGGTGAATAGGCAACTACCAATTTTAGCTTTTCTTTAACAATTTAAACTTTGCATCAAAGTAGGTTGTCTAGATATGCAACTAGGTGAGCAACCTATATGATGCAACAAGGATAGGAACACAAGCAAGCAAGATATATGAAACAAATAAGCTTGCACAAGTAAAGGCACGAGATAACCAAGAGTGGAGACGGTAGAGACGAGGATGTATTGCCGAAGTTCCTTCCCTTTGAGAGGAAGTACATCTCCGTTGGAGCGGTGTGGAGGCACAATGCTCCCCAATAAGCCACTAGGGCCACCGTATTCTCCTCACGCCCTCACACAATGTGAGATGCCGTGATTCCACTATTGGTGCCCTTGGAGGCGGCGACCGAACCTTTACAAACTAGGTTGGGGCAATCTCCACAGCTCAATTGGAGGCTCCCAACGACACCATGAAGCTTCACCACAAAGGACTATGGCTTCGCAGTGATCTCAACCGTCTAGGATGCTCAAACACCCAAGAGTAACAAGATCCGCGAGGGATTAGTGGGGGTGAATCAAATATCTTGGTGGAAGTGTAGATCGAGGCCTTCTCAACCACTCCCGAGCAAATCAACAAGTTTGGTCGGCTAGGGAGTGAGATCGGGCGAAAATGGAGCTTAGAGCAATAATGGAGCTTGGGGGTGGAAGAGGTAAGTCAACGGGGAAGAAGGGGACCCCTTATATAGTGTGGGACAAAGATCCAACCGTTACCCACCAACCAGCCCGCGGCCAGCGGTACTACCGTGCCTGGCCAGCGGTACTACCGCAAGGCCGCGCGATACTACAGCTTGCAACCAAGCGGTACTACCGCACGGCTGTGCGGCACTACCGTACCGACCCACGGTACTGCCGCAACCCAGCGACAGTAAATATAAACAGACGCGCAGGAACTGGGGGTGGTACTTCCACAAGCGCGGTACTACCGCGCCCCCATGCGGTACTACCGCAAGGCAAAAACCCCCAGCCAGGGGGAAGGAAACTTCCGTGCCTACTTCCGCAAAGAAACGGAAGTAGAAAAAACCCGACACAGTAGTACCGCCGAGGGGCGGTACTACTACCTGACTGCATAGTGCGGTACTACCACGCGGCGAAAACGGTACTACTACGGTAGGTGCGGATGTAAAAAATTACATCCGCCCCTATTACCGTGAAGGGGCGGCACTAGCCTGGTGGGCAGTGATAGTGCGGCTCCAGGGGAGTGGTACTACCGTGGGCACCTGCGGTACTACCGCGCCACCGCGCGGTACTACCGCGGTTGCCTACGGTACTACCGCTTTCCTGGGAGCAGTACTACCGCGACCAACCATAGCAGCCAGACAAGGGAGGCAAGAAAACGGAGGAAGCTCCAAGGAAAAAGGAGGGGACAAGAAGGAGACGTGTACGTGATGATTCCACCCAAAACTTTCTAACGCGGACCCCCTCTTAATAGTACGGCTTTCCTACGACTCAAATCCACCAAAAAGAAACGTAGAAAAGACGCCGTCTTCATCAGTCTTCGAGGGGCACCCAACCGTCTTGTGCCTAGCAATGAAGTGTCTGGAATACTCAAGGCACACGATTAGTCCGCAAATGCGTTGTCATCAATCACCAAAACACTTAGGGATAAATATGCCCTTACAATAGGATTCTCACTTGTTGCAGCCTTGTCACGGCAACATCGCCTCCCTTTCCTACCCTTCGGTGGCTTCTTGCGCACTAAAGGGGACCTATTGAGAATCGCGCCTTAGGAGCTCTTACTGGACCTCGGGCCGCTCACCTCCTGGCCTTGACCACGACATCGCGACCTGGCATACCAGCGACGGCTGCAGCCTGCCTGGGGTCCGGGACCTGTCGGTGTAGAGCACCAAGCTGTCGCAGGGTTGGACATGGGAGACCGAGCCGAAATAGGACATGCGTTCACAAATTTTTATAATGAGGATAATATCAACAAAAGACATTACACACCCTTTACACGCCCCCACGGGGTCCATCTTGATTCCTCATAGGGAACAAAAGAAGGAAGTTTCTAGGGGGCCTATCTACATGCGCCAGCGCAGCCGACGCCATCATCAACAGTGGGCCATGGGAGGCCGACGCCAACCGCATCCAGATCAGCGACGGCGGTGACCTGACGAAGCAGCCTTGCTCTGGGCGCGACGAGAGCTCGGGGGCACGTAGCTGTCGTCGCTCGTCTCCGGGGTCTCGTAGGGCTCAGGAGAGTTGCTGGACTCCCAAGCGCCGCCGCTACTGCTGGAGGAGCTGCTGGTGAGGCTAGCTGCAGGCTCAGCGTTGGCCGCTGCGCCATCCCGACGACCCCCTTCAGGACAGCACTCCCAGCGGCGGCCTTCTTCGTCGAAGACCTTGAAGAACATCGTGGAGGCGCCACCGTACTCAAAATGGATGGTGAGGGCGCCTTCCGCACGGCAGACTCGAGCAACCTCGCCCCAGCCACGGGTCATGAAGATCTTACCAGGGGAGACGACTTCAACCTCCGCTCCAGTCGCCGGGGCGTCGCAGTCGGTGTGCTGCAGGCAAAGCTCGAGGGGGCCCCTCGGTGGCATCTCGGCGGAGAAAAACTGTGGAAAGCGAATCCAAGTGTGCAGAGGCATCGCCGCCCACATCACGAGTTCGCGCGAGGAGTCCACGCCGTGGGCTCCTGGGGCGACGGCGTGCGTCAGCATGGCACGGAGACCACAACCACGGCATGGGCGCCGCCGCTCGCCACCTCTCCCTCCGGAGCCCTTGGCTTGGGCGTATAGAGGCAGCGGATACCCGGGAGGTGGCCGCTCGCACCAAGGCCTCGACACCTCTGGCCTCACGAGTATGTCGCGGCGGTGGGCCAGCCTCTTCTTTGGTAGAAGAGGCAGCGGATACCCAGGAGGGGTTTTTCCCTTCTCTGCGGCCGAGAACCTTTGAATTGGAGCCATGGGAGATGTGGTGCAGCAACAAAGAAAGGATGAAGAAGAAGAAGCGGGAGGAGCGAAGGAAGAAATGGGTGGCGGGGGCTCCGATCCCCCCTTCCCATTTTTAGCCAGGAGGAGGCCAACCGCCGGCCTCCATGATCTAAGGTAATAATGACCTTTTTCTGCATGCAACAGGGAATTGTCAAGTTGGGCAGTTGCTGAGGCAGCGTGGGCAAGCGGAGACGCCCATGTCCCATCAATCGCCATGCGTCAACCGAGGCCGCAAGCTGTTGGGGCCCGCGGCGCTCCGCACTAGCCCCTTGGCTTCGCCTCGAAGCCAAGTCCGAGCGCCCTTGGGCCCGGGGGCTACTGTCGGCGTCCTGGGAATGGGGGTCCCCAGACTTGCTTGCCTGCGGCCCACGATGTGGCTCCGCCAGCGGCCCCGTACGACCCATCTTCACCAGCAAACACTCAAGACCCTCGCAAGGGGCCAATCCTCGCGAGGCGGGCGACGCAAGACCTCCTCGGGGGCGGTCTCACTAGGCTGGCTCGCGAGGGGCGGAGGGATCAAGGCGAGGGGCACCTCGCGAGGTTCCTGTGACGCAAGCCGTGATGACCAAGGCCAGGTGGGCACCAGGCGGGCGCCAGCGCATAGTGTCCTTGTTTCCTCTTTGGTGCTAAAGAGGCAAGCGCAGGCGAGAAGTCCCGAGGCATCAGGCAAAGGTTTCCATATCAGTGCAAAGAGACCAAGACCAGTAGGACGGCAGGACGGAGGTCACCGTGGAGCCCAAGACGGCGTCACCACCAGAGCCTTTGGCAGGCGAAGACCACCTTTAGCCAGGATAACTTGTACTAGTTGTCTCCCTTCAAATTTGGCCGTTGTGGCATCCCTTCCCGCCAGCATTTGGGAAGAGGACCAGGGCCTCTATAAATAGGGCTAGCCACTACAGTAGGAGGCAACTGATCCGAGGTCGTTCCACCCTCATCCACACAAACTCAACAAGCACAAGAGCACCTCTCCTCAGGAGGTGATACATCTCCAACGTATCTATAATTCTTGATTGTTCCATGCTATTATATATTCTGTTTTGGATGTTTAATGGGATTATTTATACACTTTTATATTATTTTTGGGACTAACCTATTAACCGGAGGCCCAACCCAAATTGTTGTTTTTTTGCCTATTTCAGTGTTTCGCATAAAAAGAATATCAAACGGAGTCAAAACGGAATGAAACCTTCGGGAGCGTGATTTTTCGAACAAACGTGATCCAGAGGACTTGGAGTGGACGTTAAGGAATCAACAAGGAGGCCACGAGGCAGGGGGCGCGCTTACCCCCCTTGGCGCGCCCTCCACCCTCGTGGGCCCCTCGTGGCTCCACCGACCTACTTCTTCCTCCTATATATACCTACGTACCCTGAAAACATCAGAGGGCACCACGAAAACCTAATTCCACAACCGCAACCTTCTCTACCCATGAGATCCCATCTTGGGGCCTTTTCCGGCGCTCCGCCGGAGGGGGCATTGATCACGGAGGGCTGCTATATCAACACCATAGCCTCTCCGAAGATGTGTGAGTAGTTTACCTCAGACCTTCGGGTCCATAGTTATTAGCTAGATCGCTTCTTCTCTCTCTCTTTGGATCTCAATACAAAGTTCTCCTCGATTCTCTTAGAGATCTATTCGATGTAATCTTGTTTTGCGGTGTGTTTGTCGAGATCCGATGAATTGTGGGTTTATGATCAAGATTATCTATGAAGAATATTTGAATCTTCTCTGAATTCTTTTATGTATGATTGGTTATCTTTGCAAGTCTCTTCGAATTATCAGTTTGGTTTGGCCTACTAGATTGATTTTTCTTGCAATTGGAGAAGTGCTTAGCTTTGGGTTCAATCTTGCGGTGCTCGATCCCAGTGATAGTAGGGGAAACGACACATATTGTATTGTTGCCATCGAGGATAAAAAGATAGGGTTTATATCATATTGCATGAGTTTATCCCTCTACATCATGTCATCTTTCTTAAAGCGTTACTCCGTTCTTATGAACTTAATACTCTAGATGCACGCTGGATAGAGGTCGATGTGTGGAGTAATAGTAGTAGATGCAGGCAGGAGTCGGTCTACTTGTCACGGACGTGATGCCTATATACATGATCATACCTAGATATTCTCATAACTATGCTCAATTCTATCAATTGCTCGACAGTAATTTGTTCACCCACCGCAATACTTATGCTATCTTGTGAGAAGCCACTAGTGAAACCTATGGCCCCCGGGTCTATTTTCCATCATACAAGTTTCCAATCTATTTTATTTTGCAATCTTTACTTTCAATTTATATCATAAAAATACCAAAAATATTTATCTTATTATTATTATCTCTATCAGATCTCACTCTTGCAAGTGGACGTGAAGGGATTGACAACCCCTTTATCGCGTTGGTTGCGAGGTTCTTATTTGTTTGTGTAGGTACGAGGTGACTCGCGCGTGGTCTCCTAGTGGATTGATTCCTTAGTTCTCAAAAACTGAGGGAAATACTTATGCTGCTTTGCTGCATCACCCTTTCCTCTTCAAGGGAAAACCAATGCATGCTCAAGAGGTAGCAGGAGGCTATTCTTCCCTTGTAACTGTTCATCCTCAGCCCAAGAGGCAATCCACCACACCACACTGGAGTAGGGTATTACACCACATTGGTGGCCCAAACCAATATAAATCTTGTGTCCCTTTGTTCTGCGAGTTCGACGTGCTGAGCCTTGAGATCGTGGTGAGGGAGAGTACGAGGGGGAGGAGCGATCTTCGTGCGCACCCCAGTGTTCGAACCTCAAGGGTTTTGCCGGAACCTGAAATCCGACAATTGCCTCGAGGGGTTGAGGAAGAACTAGTGTAGTGGATGAACAGCCTCAGGAGGTGACGTGTTCTTAAGCTCGATGAGCTGGTGAGCTAGTCAGGGTGGAATGGATCTGATCCCTAGATCCCCCTCTATGGTGGTGGCTAAGTCCTATTTATAGTGGCCTTGGTCCTCTTCCCAAATGTTAGGCGGGAAGGGATCCCACAATGGCCAAATTCGAAGGGGGACCACAAGTACAAGTTATCCTGACAAAAGTAGTCTTCTCCTACAAAGGCTCTTTTGGCGACGCTACCATGGGCTCTGTGATGACCGCCGTCCCTCCATCCTTGCGGTCTTGGTCTTGTTGCACCGATATGGAAACCTTTGCCTGATTCCTCGGGACTTCGTGCCTGCGCTTGCCTCCTTAGCACCAAAGAGGAAACTGATACACTGCGCCCGCTGGCGCCCGCCTGGCCTTGGTCGTCATGGCTCACGTCATGTGAACCTCACAAGGTGCGCCTTACCTTGATATCTCTACTCCTCGAGAGCCAGCCTAGTGAGGCTGCCCCCCTAGGAGGTCTTGGTATCGTCCGCCTCGCGAGGCTTGGCCCCTTGTGAGGGTCTTGTGTTGTTGCTGCCGAACTAGGCCGTACAGGGACGCTGATGGAGCCACGCCACGGGCCGCGGGCAGGCAAGTCTGGGCACCCCCTGTCCTAGAACGCCGACAACTGCTTTTCTGCTACTAGTGCGTTCAGTTTCGACAGTAAAATTCAGTTTCGACAGCAAAATTCAGTTTCGATAGTAAAATTCGGTTTTGACAGTTAAATACAGTTTCGGCAGTTAAGTTCAGAGATGAGCGGATGATGTATTTTACATCTAGCACTTTTTGGTTATGTATTTTACATCATCTATCGGAGATGCTATTTGAATACCACTTCATGTTAATGTTGTCTCTCTTGTCCTACTTCAGCCTCGCCGACGTACACTTCACCGGAGCTGCTCCAACGACGAAACCCTCCATCACAACGAAGCAGTACCCTTGGCTCCATCTCCAGGCGCCTAAGATCTTCTTCCCCTCCCCCGACTGCCACATCAGCCGCAGCATCCTTAGCGATCAACCAAATGATGCTGAGATCAACATGGCTTCGCCAAAGAGGTTGTACAGTTGTTGCATCACTTTTTTACTCGACATATTATATATTTTGTCCACCAAGCACATGTAGTAACATGAAATATGATTAGTTTGAACCATATAACAAGCAGTGAGGTACCAAGCAACTTAGCCATCTGTGATGTTCTCTCTTGAAAGCCATCATTATTTATTTCTGCGCGTTTGAGCTGTGCATGTGTAGATGGACATGGGAGTTTAGTTAGTAGGGCAGTGGCCCGAGACCAAAGTAGTACAGGTAGCACAAAAACATTTTTGGAGTGTAGGCTTTTTCCTGTTCAAGCCTGCCTACTAGAATTGTCAGTGGTTGAAAGGAAAAGTGAAGGAAAAATATAGGAATTGGAAAAATTTCCTATGGTACTACTATTAATGCATTTGGTTCAAAGGAATGGAGCAAAGGAAAACTGTAGGATTTGCTCCTTTGGTGTCTCTTTCAAAGAAAAACAGTTGGAATTTTAATATCCACTTGGCCCTCCTTTTCAAATTCCTATTCATGAAGAACAAGACTAAGTGATAGTAGCAATAGCATTATAACTATACATTTTCTTGCGGGTTGACTTAATTTGACCATGCTTCTTTGCATTCCCGTGATCCAATTTCTGTGAACCAAATAGCTAGATTGACAGAAATCCTGTGATTTTAAATTTCTGTTTTGCACATGCATTCCTATCCTATTACTGTGTATTTCCTATCCCTTCATTGTTAGAATCCTCCAATTCAAACGAGCCCTTACAGAATTACTTCTCTTACAGATAGTTGTCAAAGAAAACCTCGTGTGGTTTGTCTCTCTCCTGCTACGTTGTCGTCCACCCCAGCTCAGCTGCTCCAATGACAAAAGGGTCCACGACAGCAAGGATCCGCCCTCCAAACTGTCTTTCACCGCCTTAGACCTTCTTCCTTGCCACTGTTAGCCACGACAACTGCATTACCATCATCAACTGAGCAGATGACCTCGAGGACTACACGGGTCCGCAAGAGAGGTCGCACTCTTTCGTGTCTACTTACGTTATGCATCGCTTAATATTACATGCTACTTTATCACCCTGTTCACGAATTAGACTCTGAGTCAGCTCCAAACTAATGCTCAAACTTGAGTTTTTAAATGGTTGTGGGGTACATATCGGGGCCGCAATCAATAGTATAAGTCTACTATATCTGGTTAATCTCTGGTGTCTACTATGAGTTTCATGTTGGGTCGGAAACAAACAGTAAAGAAGCCATTATCTGTATTTTTTAACTGAAGCCATTATTTGCCTGCTATCATTGGTTTTGGGTCTATCCATAGGTTGCTACCATCACTCTGGATTTCTGCATGTATTCCTTACATAATCTCACTATGTTTTATTCCTATGCATGTCAGTTATTGTACACATTGGAACTGAACATGTAGAGCAAAAGAGACGAGCCTTGCGTGGAAATAAATTTTCATGCAGACGTCACTCCATGGTGGTCGCAAAGGAAGCCCCCTCCACCCATTTCAGATTGTAATCAAGAGGAAGATAATTGTTTTGAGGGGATTCAGAAGGAGCAAACCACTCCTATTTAACCCCTAAGGTCTTCGCTCTAACTTGGCATGCTGATGTTGGTCATATCATGCATATGGTGCCTTGCATTGCTTACTTTACACATCAAATACGTCATCTACTTAGTTTAGACATGCTTTGTGTGAATGCCATCTATTTAGTTTCTTTGTCGTATATGTGAATTATGCAACGCCATCTTGTTTAGCCAGGCATCATATATGTAAATTTTGCAATGCCATCCTGCTTAGCCAGTCATCTTATATGTGAATTATATTATGCCATCCTTTTTTTTAATACGTATTACATTTGTCAACAATGTTAGTACATTGAACTAGTCTTTGTGTGCATCAGCCATTTAACACGGTGATGGAAAAATCTAGAGTGAAAACAAGGTCTTTAGAGCAGACTATGCTATCTGACGAAGCGCATATCTCGCTGGTTACGGATAGCTCCTTAGAGGATGATTCAGAGACAGATGACCAGTCCTATTCCCCCCCCCCCC
>NC_053023.1:16752171-16769176 GCF_003073215.2 Triticum urartu
AAAAAGTATGGAGTTCAAATAAGTTCAAAAAAATGAAATCCCTTTGTAACAGACGAGTTTCCGTATGAAACCCTGATACTTCGAAATAGATTGTCCGTTTTGTACACGAAGTGCATCCAGTTTTTGCCGTAAGTCTCTATACTTTCTTGCCCATGCTACGTGGGTGAAATGATGATACTATGCCAACTTTCAACCTTTTCAGAGTTCATTTGTAGTGCTTTTCAATTTCAGGGTCTTATAGCTCAATATAATGAGTAAATGCATGAAAAATAACAAATGAATTCAGAAAGGGTTGAAAATTGATGATGTGACTTTGAATGGTGCATTTTGAACACAGAAAAAGTATGGAGTTCAAATAAGTTCAAAAAAATGAAATCCCTTTGTAACAGACGAGTTTCCGTATGAAACCCTCATACTTCGAAAGAGATTGTCCGTTTTGTACAGGAAGTGCATCCAGTTTTTGCCTAAGCCTCTCTACTTTCTTGCACATCCTATGTGGGTGAAATTATGATACCATGCCAACTTTCAACCTTTTCAGAGTTCATTTGTAGTGCTTTTCAATTTCAGGGTCTTATAGCTCAAAATAATGAGTAAATGCATGAAAAATAACAAATGAAGTCAGAAAGGGTTGAAAA
Source organism: Triticum urartu (assembly GCF_003073215.2). NCBI lineage: Eukaryota > Viridiplantae > Streptophyta > Magnoliopsida > Poales > Poaceae > Triticum > Triticum urartu. Next base: position 16,752,807 of record NC_053023.1, read on the forward strand.
TTGATGATGTGGCTTTGAATGGTGCATTTTGAACACAGAAAAAGTGTGGAGTTCAAATAAGTTCAAAAAAAAATGAAATCCCTTTGTAACAGACAAGTTTCCATATGAAACCCTGATACTTCGAAAGAGATTGTCCGTTTTGTATACGAAGTGCATCCAATTTTTGCCGTAAGCCTCTCTACTTTCTCGCACATGCTACGTGGGTGAAATGATGATACCATGCCAACTTTCAACCTTTTCAGAGTTCATTTGTAGTGCTTTTCAATTTCAGGGTCTTATAGCTCAAAATAGTTAGTAAATGCATCAAAAATAACAAATGAAGTCAGAAAGGGTTGAAAATTGATGATGTGGCTTTGAATGGTGCACTTTAAACACAGAAAAAGTATGGAGTTCAAATAAGTTCAAAAAAATGAAATTCCTTTGTAACAGACGAGTTTCCGTATGAAACCCTGATACTTCGAAATAGATTGTCCGTTTTGTACACGAAGTGCATCCAGTTTTTGCCATAAGTCTCTCTACTTTCTTGCACATCCTATGTGGGTGAAATGATGATACCATGCCAACTTTCAACCTTTTCAGAGTTCATTTGTAGTGCTTTTCAATTTTAGGGTCTTATAGCTCAATATAATGAGTAAATGCATGAAAAATAACAAATGAATTCAGAAAGGGTTCAAAATTGATGATGTGACTTTGAATGGTGCATTTTAAACATAGAAAAAGTATGGAGTTCAAATAAGTTCAAAAAAAATGAAATCCCTTTGTAACAGACTAGTTTCCGTATGAAACCCTCATACTTCGAAAGAGATTGTCCGTTTTGTACACGAAGTGCATCTAGTTTTTGCCGTAAGCCTCTCTACTTTCTTGCACAAGCTATGTGGGTGAAATTATGATACCATGCCAAATTTCAACCTTTTCAGAGTTCATTTGTAGTGCTTTTCAATTTCAGGGTCTTATAGCTCAAAATAATCAGTAAATGCATGAAAAATAACAAATGGAGTCACAAAGGGTTGAAAATTGATGATGTGGCTTTGAATGGTGCATTTTGAACACATAAAAAGTATGGAGTTCAAATAAGTTCAAAAAAATGAAATCCCTTTGTAACAAACGAGTTTCCGTATGAAACCCTGATACTTCGAAATAGATTGTCCGTTTTGTACATGAAGTGCATCCCATTTTTGCCGTAAGCCTCTCTAATTTCTTGCACATGCTATGTGGGTGAAATGATGATACCATGCCAACTTTCAACCTTTTCAGAGTTCATTTGTAGTGCTTTTCAATTTCAGGGTCTTATAGCTCAAAATAATCAGTAAATGCATGAAAAATAACAAATGAAGTCGAAAAGGGTTGAAAATTGATGATGTGGCTTTGAATGGTGCATTTTGAACATAGAAAAAGTATGGAGTTCAAATAAGTTCAAAAAATGAAATCCCTTTGTAACTGACGAGTTTCCATATGAAACCCTGATACTTCGAAAGAGATTGTCCGTTTTGTACACGAAGTGCATCCAGTTTTTGCCGTAAGCCTCTCTACTTTCTTGCACATGCTATGTGGGTGAAATGATGATACCATGCCAACTTTCAACCTTTTCAGAGTTCATTTGTAGTGCTTTTCAATTTCAATGTCTTAAAGCTCAAAATAATCAGTAAATGCATGAAAAATAACAAATGAAGTCAGAAAGGGTTGAAAATTGATGGTGTGGCATTGAATGGTGCATTTTGAACACAGAAAAAGTATAGAGTTCAAATAAGTTCAAAAAATGAAATCCCTTTGTAATAGACGAGTTTCCGTATGAAACCCTAATACTTCGAAAGAGATTTTCCGTTTTGTACACGAAGTGCATCCAGTTTTTGCCGTAAGCCTCTCTACTTTCTTGCACGTGCTATGTGGGTGAAATGATGATACCATGCCAACTTTCAACCTTTTCAGAGTTCATTTGTAGTGCTTTTCAATTTCAGGGTCTTATAGCTCAGAATAATCAGTAAATGCATGAAAAATAACAAATGAATTCAGAAAGGGTTGAAAATTGATGATGTGGCTTTGAATGATGCATTTTGAACACAGAAAAAGTATGGAGTACAAATAAGTTCAAAAATGAATTCCCTTTGTAACAAACGAGTTTCCGTATGAAACCTTGATACTTCGAAATAGATTGTCCGTTTTGTACACGAAGTGCATCCAGTTTTTTCCGTAAGCCTCTCTACTTTCTTGCACATGCTATATGGGTGAAATGATGATACCATGCCAACTTTCAACCTTTTCGGAGTTCATTTGTAGTGCTTTTCAATTTCAGGGTCTTATTGCTCAAAATAATCAGTAAATGCATGAAAAATAACAAATGAAGTCAGAAAGGGTTGAAAATTGATGATGTGGCTTTGAATGGTGAATTTTGAACACAGAAAAAGTATGGAGTTCAAATAAGTTCAAAAAAATGAAACCCCTTTGTAACAGACGAGTTTCCGTGTGACACCCTCATACTTCGAGAGAGATTGTCCGTTTTGTACACGAAGTGCATCCAGTTTTTGCCGTAAGCCTCTCTACTTTCTTGCACATGCTATGTGGGTGAAATGATGATACCATGCCAACTTTCAACCTTTTCAGAGTTCATTTGTAGTGCTTTTCAATTTCAGGGTCTTATAGCTCAGAATAATCAGTAAATGCATGAAAAATAACAAATGAATTCAGAAAGGGTTGAAAATTGATGGTGTGGCATTGAATGGTGCATTTTAAACACAGAAAAAGTATAGTGTTCAAATAAGTTCAAAAAATGAAATCCCTTTGTAACAGACGAGTTTCCGTATGAAACCCTAATACTTCGAAAGAGATTTTCCGTTTTGTACACGAAGTGCATCCAGTTTTTGCCGTAAGCCTCTTTACTTTCTTGCACGTGCTATGTGGGTGAAATGATGATACCATGCCAACTTTCAACCTTTTCAGAGTTCATTTGTAGTGCTTTTCAATTTCCGGGTCTTATAGCTCAGAATAATCAGTAAATGCATGAAAAATAACAAATGAAGTCAGAAAGGGTTGAAAATTGATGATGTGGCTTTGAATGATGCATTTTGAACACAGGAAAAGTATGGAGTTCAAATAAGTTCAAAAATGAAATCCCTTTGTAACAGACGAGTTTCCGTATGAAACCCTGATACTTCGAAAGAGATTGTCTGTTTTGAACATGAAGTGCATCCAGTTTTTGCCATAACCCTCTCTAATTTCTTGCACATGCTATGTGGATGAAATGGTGATACCATACAAAAAGAAAATTAACTAAAAAACTTTTATAAAACTCTAATAGCAAAAGGAATGAACTAAAAAGCTTTTATGAACCTGTTGTATTTTTTAAACTGAAATTATATAAAATTCATGCCACTGAAATTATCAAAGTATTTTATGTTCAAAACATGAAAAGGAGAAAGAAACAAAATAAACTTTAATAAAAAGTAGAAACAAAATTAAATAAATTAAAATTTAATAAAATAAATAAGTAGAAACAAAATAAAATAAAATAAACTTTAATAACATAAATAAGTAGAAACAAAATAAAATAAATTAAAATTTAATACAATAAATAAGTAGAAACAAAATAAAATAAAATAAAATAAACTTTTATAAAATAAAGAAGTAGAAACAAAATAAACTTTATAAAAGTAAAATAAATAAACTATAATAAAATAAATAAACTTTAATAAAATAAATAAAAATAGCAACAATAAGGTTTTTTGTTGTAAGTAGAAACAAAGTAAAATAAATAAAGCAACAAAAAAAAATAAAAAAGTGCCAACTACTAGGGCACCACGGCCTGAATATGACTAGAAACCCTTCCATGGGCCAGGATTTAGGCCTGTAGAAGGTCCAATAGGCCCATCAGGCATAGTAGTGACAATTAGGCCCATAAGCCTACAATCGAGAGGAGCTCGAGAGGGGTGCGGCAGTGGGGCTTATAAACCACTCCGCGCCCCTCTGAACTAGCGAGGTGGGACAAAAGTTTTAGCCATGGGGAGAATGAGGCCTTTGGTCCCAATTGGTGGCACCAACCGGGACTAAAGGGCGGGCATTCGTACCGGTTTGTGCCACCAACCGGTATGAATGCCCTCCTTTGGTACCGGTTGGTGCCACCAACCGGGACCAAAGGCCTCCGCTACTCGCCCTTTGGGCTGCTGAAAAGAGACCTTTGGTCCCAATTGGTGGCACCAACCGGGACTAAAGGGCGCATTGGTACTGGTTTGTGCCACGAACCGGTACCAATGCCCTAGGTATATAAGAGAACAGTTAGCAGTTTCGATGAAATCCATCACTTCTTCTCCCCCGACACCCCTGCTCCTCCTCGTCGTTGTCGCCGCCCGACGCCCCTACTCCTCCTCGTCGTCGTCGCCATCGCCACCCAACGCCCCTGCTCCTCCTCGTCATCGTCGCCGTCGCCGCCCGACGCCCCTGCTCCTCCTCATCGCCGTGGCCGCCCGTCGCCACCTGACGCCCTCTGCCCCGACGCGCCGTCGACCCTCGCGCCCCTGCCGGCCCCGACGCACCGCCCCCTATGAGCACCAGCCTGCCCCGCACCCCTACGCCCCTACCCCGCCCCGCCGGCGCCGGTGCCAGCCCCTATATCCGCCCCTGCGCGGTGCTGTATATTTGTAGATGTTTTTAGATGTTTTTAGATTATTTTAGTTTATGTTTAGTTTAGTTTTAAGATTAGGAAAATTTCGGATGTGTACTTATATTTATTTAGATGTCTAGTTAATTTAGATGTTGTAATTTGTTCATAAAAATTGTGCACTTTTGTATAGAAACTTTATTTTTTCATATGTACGAAAATGTAGAGTGGGAAGTTTTATATATGCAAAAGTTACATTTTTAGGAAAGTTTTATATATCTAGCTAGGAAAGGAAAGAAGAAGCAAAAGAATGAGAGGAAAAAGGAAAATAAGAAGAGGAAGAAAGGAGAAGAAGAGGAGAAATAAATAAGAAGAGGAAAAAAGAAGAAAAAGAAGAGGATAAGAAGAGAAAATAGAAAATAGAATATTTTCTCTTCTTATCCTCTATTCCTTTCTTCTTCTCCTCTTTTTTTCTTCTTTTTTTTCTTCGTTGCCGATATACCCCGTCCCGATAACTTCATTTAGTTTTAGGATTATTTTAGTTTATGTTTAGTTTAGGAAGAAGGAAAAGAAAAAGGAGAAGAAGAGGAGAGGAAGAAGAGGAGAAATAAATAAGAAGAGGAAAAAGGGGGAAAAAGAGGAGAAGAAGAAAGGAATAGAGGAGAAGAAGAGAAAATAGAAAATTCTATTTTCTCTTCTTCTCCTCTATTCCTTTCTTCTTCTCCTCTTTTTTTCTTGTTTTTTTCTTCGATCTTCTCCTCTATTCCTTTCTTCTTCTCCTCTTTGTATTTCTTCTTTGTCTTCTTATTTTTTATCGGGTATGTCGTTGTCGATATACCCCGTCCCTGATAACTTTGACATGAGGGGGGGGAGGGGGGAGGGGTCGCCGAGGGTTTGAGGGGCGAGGGTCGGGAACTAGCTAGGGTAGAGGGTCGAGAGTCACCGAGGGGTCGAGGGTCGCCGAGGGTTCGAGGGTCGAGGGGTCGTCGTATGTTGTCATTGTCGATATACCCCCTCTCGACCGTGATAACTTATACAATGGGAGCACCCCCCTGGCCCTCTCGCTTGACCAAAACTCTCGAAGACACCCAAACCCTAGAAAAAAACGATGTCGGTCTCCTACCCTCTCCCGCTGGGCCCCTACCTGATTGACAAACTCTCTTGAGGCCACCCAAATTTACCAAGTTAAAAGAGCATTGTCGTCGAGGCCACCCCAAACCCTAGGGAAGCGTCGAGGACAGGCCACTAATATGATTCCTTACTGTGCTTAGCTAGCTAGTTCAACGTTTGCCACTAATATATCCATCTGTCATGTTTGAATAATAATTGCCATGTTGTAAATATTTGCAGAAAGTATGGATCCGCACCCCCGAGATGAAGCACAATAAGCGGTGTTGGGGGAGATAATCGCACACGGAAGTGATGTCGTCTTGTCGTTTCTCAACGTCACATGCACCGATGGTCTAGAAACACATGATGAAGAAGCAGGCTACGACGATGATGATCAAACAATGGAGGAGGAAGGACACCGTGATGACGGCTCCGGTGACCGAATGAAGGGGGAAGGACACCGTGATGACGGCGGTGACCGAACGGAGGGGGAAGGACACCGTGATGACGGCTCCAATGACCGAATGGAGTCCGGCCAGGTATATATATATTAATTAATTATTTGATGACTATAGCTAATTGATGCATTAATTGTTTTTGGTATGTACACATATTAACTCTCTTCTTTTATTCTTTTCTAGCCCTCCAGATCAAGCAACACTTCGATAACGAGACGAGGTCCGAAGAGAAAGTTGCGCTCGGATGAAAGGTACACGATCATCGAAATTGGTCGCGCTGGCCAACCGATTGAAACCCTCCAGACCAAGCAAAAATTTAATGCTCAGTGCGATGTTCTAGTTAGGGACATGATCTCGATCAGCATCGAGCAATGGTTGAAGCCTAAGGAAAAAGACTCTCAGGTGTCTTATGTTAGCGATAGGCACAAAGCTGATCTTTGGACCGCGCTGCAGGATAATTTCACCTACCCGCCAGAGGAGGATCCGGAGAATCCAGTTAAAAAGCCAATGATCAAGGCTTATGCTCTTAAGAAGATGGCTGAGCTATTCAGGAGGTGGAAGAATGAGCTGAAATCATCGTTTGTCGACCAAGACAAGACTCCAGAATTCATCGACCGATTTGAGAAGATCAAATATCAGTGGCCCGCATTTGTCACCAAAAAGAAATCTGAGAGAGCAGCGAAGATGTCAGCGACAAACAAGAAAAATGTTGCAAAGAAGAAGCATCAGCATCGCACGGGGTCAGGTGGCTACGTGAAAGCCCGGCCGTTGTGGGACAAGGCTGAGAATGATCTCATTATTAAAGGGATCGAACCAAAGACGCGACGCTGGCCAGACCGTTGCAGGACTTGGTTCTTCGGGGTTGGGGGAATTTGGACCCTGTAACAGGGAAGTGCATTTGGACCAACGAGTAGCTGAACACACACATCGAGAAGCTTCAGGAGTATATCGAAATGGCGCAGCAAGGGACATTTGTTCCGGACAGAGAGAACGATGAGCTCACAGAGGCCCTCGGGAATCCTGAGCACCCCGGACGGACACGAGGCACGCCAGGCTCCCTTTCATGGAAGGATGGATTTCCCGACGCAGGCGGTTACAAACGCCGGGAGAGGATGAAGAAAAAGGAGTTGACCCAACTACAGGCACTGCACGCAAGGGTACAAGCGCTAGAGGAACGAGACGAGGCCTGCAGCGCGCGACCTTCCGAAGCTGCTACACCCGAAGCTACACCGCCATCTCAGCGGAGAAGCAGCGTGGCTTCCACGGAGCTTCTTCAGGAGCCTGTCTTCACGGCTCCTGCTAGCTACCCCGTGGACTTAATCACGGAGTCTCACAATTGCCACCTTATGACGCAATGGATGAATATGAAAGTCAAGGCGGCTGTTGGCTCTGTTGCACGTCCTGAACTTGGCACACCTTTTCACTGCTGGCCGATTCTGGAAGGATATGCTAGGGTGATGGTGGACGAAATAACAGACGGATTTGAGGAGCTCGAGCTTGACCACCCTACCGGTGAAGGGGAGACTCGGCTGGGTTCTGCTCTGAAGACTCCATGCCTATGGCGGAAGGAGCTCATCAACCTTCCGAATTGGACGCCTCCGCCTCCTCCTCCTCCTCCGGCGAGTCAGGGCACTCCGCCTCCTCCACCGCCTCCTCCTCCGGTGAGTGATCAGGGCACTCAGCCTCCTTCTCCAGCGTGTGGCGACACTCCGCCTCCTTCTTCGCATGCGCCGGCGCGCCCGAGAAGCCACCAGCCTCCTCCTTCTCCGGTGTGTGGCGGCACTCCGCCTCCTTCTCCGCATGTGCCGGCGCGCCCGAGCAGCCACCAGCCTCCTCCTTCTTCGCCTCGCCAGCAAGGGTGGAAGAGAACTGCCGCTGCCCCAGCTACTCCGGCGCGTCGTAGTCCTTCTCCTCCGCCTCGTAAGCAATCATGAAAGAAGAAAACCGCAGCCGCTCCATCTGCTCCGGCGTCTAGCAGTACAGCCAGAGGCAGGCAATACAGATTCGGTCCACCTCTCAAGCCTCTAGAGAAGTTACCATACGAGAGGACCGTGGAAGAAAATGCGAAGATCGTGGAAAAAGAAGTGAATGACTTCTTTGAAGGGGTGAAAGCAAAGAGACATCCACCTTCAGAGGAGAAGGTAGACCGGCTGAAAGCAAAGCGCACACTTGATGCCCTGAGGAAACCACCAAAGTCTCCGCCGAAAACCAACTATGAACGCATTAATGCAAAGGTATATATTGAAGCGGAGCGGTCGGGAAATATAATCATTGATCGAAGGTTAGCAGAACGACGAGTTGGGAAAAAAATTGCCCAGCTCGGTGAACAAGCGGACCAATCGTGCCCCCCTCTCAAGGTGTCTAGCGATATCGTCGCTAATGATCCGGGGATGGTGCCCGCTTATAGCAATCTTGAAGATTACCTGATTGACGATGTACATTATGATTTGTTGGAGGTGGAAGAACACCAATATCATTACGGGAAGCCTCTTGCCAAAGATGAAAAATCTCTAACAACGATGATGCGAAGATTCCATGATTGGTACATGAAAACCTGCAGAGAGTCTGGGGGGACGGATACTTTGTATCTGAGAGTTAAAGAGGAGCACGACCTCGTTGGAATTGATTTGTTGACTGTTCCATTTGAGGAGTTCTTCCAGTGGTTCAATCAAAAGGCCCTCGATAAATTAACGGTCACTTGCTACTGTCTGTAAGTACTACTTCTGTCATTAAGTCTATATATATATATGTGTGTGTGTGTGTGTGTGTATATAGCTCAGCTCTTTCATTGCATGTATATATGATTATCCTCACTATATTATGCAGATTGAAGATCGTCGAGTGCAGAAAAGCAGAAATGTATGATATTGGGTTCATTAACACAAATCTCATAGATAAATTTGAGGTTGAAAAGAACGCCGATGATGCTGAGGCCAACTTGCTCAAATCATTGATAGTAAATCAAAGATAAAATACTCTTTCCTTACAACTTCGAGTGAGTGTTACTGTCTTGTGCATATTCGGTTTCCCCTATTACTCGAGCGAGGTTATAATAATGTAATTGATGAGTTATGCATGCGTGCGCAGCTTCCACTATATTCTCCTGGAGATTAAGCTTGAGCAGGGACTAGTAACCGTCTTAGACTCAAGACGAAAATCTCCCGAGACCTATGCGGACATGACTAAAATGCTCGAGAAGTAAGTTCAATCGATCATTATCGCACCATATCGGCAACTTTTTGTTCATTTCCTGATATCAAGTAGTTGTTTTCTTTGTCTCACAAGGTTTGGAAAGTATTCACCGCACAAGCTCCGGGACTGCCGGGGGAGCTGCGATGGACATACCCGAAAGTAAGTAGTCCTAGCTAGCTAGTTCCGCGCATCTCGATCCCGTTGATTCTAGCTACTTTCATCAATGCCATTTATAATGGTTCATTATCAGTTTGATTGACCTCTATTTCTCGTAAAGTGCTTGTGGCAGGGACAAGGGAATGATTTCTGTGGATACTACGTGTGCGAGTTCATCCACAATGCGACTTGCAAAGATAAGCGGGGCTACTCTAAAAGACAATTTGATGTGCGTAAGCAATAATATTCACAATTTCATTTTATTACATCATCATTTCTATTGAGTTTCATTCATATATATGTATTAACCCCCTTCTTCAAATTAGATGTGGGAGATGCGGAATGAACTCCTACCAGAAGATCGCATTAAAGCAATTCAAGAGGAATTAGCAGTATTCTTTCTTGACCACGTCATCAATAAAGCCGGAGAATACCATGTGTTCCCTGAGTTCATATTTAATTAGGGCATTATATTGTAAGAGATCTTATATTGTATATATGTAGCCAGTAGCATCGGATAGATATACAAAAACTTGTTGTTCGACCAATCTCTCGGAGAAGGAGAGGTCGATCACTTCTCTCGGTATGCATGATGAACTACTGTACTTAATGGTTTCCTTCATTTTCTTACTAGCTAGCGTGTCGAGGGCCTCTCTATACGTATAGTACGTAGCGTCGACCAAGCACGGAGATAAGAGAGGGCACTTCTCTCTATTAATTAATTAGCTACCTAACACAATATATGAAACAGCTTAATTAACCATACATAACCCCCAAATCCACCCCCCTTCAGAAAAAAACAAAAACCCTAGCCCCTGAACAGCTGACGCGTGGATGCCTATTGGTCCCGGTTGGTGCCACCAACCGGGACTAAAGAGCCTCCTGCCTGGGCTCGCAACACCGGCCACGTGGAGGCCCATCTGTCCCGGTTAGTATAAGAACCGGGACTAAAGTCCTAGGGCATTAGTAATGACCCTTTAGTCCCGTTTCCCCAACCAGGATAGATGGGCCTTATGAACCGGGACAAATGGCCCTTTTTCTACTAGTGCAAGCTACCTGATACCAAGGTGTTAGGAGCTAGGGTTCTGCCGGTTTTAGGACAGAGATTGTAGGATAAAGATGGAGGAGGACGAGGACGAAGGCACGGCGGCCGGCGGCTGGGCGCCATACTTGTGTGCTGGAGAAGAGGCGGTGGCGACGCAAGAGGCGGCTAGGGTTAGGTCTCCCGGCTCCCTAAGGGAAGCCGAGCAAATAATGATTGCTTCTTGCTTGATTAGATTGATACATCTTCTCTCCTTATACAGAGAGGTTTACTTGACTCCTAAGCAAATGATCCTAATAACGATAAGATAATTGGGCTAAGCCCCTAATAACGATAAGCTAACTTGGGCCACAACCCACTGGGCTAAGCCCCTAATATGCTGGTCATAACAACAAGCCAGTATGCAGCATAAAGACATAAACTTGTAGATAAGTTTACAACCCTGCCACATAAACAAATGTTACAATTAACTAAAGTTAAACTCTGACACTGGCATGGTCAATCAAATTTTACAAAAAATATTCAGGTAATTAACAAGTAACACATTTCATAGTGAAAAGTGTATATAACACACAATTGTCATGCAGATTTAGACATTCCATCCAAGATAATCGAAGCTCGCAGCAAAATAAAATTTACCTATATACATGCAACCATAGTATGAGATGATCAAGGTAGAAGAGAAAAGTAAACCTAAGTTGTAAGCTTATAGCGGCTGGAAAATCCTTGCATATCTCGAGAGAGGAAGAATTGTGGTCAACAATGGGTCAGACGCGCTGGCACATGCCGGAGCAAATGGAAGAAGAGGCCTAATGAGAGCGTGTCGGCGCGGAGAAGCCCTGCAAAGGGAGCTGTAGACAACAGCCACGTGAAGAATTGGCTTCGCCGAGAAGATGGGCTTCACAACTTTGGTCATCACCGCCTCCTTTTGATATGTTATAGTCGATGAGAAGATGGGTTTCACACCGCCGCTCATTGCATCATCCATAAATCTGTGCTGGCATTCACAACAAGAGCATATTTAGTTAGAAGGTTGGCTGCTGACAAACATTTATTTTAGAATTGTAAAGATATTTACAGAATGTTACAACTAACCCCAAAAATCTAGTATTCAACTATCCAAAAAATGATCTAAATCGATGAAAAGTAGAGAGTAGAAAGCAAACAACTTCATCAAAATATTCTTCCAATTAATACGTTACCTCAACAAGAGAATGTAACTAATCTTGGTATCAATGATGATGTTCCTCCACCTGGCATGAAGTATAAAAGACAGAAAATGTGAATACAAAATGGTCAAAATTAAAGGGGTTCGGTGAGCAACATCAAATTGAAAACAAGGTTTATGGTTGCAAACAAAGATTATTTACATGTGAACTACATGTGTACTATTGTATCTAATTGTTTTGCCTCATTGGGAATTAGTCGCATAATCTGAGTACAACGTCAAAATTATTTGCACCCATAACAACTCTTGTGTTACCAAATTCTGCATATCCAAGACAAAATGATCAGTTTGACTAATTTGGCTTGGAAAACCAAGAAGGGTGGTGTTTCTCCATATTCAGAGGAAATCGCTATCGACAGAGACATCAGAGTCAAGTTCGAGGGAGGTCCAATTTTTTCTTTAGTTTAGTCTCATTTTGCGGTTTTCTGTGTTTCCCCTTTTCTCCTGATTTGGTGTTTCTTCCTCTTTATTGTCTTTTTAAATTCATATTCCTTGAAGTAATGAATATTCTGTTAAAATTCAATGAATATTTATTTAATCAATTCAGGAATATGTTTTGAAATTCATGAACATTTCCTTAAATCGTGATTCTTAAAATTCCTGAACATTTTGTAATATATTAAGGATGTTTTGTAAACATTTTAGAAAATTTAAAAAACTTTCAGAATTAATGAACCTTTAAAAAATTAATGAGCCGTGTAGAAAACAGAGGAAAAAAAGAACCAAAATAAATAAATAAATAATTGGTGCCCCTTAGTGGGCTGGCTCAAGAGCGCTCAGTGTGGTGCGTGTTTGCTAGCTATCCCCCACCCGCTGCGGGGAATAGAAGCGGTCGACAGTGTGACTTGTTCAGCATAATTAAAAACCGATCACCATTCGTTGTGGGTTACTCTTTTTTTGCGAGGTAAAAGGGAGTTTTATTCCATATTGATAGGGTTACAATCCAGAAAAAGTAATTGCTCTATACAAGGAGGTCCTTGACCAAGCCACACAGTTGTGGCCCGCTCATCACGACTATATAATGCCAAACAATCTGCTATTCTATTTTGCTCTCTTGTAAACATCTGGGGAACAAACTCCCGGATAAGCATGTGTGCTTTTATCTATGCAACTAAGTGCCCATACGCTGACCTGCTTAGTCTAGAATCAGAAAGACATGGCAATGCTTCAGAAGAGTCGGACTGAACAACAATACACTAGTAGAAAAAGGGCCTGTTGTCCCGGTTCATAAGGGCCTTTTGTCCCGGTTCCTGAACCGGGACTAAAGGGTCGGTACTAATGCCATGTCCCTTTAGTCTCGGTGCAATCCAGAACCGGGACAGATGGGCCTCCACGTGGCCTGTGCGCGGAGCCCAGGCAGGAGACCCTTTGGTCCCGGTTGGTGGCACCAACCGGGACCAATAGGCATCCACGCGTCAGCATTTCTGTGGCTGGGGTTTTTTTGTTTTTTTTGAAAGGGGGGGGGGGGTTTGGGGGTTTTGGGGGGTTAATTTAGGTGTTTCATATATTGTGTTAGCTAGCTATAATTAATAGAGAGAAGTGTCCTCTCTTATGTCCGTGCTTGGTCGACGCTACGTACTATACATACATATAGAGAGGACTAAACACGCTAGCTAGCTAGTAAGCAAACAAAGGAAACAGAAGATCGTCATGAACATATATGCATACAGAGAGAAGTGATATCGACCACCTCTCCTCCGAGAGATTGGTCGAACAACAAGTTCTCGTATATCTATCCGACACTACCGGCTACATATATACAATAATTATCTCTTACAAATATAATCTCCTAACATACGGACTCATGGTCCACATAGTATTCTCTGTCTTCAGCGATCACGTGGTCAAGAAAGAATGCCGCAATTCCTCTTGAATTGCTCGCATGCGAGCTGGTGCTAGGAGTTCATCCAGCTTCCGAAACATCTAATTTGAAGAAGGGGGTCAATACATATATATATATATATGAATGAATGAAACTCAACACAAATGATGGTAATAAAATAAAATTGTGAATGTTGTTATTTACATACTTCATATTGTTCGTCAGTGTAGCCCCGCTCACAGGTCGTGTGGCGGATGGACTCGCAAATGTAGTATCCACAAAAATTATTCCCTTGTTCCTGCCACAACCACTTTACAAGAAATAGAGGTCAATCAAACTGATAAGCAAGAATGCCAAATGGTATTGATGAAACTAGCGCTTGAATCAATAGGAGATGCGCGGAACATGCTACTATAGTACTTACTTTCGGGTGTCTAAATTGCAGCTTCTTCGGGAGTCCTGGAGCTTTTTTGGAGAATTTTTTCCAAACCCTGCCAGACAAAGAAAACAATTACTTGATATATCAGGAAATGAACGAAGTTGCTGATATGGTGGATAATGATCGATTTAGCTTACTTCTCAAGCATTTGAGTCATGTCTGCATAGTCTTGGGGATCTTTTTGTCTTGAATCTAAGACGGTTACTAGTCCCTACTCAAGCTTAATCTCTAAGAAGCCCGTGTCACTTGTGGGACGTGGATGTCCTATCCGACACCGACGGCCACATGTATCTCACATCGACGATACTTGCTATTTAGGGTTTCCTCTACCGCTCGGCGACCCTCGACGACCCTCGTTCCTGATAAAAAAAGAGGAAGAAGAAGAAAAAAAGAGGAGAAGAAAGAATAGAGGAGAAGAACTCCTCTATTCTTTCTTCTCCTCTTTTTTTTTCTTCTTCCTCTTCTTTTTTTATCCTCTTCTTCCTCTCATGTTCGACGACCCTCGACCCCTCGGCGACCCTAGACCCCCTCTCGACCCCCTCATGTCGAAGTTATCGGGTAGGGGGTATATCGACAACGACATACCCGATACATACATACATACATACATATCACATGCATCCATACATATATGAACAAAATTAATATCTACTAATTAACAACCTAAATAAAAAAACTAATACATGTAGGAAGAAGAAGAAAAAAAGAAGAGAAGAAAGAATAGAGGAGTAGACTTCCTCTTCTTCCTCTCCTCTTCTTCTCCCTCTTCTTCCCCTTCTTCCTCGCCTCTCTCATGAATGTCTGACGTTCTCGACCCTTGACCCCCTAAACTAGTTCTCAACCCTCGACCCCCCTAAACTAGTTCTCGACCCCCTCATGTCGAAGTTATCAGGGAGGGGGTATATCGACCCCCCCTCATGTCGAAGTTATCGGGGAGGGTTATATCGACCCCCCCTCCTGTCAAAGTTAACGGGGAGGGGGTATATCGACAATGCCATACATACATGGAAAAAAATGCTATCCATCTATACATACATAGCCACATACATATATACATGGAAATAATGCTATGAAAAAAATATGAACAAAAAAATGCTATGAACAAAAAAAATAATACACATAAACAAAAAAATACATATATGAACAAAAAATGCTCTGAACAAAAAAAATAATACACATATATGAACATCTATACATACATATAGCCACATACATATATACATTATATATACGAACAAAAAAAATGAAAAAAATGATAAACCGGGGTGGCGCGCGGCGGCTCACAGTGAGGTTGACCGGCGAGGGCGACGGCGGGGGCGGTGAGGGCGTCGGCGAGGGCGGCGGCGAGGGCATCGGCGAGGGCGGCGGATGGCATCGGGGCGGCATGGGCTCGGGGAGGAGGGCTCGGGGACGATGGCGAGATCGGGGGCGGCACGGGCTCGGGGCGGCGTGGGCTTGGGGACGACGGCGAGCTCGAGGGGCGGCGTGAGCTCGGGGAGGAGGGCTCGGGGACGACGGCGAGCTCTGGGGCGGCGCGGGCTTGAGGGCGGCGCGGGCTCGGGGGCGGCGCGGGCTCAAGGAGCGGGCGGCGGCGGCGACGAGGAGCGGGCGGGGACGGCGACGACGACCTCGGGGTGGCGACGGCGAGCACGGGCAGCCTGGCGGCGTCGATGAGCTCGGCGTCGTTAGGGGCAAATGGCGATGAAATCTGAAACTGCTAAGTGGTGGGTATATATCCAGGAAGCTATGGTCCCGGTTCGTGCCACCAACCGGGACCAATGCCCCCCTATGGTCCCGGTTGGTGCGACCAACCGGGACCAAATGTCCTGTGCTGGCGCTGTGCGGTCATAAGTTTAGTCCCACCTCGCTAGTTGAGAGGGGCTCGCAGTGGTTTATAAGCGCTGCTGCGCCCACCCACTCGAGCTTCTCTCAACTGCAGGCTTACGAGCCTAATCTGTGCACTGCTATGCCTGTTGGGCCTGCTGGGCCTTCTGCGAGCCTGAATCCTGGCCCACGGAAGGGTTTCTAGTCGTATTCAAGCCGTGGAGGCCTAGTAGGTGGCATTTTTTGTTTTCTTTTTTGCTTTTTATTTTTTATTTGTAATAAATACTTATAGTTTTTTAGTGATTTCTTTTTGCTTTTAGGTCACAAAAATTATAAACTTTCTGTTAGTGTCATTAGTTTTAAAATTTGATTTTTTTGTTTTCTTCTTTTGTTTTCTTTTTTACTTTTACTTTTTTTATTTTTAATAAATACTTATAGTTTTTTAGTGATTTCTTTTTGCTTTTAGGTCACAAAAATTATAAACTTTCTGTTAGTGCCATTAGTTTTAAAA
>NC_053023.1:16770176-16890063 GCF_003073215.2 Triticum urartu
AATTTTCTTACTTTTGACACACATAATTATATATAATGCACGCAGATGAACCGACAATGGATGTACGGTGACAGACACACCTCCGAGTACATTAAGGGCGTGCGTAAATTTCTCGAAGTGGCCGAGGCAAACAAGCAGAATGGTTTTATGTGTTGTCCATGCCCTGATTGTGGGAATACGAGGTCTTACTCTGACAAGAAAGTCCTTCACACCCACCTGCTTTATAAGGGTTTCATGCCACACTATAATGTTTGGACGAAGCACGGAGAAATAGGGGTTATGATGGAACACAGTGAAGAAGAAGAGGACGATGACAACTACGTGCCCCCTGAATACAGTGATGCTGCAACGGGGGAAGATGAAGATCAAGAGGAACCAGACGATGTGCCCGATGATGATCTCCGCCGGGTCATTGTTGATGCAAGGGAAAAGTCCGAAAGTGAAAAGGAGAAGCTGAAGTTCGATCGCATGTTAGAGGATCACAAAAAAGGGTTGTACCCCAATTGCGAAGATGGCAACACAAAGCTCGGTACCGTACTGGAATTGCTGCAGTGGAAGGCAGAGAATGCTGTGCCTGACAAAGGATTTGAGAAGCTATTGAAAATATTGAAGAAGAAGCTTCCAAAGGACAACGAATTACCCAACAGTACGTACGCAGCAAAGAAGGTCGCATGCCCTCTAGGATTGGAGGTGGAGAAGATACATGCATGCCCTAATGACTGCATCCTCTACCGCGGTGCGTACAAGGATTTGAATGCATGCCCGGTATGCGGTGCATTGCGGTATAAGATCAGACGAGATGACCCTCGTGATGTTGAGGGCGAGCCCCGCAGGAAGAGGGTTCCTGCGAAGGTGATGTGGTATGCTCCTATAATACCACGGTTGAAACGACTGTTCAGAAACGAAGAGCATGCCAAGTTGATGCGATGGCACAGTGAGTACCGTAAGAAAGACGGGAAGTTGAGAGCACCCCTGACGGGTCACAGTGGAGAAAAATCGAGATAAAGTACTGGGCTCAGTTTGCAGGTGACCCAAGGAATGTATGGTTTGGTTTAAGCGCGGATGGCATTAATCCTTTTGGGGAGCAGAGCAGCAATCACAGCACCTGGCCCGTGAATCTATGCATGTATAACCTTCCTCCTTGGATGTGCATGAAGCGGACGTTCATTATGATGCCAATTCTCATCCAAGACCCTAAGCAACCCGACAACGACATTGATGTGTACCTAAGGACATTAGTTGAAGAACTTTTATAGTTGTGAAATGGAAACAGTGTACATGCGTGGGATGAGCACAAAAAGGTGGAATTTAACCTGCATGCGTTGTTGTTTGTAACCATCAACGATTGGCCCGCTCTCAGTAACCTTTCAGGACAGACAAACAAGGGATACCACGCATTCACGCACTGTTTAGCTGACACCGAAAGTATATACTTGGACAGATGCAGGAAGAATGTGTACCTGGGCCATCGTCGATTTCTCCCGACCAACCATCAATGTCGAAAGAAAGGCAAGCATTTCAAAGGCGAGGCAGAGCACCGGAAAAAGCCCGCCATGAGTACCGGTGATCACGTACTTGATATGGTCTCTGATTTACACGTAATATTTGGAAAGGGTCCCGGCGGACTAGCTGTTCCGAATGACGCTGAGGGACGCACACCCATGTGGAAGAAGAAATCTATATTTTAGGACCTACCCTACTAGAAAGAGCTAGAGGTACGTTCTGCAATCGATGTGATGCATGTGACGAAGAACCTTTGCGTGAACCTGTTAGGCTTCTTGGGCGTGTATGGGAAGACAAAAGATACAACTGAGGCACGGGAGGACCTGCAATGTTTGCACGAAAAAGACGGCATGCCTCCAAAGCAGTATGAAGGTCATGCCAGCTACGCTCTTACCAAAGAAGAGAAGGAATTTTTTTTGAATGCCTGCTCAGTATGAAGGTCCCGACTGGCTTCTCGTCGAATATAAAGGGAATAATAAATATTCCAGAGAAAAAGTTTCAGAACCTAAAGTCTCATGACTGCCACGTGATTATGAAGCAACTGCTTCCGGTTGCATTGAGGGGGCTTTTACCGAAAAACGTCCGGTTAGCCATTGTGAAGCTATGTGCATTCCTCAATGCAATCTCTCAGAGGGTGATCGATCCAGAAATCATACCAAGGCTAAGGAGTGATGTGGCGCAATGTCTTGTCAGTTTCGATCTGGTGTTCCCACCATCCTTCTTCAATATCATGACGCACGTCCTAGTTCATCTAGTCGACGAGATTGTCATTCTAGGCCCCGTATTTCTACACAATATGTTCCCCTTTGAGAGGTTCATGGGAGTCCTAAAGAAATATGTCCATAACCGTGCTAGGCCAGAAGGAAGCATCTCCATGGGCCATCAAACAGAGGATGTCATTGGGTTTTGTGTTGACTTCATTCCTAGCCTTAAGAAGATAGGTCTCCCTAAATCGCGGTATGATGGGAGACTGAGTGGAAAAGGCACGCTAGGAGCGAACTCAATAATATGCAGGGACGGGCATTCTTGGTCTCAAGCACACTACACAGTTCTACAGAACTCTACTTTGGTGACCACGTATGTCGATGAACACAAGAACAGTCTGCGCTCCAAACACCCGGAGCAGTGTGACGATTGGATTACATGTGAACACATCATGACTTTCAGTAGTTGGTTGGAAACACGTCTCAGAGGTGATAACACTATTTGTGATGAGCTGTACTTGTTGTCCAGGGGACCATCTTCGACTGTATTGACTTACAAAGGATATGAGATAAATGAGAATACATTTTACACGATCGCCCAAGATTAAAAGAGCACCAACCAAAACAGCGGTGTCTGCTTTGATGCAGCAACCGAGAGGGGAAAGGACACATATTATGGTTACATAGTGGACATATGGGAACTTGACTATAGACATGATTTTAAGGTCCCTTTGTTTAAGTGCAAATGGGTCAATTTGTCAGGAGGCGGGGTACAGGTAGACCCACAGTACGGAATGACAACAGTGGATCTAAACAATCTTGGGCACACTGACGAACCGTTCCTCCTAGCCAATGATGTGGCACAGGTTATCTATGTGAAGGACATGTCTACCAAACCGAGAAAAAGAAAAGATAAGGAAGAGAATACATCATACGATGAGCCAAAGCGCCACATAGTTTTTTCAGGAAAAAGGGACATCGTGGGAGTGGAGGGGAAGACAGACATGTCCGAAGATTATGAAACGTTTCATGAAATTCCTTCCTTCAAAGTCAAGGCTGACCCAAGCATCCTGATAAACGATGAAGATTATCCATGGTTACGGCGCAATAAGCAAGCACACAAGCGAAGAAAAAGTGAAGACTTTCTCTCCACAACTATTATGATGATACCATGCCAACTTTCAACCTTTTCCTAGTTCATTTGAAATGCATGTTGTAACAGACGAGTTTCTGTATGAAACCCTGATATCTCGGAACAGATTGTCCGTTTTGTTGAAATGCTTTGAATGTTTTGTTGAAATGCTTTGAATGTTGCATTTTATAAATCTCTAGTATTATTGAAACTAAAATTATATAGAATTTATGCAACTAAAATTATCACAATATTTTCTATACAAAACATTAAAAGCAAAAAGAATTTTATTGATGATGTGGCTTATAGCTCAATAATAATCAGTAAATGTTTTCAATTTCAGGGTCTTATAGCTCAAAATAATCAGTAAATGCATGAAAAATAACAAATGAAGTCAGAAAGGGTTGAAAATTGATGATGTGGCTTTGAATGGTGTATTTTGAACGCACAAAAAGTCAGGAGTTCACATAATTTTCATAAAGAACTTTTTTGTTACAAACTTTAATAGCAAAAAGAATTATCATAAAATAAATTAAATAAGTAATTAGAAACAAAATAATATAAACTTTAATAAAATATATAAGTAGAAACAAAATAAAATAAAATAAACTTTAATAATATAAATAAAATTTATAAAACTAAAATTATCAAAGTATTTTCTGTTCAAAACATTATAAGCAACCTCTAGTATTATTGAAACTAAAATTACATATAAAATTGATGCAACTAAAATTATCAAAGTATTTTCTGTTCAAAATCATTAAAAGCAAAAAGAATTTTCATAAAGGACTTTTTTTGTTAGAAAATTTAATAGCAAAATTACATAATAAGTAAGTAATTAGAAACAAAATAAAATAAAATAAATAAGTTTTTTGTTGTAAGTAGAAACAAAACAAAATAAATAAAGCAAAAAAGAAAACAAAAAACAGGGGAAAAATAAAAATATGCCACCTACTGGGCCTCCACGGCCTGAATACGACTAGAAATCCATCCATGGGCCAGGATTCAGGCCTGCAGAAGGCCCAGTAGGCCCATCGGGCATACAGTGACAATTAGGCCCGAAAGCCTTCAATGGAGAGGAGATCGAGAGGGGTGCGGCAGTGGGGCTTATAAACCACTGCGCGCCCCTCTCAGCTAGCGAGGTGGGACTAAACATTTGGGCACGGGCATAACGAGGCCTTTGGTCCCGGTTGATGCCACCAACCGGGACTAAAGGGGGGCATTGGAACCGTTTCGTAGCACCAACCGGTATGAATGCCCCCCTTTGATACCGGTTGGTGCCACGAACCGGGACCAAAGGTCAGTTTTCGGCAGCCCAAAAGGCGGGAAGCGGCGGTCTTTGGTCCCGGTTCGTGGCACCAACCGGGACTAAATGGGGCATTGGTCCCGGTTGTTGCCACGAACCGGAACCAATGCTCTAGGTATATAAGCTTGGCTTGTGAAAATTTCACAACCAGTTGCCCCCCGCCCTCCGTCGCCCCCGAGCCGGCCCCCGTCGCCGCCGTCGTCGCCCTCCGCCCCCCGCTGCCGTCGCCCTCCTCCGCCCCCGAGCCGGCCCCCATCACCGTCGTCGTCGCCCTCCGCCCCCGCCGCCGTCACCCTCCGCCGCCCCCGCCGTCGCCCTACGCCCCCCGCTGTCGCCCTCCGCCCCCCGTCGTCGCCCTCCACCGCCCCCGCCATCGCCCCTCCCCCGTCGCCGTCGTCGTCGCCTTCCGCGCCCCCGCCGCCGTCGCCCTCGCCTGCCGCCCCCCCCCTCCCCCCCCCCCCCCCCCCCCCCCCCACCGCCCCCCCCCCCCCCCCCCGCCCTCCGCCCCCCATCGCCGTCGTTGTCGCCCTCAGTGCCCCCCGCCGCCGTCGCCCTCGCCGGCCGCCCCCGATGTGAGCCCCCCCTTTTTTTCATATATATATATTTATTAATTTTTTATTTAGATTAATGTTAGTAGATATCGATTTTAGTTTAGTGCATTTTAGGTTAGTGTAGATGAAAAAGTAAAATAAGGAAAAGGAAGAAAAGATGAAGAAGGAAAGAAGGAAGAAGAAGAAAAAAAGAAGCATGAGAGGAAGGAGGAGAAGAAGAAGGAGAAGAAGAGGAGAGGAAGAAGAGGAAAAAATAGTATATTCTATTTTTTCTTCTTCTCCTCTATTCCTTTCTTCTTCTCCTCTTTTTTGTTCTTTTTTCCTTTGATCTTCTCCTCTATTAATCCTTTCTTCTTCTCCTCTTTTTTTCTTCTTCCGGACACCGCGGAGGTGGTTAATTAGTAGTTGAACTAGTTAAACTAGTTTACTTACAGTAAATGCTTAATTAGTAGTTGAACTAGTTGATTTAATAAAACTACTTTATTTATAGTAAGTGCTTAATTAATTAGTAGTTTAACTAGTTGATTTAATAAAACTACTTTATTTTACTATATATAGAAGTAGTTTATTTTTAGTAAGTACTACTTTATTCTATTTATAGTAAGTGCTTAGTAGTTGAACTTCTTGATTTAATAAAACTAGTTTATTTTACTATAGAAGTAGTTTATTTTTAGCAAGAAAATTAATAGAACTAGTTTATTTTTTTAGTTAAAGCAATTATTTCCGCATCGACGTCGACGATGCCTATCCCGCATCCTCGTCGTCGACTCGGCGGAGGAGGCCGGCTTGATCAGAGGGGCCATGTCCGGGACTGGGCTCCGCCTGGATGGTTTTGGGATGTGCTACCTTCCGGGGGGCGTAGGTTGGTGAGGAGCCATCCCGTCATTGACCCGATCCTTGTTTGGTGGCGGTCGCGTGGGCCAGTGACGGTGCCGAGGCTTCCGGACACCGCGGAGGTGGTACGTCACCGTGTCAGCGAAGAGGACGAGCACGTCCGTCGCTACATGGTTGTGCTGGAGGGCAGGTTCGACAATACCTGGCAGGTTCTTCAGGGATCTCACTGGAGCGATCCTGTGATGGTTCCTTCTCTTTGGGTGTCCACCGCCCGTGCCGATACCCGTCGGGCGCTATGGTTCTAGCTGTACTAGCGATGTTATATGTATGATAGTATTCGAGGTGTATTAGTGATAATATTTGACGATGTACAGACGCAAGAGATGATGTAGTTTTTCTTATAATTGAATGCATCCTAATTTGAATACTACTTTATTTTGCGATTTGATTTTGCTTATTGAATGCTCAAATTGGAAAACTACTCCTACTTTGAATGCTAAAATTGGAGAGCACTATGCAAGGCGTATGCATATGATTAGTTGATAGCTTATAGGGTTTTTGTTTTCGCAGAAATCTAGGAGCCCCCCTCCATCATCCCCGCCATCGTCCCCGTCACCGACCCCCTCCGACCTCGAGGTGAGACCAGCCAAATCCTTTTTTAGAAAGATAATTAAACGATATTTTGGGTTGACTTTAAGTCTGTCGAGTCTCCACCATATATGAGAGGACGAAGAAGCCCGACTGTTGTCGTGGGGGTCGTTTCTCCTTCTTCTCCGGGTGTTAGACCTTTGTTACGCACCAGGGGAAGAAGGAGTAATGACCATCACCGACGGTCGCAAATGTCAGAGAGGAATCAGTGAGGGAGAGTTCCACCACACACACACACACACACACACACACACACACACACAATATATATATATATATATATATATATATATGAGAGGACGAAGAATCCCGACTGTTGTCGTGGGGGTCATTTCTCCTTCTTCTCTGGGTGCTAGACCTTTGTTATGCACTAGGGCAAGAAGGAGTAACGACCATCACCGACGGTCGCAAATGTCAGAGAGGAATCAGTGAGGGAGAGTTCCACCATATATATAGTAGAGGACGAAGAATCCCGACTGTTGTCGTGGGGGTCGCTTCTCCTTCGTTCCTGTGTGCTAGACATTTTGGTGTAATGCACTCGGGGACAAAGTGAGGAGCGGCCATCACCGAGAGTCGAATATATACACCACATGAGCTAAGAGTTTTCAAGAAAAGACTCGATAGACCGATAGTCAACCCATGATGAATAATAATGATCTAATTTAGTTTTTGTAGTACATATATTTAATTGTACAAGTTTAATTTTTGAATTATGAACGTAGGAAATGTCGTCATTAGACGACGAAAGTCTCCTGGGGGAGTGCAGCTGGTGCCACGACGATCGAGGTCTCTGCGACAGGCCTCACCTGGACGATGATTGGCGCTTCAGCATTAAGCTCGAGGAGACCTTCGATGTTGAAACGGTACGCAACGACGACAAGTGTTTTTTCGTAATTAAGCATGACTACAACTATTTCAACGTGTAATTTTCATCTTTTACAATTCGAGTAGCTTATCCCATGCCATGCAAGGCGCTATGTCTTGGAGAGGATGGGTTTTAAAGACCATGAAAGTTTCAAAACAAAGAAAATTCACCTAAGGACTCATCATGATGTGGATTTTGAAGTAAAGCTGTACAATTCTGAGAGCGTAACCCATTTTGGTTGCAAAAAATGGAAGCACTTTGCAAGATGTATGGTTTTGATGAGGGTATGCTTGTCACCATGGATCTTGGTGATCCTGAAATCGAGCAAGACAATATGGACATTTGGGTCCTTGTTGATACGCCTCCAATTCTACCGCTATGTGGGTTTCTCAAACATAGTTATTAGCTAATTTATATTGTTTATTTCAAAATAGTTGACAGCTTATTTCCATTGACAGCTTATTTTCATTCTTCAAAGAATGTGCGGGAGATGGTAGACAAAACCCACTACACGGATGGCTCCGAATTTACTTACAAGGAGAAAAATCATCTGGTCAGATTTTGCACTGACATTGAGAATTACAATATCTACAATCAAACTCCTCAACATTATGGTCAATACGTGCCACTAGTGCATGTGTTGAACTACGGTAACTACCATGGAGATACCCTGGTAAGATTTTTTACTATTACGACATCCGTGCATCTTTTGCATACTTCTAAAACTAGTACATCATTGCTAACTATGAAGTTATTACTATGTTTTTCAAACAGATAATCCAGAGAATTGTGTGCCTCATTTGATGTATCAGAAAGGTAGCCTTAATGTTTTGAACATACAACCAGGTCATCCTACGAATCTCAACTGTCCATACCAGATTTCTAAAAGGAATGGACATGCAAATCAAAAGATGGAAAAAATGTATGGACAGTTCGTAAGGAGGTTCTTGGAAGCAAAAGGAAGCGAAGCGCAAGAATTGGAGACAGGATGATCTCCATTCTCCATAATGGAGAGTCAGGGTCTATATTGTTTTATGCTATTTTACCTTAAAGAGGGTATTTAGGTCCTACCTAATACTGATGATCATGTGCTAAGAACAATTAAGTAGGGTTGGTTCGATGACTATGAGGATGATGATCGTATGACTTGTTATTAATGACGAGTAGAAGTTGTATGATGATGATTAGTAGACTTGTTATTATATATGATGATGCATGATGCGAGCATGAAGAGTTATTATATATCAGCAGGTGAAATGAACATGGATTGGATTGAAGTGAAGGCAACATGCATGTGGTGCATGTCGAAAGTAGTACAATCCAAACTTGATCAAGTTAGGATTAGTTTTACTTTCGACATGCACCACATGTTGCCTCACTTCAATCTAAGTCATGTTTAGGCATCGCAGTAGCAGTAGCACGGAGATAAGAGAGGACACATCTCTATTAATTAGCTACCTATACCAACCTAAATTAACCCCCAAAACGCCAAAACCACCCTCCTTTCAAAAAAAAAACCAGCCCCTGAAATGCTGACGCGTGGAAGCTTATTGGTCCCGGTTGGTGCTACCAACCGGGACCAAAGGCCCTCGTGCCTGGGCTCGCCGGAGCAACCACGTGGAGGCCCATCTGTCCCAGTTAGTATAAGAACCGGGACTAAATACCTAGGGCATTAGTAACGACCCTTTAGTCCCGGTTCCCCAACCGGGACAGATGGGCCTTATGAACCGGGACAAATGGCCCCTTTTCTACTAGTGCATGGAGGACATCATGGTGAAATACTATGGTAGCGTGAGAAATTCTCTGGGTGATGTTTTTCAGTTATTGTATGGAGAAGATGCATGGCATCAACCAATGAATCTTCATGTTACTATCGTATTTGACCAACAGAAGGATCACCAAAAACACGTGTGCAAAAAAACAACCAGATGAGACTGTATATATTCAGTGGAGGCTCGTGAAGGCCATGGAGGACATCATGGTGAAATAATATCCAGTCTCCGCTGAATAAACCATTTTCATCCGGTTGTTTTGTATTTGACGAACAAAAGGATGTCATTCCATTCTTGTATGGAGAAGGTGATATCCCCAGAGAGTCCTCAAGTTATATGTATGGTCATGTGGGCAAAAGAAAAAGGATAGAAGAGGAGTGGTGGGAAAACACTCAGCGAGAGAAAGTAGCGGGAGAACAAGGGCGGAAAACAAAGGGGGGAGGGTGGAGAAAGGGCCGAAAGAGAGAGGGGGAGAGAAAGGGCTGGAAAGAGTGAATAATGAGAGGAAGGCCGGGAAAAAGGGTGAGAGAGAAAGGCCGGGAAAGACAGGGCGGGAGAAAATGTTCGAATGCTGGAGGATATATAAGGGCAGAAAGGGTAGTTTGTCAGTGTTTTATAGCGGGCATTCGGCCAAGATTGTGCGGCATTTTTAAAAAGAAAATAAAAATACATTGCTTAGTGCCGTATGGTAGACATGCAACAGTCAGCAAACGAGGCCACATCATCACACGCGGATAACCGGGGTGAGCAGGGACACGTGTCATTGCGTTTGCCGAGTGTTTTCTGGCCTCTACTCGACAAAGCACAGGCTTTGCCGAGTGTGCATATTTTGCTGAGTATTTTTGAAGCGCACTCGGTTTAGGTTTAAAAAGTCCTTCGCCGATGACCTGACAAAAAACACTTAGCAAAGAGTTGTGCACTCAATAAACTCGCCGATTCCAGTAGTGACTAAGCGGTATATAGTTTTCCGTGGTTACATAGAGGAAATTTGACGGCCAAAGTAGAGCTAGCCAAGTGGATCGATTCCCGGCCGGCAGCTTCGATATGGAAAGAATGGTCCATTTTAGCGTGCTACCAGCACCGTTGGATAGCAAAGCATCGTATGCACACCATTTTCAAGGGAGAGTTCAATCTGTCTGATCCATATCAACATCGTCCCACCATTAGATAGCAAAGCATCATATGCACAGCATTTCCGAGGGGGAGTTCAATTCGTATGGTCCATGTTACCAAAGCATCGTATGCGGTCTGTCTCCAACGCGCACATGCATCATTCACTAAGCATAACGAAGCAACGGTCGTGAGCGATACGTAAAGCAGTGCGATTCCTCAGTTCCAAGGGGAGAAAAAAACAAAAGCGTACAAATGATCTATATATGCATGAAGCCAGCTCGTACGTGTTCTTCTCCAGGAACTGTTGAAGAGCCCTAGAGAAAAGAAAGGAAGTGGTAGTGCTGCTCTCCTCTCTCCTGGGTTTGTTCCTCCTTCCTCGGCGGCGAGGCGACGATGGAGGAGCCCGGGTCCAGCCCCGACGACGCCGTGCTGTTCTTTGGGGTGTCCCTCGTGCTGGGCATCGGCTGCCGCCACCTCCTCCGCGGCACCCGCGTCCCCTACACCGCCGCCCTCCTCGTCCTCGGCGTCTCCCTCGGAGGCCTTGGTCTGCCGCTCGTCCTTTACCCTCCGCTTAACGCCAGTTTGTAATTTGTTTTCTCTCCCCGATGCTCAGAGTACGGAACGAAGCATGGCCTGGGCAAGCTTGGAGCTGGCATTCGTATCTGTACGTAAGCCCACCCTGGACTGGACTAGACTAGACTGGATGTATACCACAAGTGCTGATCGTGCTTGCTGATCGTGCCTGCAGGGGCTGCCATAAATCCTGATCTTCTTCTGGCTGTTTTCCTTCCCGCCCTTCTCTTCGAGAGCTCCTTCTCCATGGAAGTGCACCAAATTAAGGTATCTTAACAAGGCTATCCATCCAGTTGGTGTCATAACTCATAAGCTAGCTAGCTGGTGCTTTGATACGTGAGTTTTTTTTTTTTGAGCGTACTTTGATACGTGAGTTTGCTCCTTGACGGCGGACCGCGGGCACGGTCACAGCGCGAATTGGATACAGGCCACTGCCGCGACGTGGGTGGGGCCTCATGCATGCCATTTCTCCCCCGAAAATGCTGTGCATACGATGCTAATATGGACACTTTTTTTTTACTCGTCTTTTCTCTCACCCATCGGGCTTTTGGGTTCGGGTCAGGCTTGGCCTGGCTCAGCCCGAGCTTGCCTCGGCCCGACGGGTGAACAGGTCTAGCCAAGTCGACCTTTTGTACTCGTGAAATTTGTAAAAGTTGAAATTCCTAGTTTTCTAAAAGTTCAAAATTTTGAAGTTAAAGCTGAATATTCTATAACTTCAACATTTCTGAAGCATGCATGCTTTTCTTTTGGCTGCTTTTGCGCATGCCAAAGTGATACTACAGCACGCGCCAGGTGGAATACCGGCACCAAACCAAAAGGGAATAGGAGAATTTTCCCAAAATGGGAAAAACAGTCATAAGGTGACTGCCCCTTAGTACGACCCTCGATGCAGATAATCTTTGGTAACCATAATCCACACCTCACTTTTCGCTTCTCTAACTTTTCTTGCAGTCAGGATCATAAACGTTTGTAGTTTTGGTTGTGTTAATACCTATCTCTTCCCTGCCAGTTATTTGTTCTAAATTTTTATATAGCATTACAGTTGCATGTATGTTTTTTCAGTGTATGCTAAACTATTTACTTTGCAGAAATGCATGGCACAGATGTTGTTACTTGCTGTTCCTGGTGTGGTGATCTCAACATTTTTGCTTGGCACTGCTGTAAAGGTATGTACTTGGATTAATAACAGGCTTAGGCCATTGCTTTCATTGTTCTGAGACTAGCTAGTCAATTTTCCACAGCTTACTTTACCATACGGTTGGAACTGGGAAACATCATTCCTGTTTGGTGGACTTCTTAGTGCAACCGATCCCGTTGCTGTGGTTGCACTTCTAAAAGACCTAGGTGCGAGTAAAAAGCTTAGTACAATAATTGAAGGAGAATCCTTAATGAATGATGGGTATGGTACTATGGCCCACGAATTGTTCATCTTTTGATTCTTAGACTGCATGCTTGTTTTCCTGTTTGTCTCTCTGTTCCTCTATGAGCAATTCCATTCTGGTGAACCAAATTAGAATGAGTTACTCAATATATAGATTACAAGTTTTTGTGTTATGTTAGATGTGTCTAGACATTATTAGGAGAAGCACTTTGGAATGTATGCTTCGCACCAAGTTTTGAAGTATTTATTATACAAGTACAGTTTCATGTGAGATTACTAAATGACCTTGCATTTTCATAGGACTGCCATTGTTGTCTATCAGTTATTCTATCGCATGGTGCTTGGAAGAACTTTTGATGCAGGGTCCATATTAAAGTTCTTGTCAGAAGTTTCATTTGGAGCGTATGTGAACAATATATAAGTTTGAACTAGATGATACAAAGCCATGCTACTATGCTAATCAGTATTTTCTTTGACCAGTGTTGCTCTGGGCCTTGCGTTTGGAATTGCATCAGTACTATGGCAGAGCTTTATTTTCAATGATACAATCATAGAGATTTCACTTACTCTCGCTGCCAGCTATATTGCCTTCTTCACTGTAAGATAATCTGATAACAAACATATCAAACTCTCATATTTGTCTACCAGGACATGATTTGCTCACTGTTTTGAAATAGTTCACTGCCTTAAAAAAATTCCAGTTCCAGTCATGGAATGATTGTCAAGCAGTCCTTTTTGCAACATCTGGAATGTAATTTTGCTTGTAAACTGATTTTTCTCTCTCTTGAAAAGGAGGTCAACAATCCGGGCCTCTGCATCAATTGATGCATTTTTATAGGGTTCGGGGGGTGGGGGTGGGGAGCTGAAACTCTAAAAATGAATGTTGGCTTTTCCAGTAAAAATGATGAGGAATAGAGTTCTAGATTTTAATATACCAAGAGATGGTCCAGTTGTCATTTCTAACCTAGTCCATCCAGTTTACTTTCTTTCCAGCTTTTGGACTCATTAACTGTGTACCATTAAACTGAAGTTATCATGCTTAAATCCATATGAGCTGTCATGTTTGTCTCGGATAAATAAATATCAATATTCTTGATTGGAGCTTTCATTGCTTGTGCATGACTTTTTTCCCTCTAATGTCTGCTGCAAGACAAATTCCAGACCATTTAGGGGCATCTCCAATGCGCCCCCAAAACGGACACAATATCTGTCTGCAGACCCAGATACGGGAGCCGGCCATCCAACATTGTCCCCCAAACATCCGCCCTGTTTCTTTTAATTCCGCAACACTCAAATAATAACATATCAAGTCTTCGATGAGTGAAAACATTAAAATGCGGCGCTAGTTCAAATGTAAATACTACAATCCAACTAAGTTTTGAAATAAAGTAGTTCAAACTTGAATTCAACTCGCACATATGTTCTGGTTGTCCCATTTAAGCGCCCACAAATGCTCAATCAGATCTTTCTGAAGCTGCTCATGAGTTTTTTGATGCCGAATTTGTGATGAATTTGGACAAAATCATCACATGTGGTGGGATTTTGATGTGGAAGTTGGATAGGATCACCCTTGTTCTCAAAGTGGACCTCCGGCAGGATCTTCAGCCTCATCATCCGCAACCATGTTGTGCATGATAACACATGTCATCATCTCCCACAAGGTCTCCGGATCCCATATATTTGCAGGTCCTTAAACAACTACAAAACATTTTGGAGCACTCCAAATGCCCTCTCCACATCTTTTCTAGCTCCTTCTTGTCTTTGGGCAAAGTGAGATCTTTTCTGACCAAATGGATCAGATATGGTCTCAATGAAGGTCGCCCATGGAGGATAGCCATTAACCGGACGGTAGCCCTTGTTGTAGTCATGCCCATTGACAGTGTTGTTGCACGGAAGAGCTTGTCCTTCAGTTAACTTAGCAAACAATGGAGACCGTTGCAATACATTGATGTCATTGTGAGACCTGGGTATGCCAAAGAAAGCGTGTCAAGTGCAGCGGCCCTGTCATGCAATTTCAAAAATGATGGTGGGCTTCTTAACTTGGCCTTTATATTGCCCTTGTAGAGCATATGGGCAGTTCATCCATCTCCAGTGCATGCAATCAAGAGATATATGGATACTGGCCATCATCTTGCTTTCGAGAGTGCCATGAGCCTTTCGTTGTCTGCGAAAGTTGATTCTCTCAAGTAGTGAGGTCCAAACACCTCGACCATCGTAGTAGAAAATCTGACCATGGTGTCTCTGTATGTGCTGTTGGACATACAGAGGTACTCGACCCAAAAATCTATGGCTGTGACATATGCATGCGTTTGAAATGTAGACGTGCACTTCTGGTAACCAAATAATTCAATTCTTCCTACGACACCCTTCCTCAGGATGAAGTAGTCATCGTAGGCCAGACGCCATTGTAGAGGCAATCAAACACATTTTTCCGCATTCGAAAGCACTGGCAAAAATTGTATGTGAATAGGGCATCACAGGCAAAGTAGTCACCCATCCGCATCAAATTCCCCCGTGCCCTATTTTGATTCAGCACTCGATGACCTTTAAAATTGAGAGCATGCTCTTCCGCATGCTCCGCGTCTAAAAGGACCACCTGCATCATCGTTGTTTCATCCACATAGTCATGCTTATTAGTTGAGTCGTTGGAAGGCTTAGCGTAGTTCTCATACAAGTATTCCATGTCTGAATCTGTTGCTTCTATAATAAGGGAGAAAAAACGTCACAAAAATAGCATGGGGATTTTGCCAAACACTTACCGAGCATCGTGACCCGCATGGATGACCTGCGCGCTGAACTTATAAGAGGTAAAGTAGTGGCCTAGGCAAAGCGGCGCGGCGACAGGTGGCGTGGCGAAGGTCCGACAAGGGTATGGCAGGCGGCCGAGGTGGTACAGCGACGGCTTCGGCTAGGAAGGAAGCGAATTCATAGCAAAGGAGAGCAAGGGGGAAGGGACAAAGACACGTGCTCAGGGTGTGGTTTTGGGTGGCCCAGGGGTGTCGGATTCCTACGTGGCGGAGGCCCGGACGCCTGCAAAGCACCCTAGTTCCTTTCCAGTTTGTGTGAAAACGAACACTTGGACCCATTTGCGAATGTGTACGGTCCATGTTGGATGGAAAAGTGTGCCCGGACAGCTTAGTCCAGACATATGCGGGCGATTTGAGGGTTGGCTTTTTGGAGATTCCTTAAGATGTTATCACTGATCAGGCCTCTAGTTTTTTGTGAGCTATTTTCTGTTGCTAATATTTGTTGGTATCAGGCGCAAGATGCATTGGAGGTCTCTGGTGTCTTGGCTGTCATGACCTTGGGGATGTTAGTAATACTTGTCTTTACATTCTGATTAGAATATTCTACAATCTCCCCTCAAATACTGAATTTGTGAGGTTGATAGGTTTTATGCTGGTTTTGCAAAAGCTTGTTTTAAGGGTGATGGCCAACAAATATTACATCATTTCTGGTATGTTCAAGCAATATACGCCACTCTCTATTGTCAGCAAAGATCAAAGTTCTCAACATATTATCATCATCATTAATACTCCTAGGCAAATATATTAATTTGTTCATTGTTGATCATGTATCAAATCAATACCATGAGGCCGTTCATCCTCTATTTCAATGAGCATAGCCTGAGATTTAGTAGATTTATATTTATACCATTTGCTCTCATAAATATAGTAAATGAGATTTGACTAGTAGAAGCTTGTTATTAATTTGTCTAAACTTTAGATTTGTATAAATAGTTTTCAATAACCATGTAATTTAATCATCAATGGCCTGAAATGGCATTCATAACTTATTGCCGAGTCCATAATACCAAATTAAATTGCATGATTATTTTAAACGACACCCGGAAGCATCAACAACAAATTTTATTGTTTATGGCAAAGTGTTGGTATTGCATTGTTGTCTCTTTCTTTTCAGACAAAATTTGTTTATAGAATGTACATTGGGATCCTTTAGTTCATAGTAAATTATGCATTATTATGAATTCAAATTTAAGACATCATATATTGGACTTATTTATTCTCTTGGAGTGTCTTTGTAATGGTAACTTCTATGAGGGCTAAAGTGCAAACATGTGGTAATAAAAATGTGTGCTCTCCCTGTTGGAGACACACAAGATTTCCCAATTCATGCTAGATTTTCTTTCTATGTTTTATGAGACGTGTGAACTTCATGTCTGATTACTATTTTGTACTTGTATTCAGGGAGATTGTTGCTTACATTGCGAACACACTCATTTTCATACTGAGGTATCAACAACTTTTTTGAACTTTTGTACATATATAAAAATAATACTTTCTGATATTTTAGTTTTTGCCTGGCTAAACTAAACCATGCTTGCTTTTGTTTGGTACGATATTGTTTTTAATATGGATACTTCCATAATGTTTAATACATCTGAATTCCCACCAGTGGGGTTATTATTGCAGATGGTGTACTACAAGATAATATCCATTTTGAGAGGCATGGTATGGATATTCATGTATCTGTATATACTTTTCATTGTTAATCAAAAGGCACTATGTAAGCACTTCCACTAGACTTCCACAAGATTTTTGTTTGTTTTCTGCTATCATGTGTGAAATCATTTTACCATTCATCATGGTATTGCAAATAAATAAATACATGCCACATATGTTTGGAACTTGGGCTTTTAAGACATGTGCTGTTTTTTGAGCTTCTGCACCATGGGACAAAACAAGCTGGGTGGAATGTATCGACTCTGTTGAACCCCCCCCCCCCATATAGTAGACCTTTCTTACTTGAATAAAACTAGACTTTTGACCTTACAACACCGACATGTCAGAGACTCAGAGTTTAAAGATTATTTTGAATAGTGAAAGTAGTTGCGTAAGTCCATCAGGTTATGCGTCTACCATTTACAATTTGTGCATTTCTTTATTTTTGGGGTATTTGCGGGGATTCAATTTTGGTAATGTGATGGTAGTTATCTAATACTAGACTTACTAGTATCAAAGGCCTCGATAATTTAACTTCATAAATTTATCTTCTTACTATTTGAGACATATCCATCCGCTTCTGTGAAATTTGGATTTTGTTGTAGAGACTTGTTCAAGAGTTATCAAAGATCAATCACTACTATGTTTCATGAGCTTACGAAGATCAATTCACATTTGTTCTTAGATCGGGTTGTGTTAACATGTTTTCATCCAACGTGGGCTACTTATCTACGGATTACTTCTGACCATTACCAATTGTTTTTTTAAAGTTTACTAAATTTTCCACGAATGGGTTATAGATCATTTGTTTTTTATCCATTCATCATGTGCCACTATCATCATGCTTATGATGGTGCAATGTGTAATCTTCATATTCATTATGGCCACGAGTAGTCAAAAGTCATTGGACAAAATCCTCTGACAAGTGCACACAACTGACTGTCTGACACAATTTATTTCCACATGGAATTACAAGCTTGGTTCTAACCCATCTTTGTGTTGTCCATATAAGGCTCTTATCTCTTGCTATTTTAGGTACTCCATGGGGGTTCCTTCTTCTCCTCTATGTGTATGTGCAAATATCGCGTGCATTGGTTGTCATTGTCTTGTATCCATTGTTGCGT
Source organism: Triticum urartu (assembly GCF_003073215.2). Classification (NCBI taxonomy): domain Eukaryota; kingdom Viridiplantae; phylum Streptophyta; class Magnoliopsida; order Poales; family Poaceae; genus Triticum; species Triticum urartu. The sequence goes on from NC_053023.1 coordinate 16,788,146, forward strand.
CACTTTGGGTATGGCATGGACGTCAAAGAAGCAATAGTTCTTGTTTGGTCAGGGCTGCGAGGGGCAGTTGCTCTATCACTCTCTCTATCTGTTAAAGTAAGTTAATTTTCTTGCGCCAATGCCATCTATCGTCACTCATCTGTTTTACCATTATGTTTGTCTACATCTTTTCTTAAACTAACATGTTGTATAATTTTCAAATATATTTATTGGAATACTTTTACTAGCATGCTAGTGATGCAGTTCAACCTTATCTTAAACCAGAAGTTGGAACAATGGTATATGTCCTTTCCTTTTTCCTAGAAACTACATATGAAATATTCATTCGAGCTTCGTTGATATTATAAATGTTTTGCAGTTTGTGTTCTTGACTGGTGGCATTATGTTTCTGACATTGACTATAAATGGTTCTACCACACAATTTTTGTTGCACCTACTTGGTCTTGGAAAATTGACAACAACTAAGGTTAGCTTTACAAGTTATCAAATGTCATTTTTTTCTATAGACTATGCCTAGCATGAATTTTATTTATTTATTTGTGCATAAATCCATAAAAGAGGCCATTCTTAAAATTCGGAAAAAATACTATATGTAGCATGTGTATGGCATATATATTTAAGGGACCGACTAATGGCCAGATGACTAAAATTTCGTCTTGGTCAACCACATTTTCAGCTGCCATTCAATTCATATCAAACAAAACAAACAACCATATACAACAAAAACCAACTGACTACAATTTTGATTCAGTTTATTTCCCTCACACAACCTAACTCGTGAATTTACTCAGAAAGATGACCACAATACTAAAAAATACCAATTAGGCTGAAAAAGTCTACTCCGCGCTAAACCGATTACGACTTCTCAAAGGCAGAAAAAACAACAACAATGTTCTTTCAATAGAAGAAAATTCTAGGAATGGGTTACTTGATAGAAATTTGAACAAATGAAAAATCAAGGTGAACAAGATAAATGAATCATGGGAGTAGATTACCCCTAAATTAAACAAATACAAATCTAAAATAAAATGAAACTATGTGTAACATATTAGAACATAAAAAATCCCACTTTCTCGAGGATTTTTAGTCCCACTAGACTTGCATACAAAAATGAAATTAAATAAGAGAGAAGAATGAATGAAAAAAGAAATTGTACTACCCATCAAGAAGAAAGGGAATGAAATAAATTTAAAAAGAATGACAAAATCTACGCATAATTCATGCTTTTTATATCATTCAAGAATGTGCATACAATGGTAGAATTATTCAAAATAGAATTTGCAAAGAAGGAATGGATTAGTGGCATTTATTTTTCCCCTTTAAAGTAAAGAAAATAATTTTTTGCATACAATGTACACATAAATTATTATTTTATAATATGCAAGAATAAGCAAGTAATAGTCATTTCGCAAAAAAGAAGTTTTCTTAGAGAGAATGAATTAGTGGCATTGGTATTTTTATTCAAGAAGAAAGAAAATAAAAAATGACAAATATTGACACAATTTACACATAAATTGAGCTTTTTCATAATACACGATAAGAAGCATATAATTGTGGACTTTGTGCAAAAAAAATCTAAAAAGGAATGAATTAGTGGCATTGGTATTACCCTTTAAGAAGAAAGAAAATTAAGAAACATAAAAAAATAAAAAAATTTAAACATAAATTATGGTTTTTATAATATGCCAAAATAATCATATAGTAATGGACGAATTTTTGCCAAAAAGAAAAGAATATGAAAATAATATGGAGTTAATTTGTGGCATTGGTATTATCCTTAAGAAAAAAATATGAAATAAAAAGTAAAGTAAAATTTAAATAATGAAATCTTTTGAGGAAGAATGAATTAGTATAATTGGTATTGACCTTTAAGTAGAAATGAATTAAAAAATAGTGAAATTGTTAGCACATAATTTACACATAAATTGCATGCTTTTAGAATTTGCAGGGATAATCATATAGTTGTGGAATTTTCGCAAATAAGAAGTTTCATGAGAAGAATGCATTAGTGACTCTAGTATTAACCCTACAGAAGAAAGAAGATGAAACTGAAATAAAATCAGAAAATGAAAATTTTAAGGAATAATGAATTACTAACATTGGTATTACGTGTTAACAAGAAAATGAAAATGAAAAAGCAAGTCAAAATCATCATAATGAACTTTTCTAAGAATGAATGCATCGGTGACATTGGTATTGCCCTTTAAGAAAAAGGAAATTAAAAAAACATTGAAAAAAATTGCACACAACTTTGCACAAAAAATAAACTTTTTGTAATATGCAAATAATAAGCATATAACAGTGCAATTTTCGCACTCGAGTATGATTTACACACACATTGTATAGTATGCACGTATAATTACACAGACACAAAAATCAAAGTAATGAAGTTTCCAAGAAAGAATGAATTAGTGGCATTGGTATTACACCTTAAGAAAAAAGAAAATTAAAAATGACAAAATTTGCACACCAGTTACACCCAAATTACTTTTCTTATAATATCGTGAATCAACATATAATAATGGAATTTTCTCAAACAAGAAGTTTGCTAAGAAATAATAAATTAGTGGCATTGGTATTACCCTTAAATAAGGAATACAATAAAACAAAATGAAAACTAACTCAGAAAAATGAAGGTTTCCAAGAAATAATGAGTTAGTGGCATTGGTATTATTCTTTAAGAAAAACTAAAACTAAAGTAAAACTTAAAACAAACTAGCACACAGTTTTGTATTGAAATTGCATTTTTTATTATGCAAAAATAATAATATAATAGTGCAAATTTCATTCTAATATTTTGTGTTTGTTTATATACATTAAGACTCACCCAACATCCCAAAAACACCGATAAAATGGAAAACCTAAAAAAAGAAAAAACTGTATAAAAACAAATTAAAAATTTGAAGACAAAGAGGAAACATGTAAGGGGCTTCAAGCCCAATAAGAAAATCGACTAACCCCAAACGGGGGCAAGTCGAAAATATAGACCCAAAAAGGCATGAAACAGAATAAAGGGAAATAAGATAGCATGAATCTTGACAAAAGAATCAATGATGAGAAAATCGACTTACTTAGATTTAAAAATCAGGCTCTTAGACAGCACGACCCCGCTCGACGGGGCTGTCCTTGGATGAAGGGGCCTTGTCTGGCAGGCTGGTTGCTCTAAGGAGGGCACTATATCAAGTTCTTGCACTGCACGACAACTAGCCAGTGTTTCATACATCATGCTGATGGCAAAATGGGCAGTCGGTTGGTCTAGCAGTCCACGATATGCCAGCTTGTCTAACGTCCAACGTCTAAGTTTAGCGGCGCTCATGAATCTCAGAAGATCGATGACACATATCGTGGCATCCAAATTGCCCGCAAACAGAACCGCATACCAAGAGCGGGAAGAATAGGATCCATCCTGGTACTAAGGCCAATGAATAGTGTCTTCCAGAGTTCCATGCCTGACAAAACTCAACGGATGGTCTAATTAACTTGGTAATCCAAAATGACTGGAACCAGTTGAGAGACTCGACATGTTCCACATCACCCTGGGCCATCGCCTATGCTACTGAACCCTTGATGGCCAATTGAGTGCCTGCAATCATCCAGGAATGAACTGCTCGAGCATAAAGTTTCATGTAAGCAACGACCATATCTTTTTTCTCGATAATGGGTTCTTTTTTGGAGGAGCTGAAAAAACCGGTTTCCCAGTTTTTTGCACTTTTTCTTGAGCTTTATAAATGGTTTTCAAATTCAAAAAATTTGACAAGCAAAATATACTAAATTTAACCCATTGTATACAAGAAGTATTTCCCGCGCTAGTCAACACGCCTCGTTCTAGCAACTCGGATTCGAGTCTTTATTTCTGTGCCTTGAACTAAACCTTTTTTTTGCTAAGCTTGAGTACCTCTAAAAAATATAGTTTGCAAATGGGGACTTGATCTCGCAACTTTAGATAATAATTTGCGCACCCTAATGGTAGGCCAAGAGCAGTGTTACAATAGAATATGCACACAAACCTTATTTGGCATTATCTAGTAGTTTAAGTTCAAATTATTTCAAACGATATCAAATTATCACTTGGTCACTAGAATTTCCGGTAACAGGTTTGGTTAGTTGAATTTTTGATGGGGAATAAAAGAAACGCTAGCAACGACCATGTATGCTGGCACTCCAATGCATGCCAACAAGCTTGGGAAGACTGTCGTCAATCCATTCACCATGGCTCTAGAGAATATTTTGATTGGGACATGGACGAGGTTCCTCGGTCTAAGCTCCCACTGGCCTAGCAATGGACACAAGAAAGGCCAGTCCCAATTAGGATTTTGCGTAGACCAAACTCCTCATGCGAGAGAGTCCTCGCTTCCACAGCCACGTCTAAGTTGTGGATGACTCAAAGGGTTATGATGATCGATAGCTTGATATTACAGGTTCAACGATCACTTCAGGTAGTCAGGCACTTAGTCGTGGTCCCGTGCTTGGCACACAACATGAGGTAGGGGTTACCAGTCAAGGGCATTAAGTGCCAAGCAACAACCACCGTTTGTTGGAAACCTTCAGCCTTGGGCCAAAAGCACTCAAACCTAAAACACTTGCCTAGTTGCATGATTGTGTGGAGCTCGAGGAGGAGTGGGTGCAGCTCTTCCCACTCCAATGTGGAGAACACTCTATCGAGTTTTCTAGTCATGTGATCATGCAAGTTAGACCAAGTACATCACACCCATTGAGATACACTTCCTTGAGCTCCACCGCATTTAGGGCCTAGCGAAACCTGACCATCCTTCACCAACTGATTGATTCCATTTTGTCTAATGGGTATGGGTTGACAATCTACACCTCATAATAAAGGGGCTATTACTTCTAGCTGTATGTCAACGAAATTGCCTCCAAAGTTGCAAAATATTACACACTGATGCCACAAGTGATAAAAAACGTTTCACACAGGGGTATCCCCGCCTGGGCCGGCCCATCCAGTAAGAACCTTCTATACTGTGCACTGTGCGCTGGGACAAGACACATAGCGCCTCTTTGGGCGGGCCCATGTCCGGGCGACCTGTTTTGTAATTTTTTTGTTTTTTGTTTTTGTTTTCCGTCTTCGATGTTTTCAACATTAAGTAATTTGGGACTTCAAAAAAGTTCACAAAATTAAGAAAAATGAGAATTTTGAAATATTTTTTAATAATTCATGATGTTTAAAAAAATTTGTGTATTAAAAACTGTTAATGAAATTGAACAAAATTTCACCAATTCATAAAATGTTCATGAATTGAAAAATATCCTAAAAATTCAAAAACTTTTCGTGACTTACAAAATAGTTTATTGATTCGTAAAATGTTCGCTGATTCAAAAAATGATCACATTTCATAAAATGTTCGTTAAATAATAAAATGTTCATGAATTTCAAACATTATTCCACCAATTTCCAAAAAATGTTCATCAATTCTGGAAATGCTCGCCTATTCAAGGAAAATGTTTTAAAAAATGTTCACAATTTCTTAAAAAATGTTTGCAAAAAGTACAAAATTTTCATGAATTCAAAAAGTGTTCATGATTTTAGAAAATGTTTGAAAATCTGTAAAAAAAAGTCACGGATTTGAAAAATGTTCACGATTTCAGATATGTTCACCAGTTTAAAAAATGTTCATGATTTTCAAAAATTGTTCGCAATTTCACAAAAAAGAGAGTGATAGTATATCTGGGTGATGCAACAAAATGTGGTCATGGCCGTTGGAGATTATGATTTTTTTCTCCCGTTGCAACACACGGCCCGTTTTGCTGTGAGGTGTTAAAGTCCCAAAAATATTTTACAGTTTGAAATCAAAATCAAAGGCACCTTTAATCTCCTAGAGAAAGAGATTATCCCGTCATCGTCCTGGAGACTGTATGCTCCCGTGAGCCACCAATCAACACCCTCGACCAGGTGAATGTGACTTAAGGAAAACCCCAAGGACAAGAGGATATGACTACGCGTACCACACGATGAGGAGTGTCGCACAACTTAGTTAAAAATAACCTTCAATTTGGTTTCCTGGAAGCATATAATAGTAGCATTGGAAGATTATATGACTTGAAAGATAGCCATGCGCCGAGACAGAGAATTGAGGACCCACACATTCCACGCTAGCAGCTTGGTCGGTGTAGAAGTCATCGAAATGTCTAGCACCAAATCCAGCAACGCTGAGTATCAATGTCACTGCTGCAACCACAGGTGATAGCCCCAAGAGCAGGAGGACAATCAGCTCCTAGCCATAGAATGCTACGATTGTGGTGAAGTGCAAGGACTCAATGTCTAGGAGAAGAGGGAGATATAATCCTACAACACTTTGTCTCCGATGGTCTCACCTTGGTGCACTAGGTTTAGGCAATAGATTAGCATGCGATGTTCTTTGCTGATCGACGATCCTCGTGTTGTTCCTAGGTAGCAAGTCCACGAGCTACTAGTTACCACACAATAGGCCTCCTTAAGATTGGATCGAGGTCTTGGTGAAATGCCGCCACCCTAGAAACGGGCGATGACCTGGAAGGGGTGGGTGTACGCGTTCTTCTCGAGGACCCCATCGGCTAGTTTAAACATGGCTCACAGAGAGGCAACCATCACAACCGATCCCACGGTTGGAGACCCCACTTTTGAAGTTATCAACTCCTGGGAGGGCCCACCAAAAGACAATATGGAGATTGGATTTGCCGACTCAAAGTTCATCCTATAGGCCCCACAGTTGTCAGCACCAAAGCCGCATCCACGCCCCCTAGTCAGAGGTAGAGAGCAACGGCAACAAAGGCTAGAGGAGCTTCTCGCGAGTAATTAGGCTTGGGTCAATGATCCAAGATACACATGAAGATGTACACACCAAGTCCTCTCGGCTGGTCATATCGATATGTACGAAGTCACTCCATGGTGCATGATGAGCCAAGGATGGACTCTGCCATGGCGCCACTCCAAGCCAGCGGTGGAATTCCCTCTAACCACAATAACACACGAAAGAGCATTGTCCTACCTTTTTCGGCAGTGAGAATCTCAACGTGAAGCCATCTCTGTCAAGAGTTTACTCATCCAGAACCACGCCTCAGGACACCTTTGTTGGAGACACCATGAGTAACTATCGAGAAAGCCACGTTCCCAATGCCGCCCAACATTGGAGCACCACTACCCCGACTTGCTTGAAGGAGACTCAATGCCTGTCACAGGGAACCACAACTATCAAGATCCACCATAGGACACTTTTGCATCTCGTGTCGCCGAGCGATGGACGATACATGTGTCCTCCTAGGGCAAGAGGGAAGGATCACCCGAGGAAGGCTATGGCACTGCCTGCATGGGAACGAGAACTGATGACTTGGACGGTGGAGGGACATGCGCGGAGATTACTAGACAATGTTGAGTAGCCTCCTGAACCATAGTCCTGAGAGGGATCACGTGGCGTGGTGGGACAGCGGTCAAGGGGGCACCAAAACCGTCCACGCCAACTGGCAAGCTGGCTCCTCATGGCGCGTAGGAGCAACGATGGCCGAGCACTTTCTCACTGGAGACACAAAGGCTGACACCCCAAGGGACATGCGATCTGGGCTACGGGCATGATGCAGCAGACACGTTGTCCCCCTCAAAGGGGTGTGGGGGCGGTTGCACTCGTAGGTCGTGTGCCTAGGACCGCCACAACAAAGACACTTCGTCCCCCTAGTGCACTCTTCAACGAAGTGATCTTTCTCCAAGCGGTTGAAGGGTTGAAGCACATGCCTTCTAGGTCTTGTGGGAGCTCTGACCGGATGAACATGGAGGGGAGGGTGGCCTGCTATCGGCGGGAACAACTCTGATTAAGGTGGTTACACTTCGTCTACAAGGGGTCTCCATCGGCCGCATGAACCAGAGGCAACGTGTCTGGACAAACCACACTGAAGCAAGGCAAGCCGACGATGCTTGCACCTCCACGGTCACCAAATGCATATAGGTGGCAGACCGTCAGAAAGCCCACATGCAACCTTGACTTAGGAGCTAAAAGCCAATGAGCCACTGTGGAGGAGCTCGAACTCATGCGCATCCACATTGGGGTGCCGGGGGCTGCGTACCAGACAACATCTCATGTGCTAGGGTGGGAAGGGGGCAAAGTTGGTGGAAGTCGCGGCCGAAATGCTCGACAGCGGTAGAAATGGGTGTCCACCGCTGCTGGAGTAGCCGATAGCGGAGGATGAAAGAGCTCTTAAACTATTGAACTAAATGCAATTGAGCCCCTATGATATGTTTAGATCTTGGGATTAAAGGTTTAGCTTAACTATACATTTGCATGCTTTGGTGACTTTTTGAGAACTAAATCAAGGGGTGCTTCAGTACACATATAGTGATGAATCGAGTCATTGTACATAAATAATATGGCTGAGAGTACTAGCACACACAAGGCATTATTTAGAAGACAACAAGGCACACATGTTTATTTTCCCCACATAATGTATCAACTAGATTTATTTGCTCTCCACTAGGATCAAACCTATGTCAGCACAAAGATGCACTATTCTCAAGATGTTGGTTCTGTCTATTTGTTTCTTACAATGTTTCTAGTTATTTACAGACATGGAGATCACTCCAAATATCTATGCTAGATTTGTGAACTTTACATGAAAAATATGAAAAAATATAAGTAATATTATGTATTTTGGTTGAACCCTTTGATCCCTTGTAGCTTCAAAAGTTCTTCACAGCCTTCCATTATTATTATTATTATTATTATTATTATTATTATTATTATTATTAAGACTCTTCTATTATCTACTCAAGGGTGTATAGGTTTGATATGACTCTCACCTTGAACCAGAAACAAAGCTAGTTTGATATCATTGATGAATATGAAATAACATAGTTATGTTCTTTTCATGCCCAATTTTCTAATCTGATTTCCTACAACTGTAGCTTGGTGTATTGAAGTATACAAGATATGGGATGCTAAAAAAGGCATTCGAGGCTTTTGGTGATCTCAGGGATGATGAGGAACTTGGGACAGTTGATTGGATTACTGTGAAGAGATATATCACATGTTTGAGTAACTTGGAAGATGTACGAGCACATCCTCATGATGTTCCTGACAAAGATGATCACACACATACCATGAATTTGTTGGATACTCGAGTGCGGCTTTTGAATGGTATGCAATTTAGTTGCCTGATAACATGCTGATTAAATTTGATGTTTGGTTGATTGCTCCCCTTCCCTTTGTTTTAAAAGCTAACCATGCATTATTAATGGATGAGAGAACAAGCGAATTTTAATATATGTGAGGGAGTGGAGGATAGATAAAGATTAGATCTAGATGGGTTAATTAGTTAGGTAGCCATCTAAATCTACACCTAGTCCTAATTAATTTTTTAGATTTAGAAATAAGAGGTGATCTAGGTGAGAGGGAGAGTTGGAGCAAAGAACAAGGTGAGGAGCAAGAAAGTGAAGGAGAGGAGGAGGAAAGGAGAGGGCTCACATGTGTTCGCTGAGCCCACTTCGATTATTTAAGTAGAGCTATTAATGGCTTGCCTCATAGTGAGCACACAACTAATAAGCAACATACTAACTAGTGGTGTGCCATCAAAGGAGAGTACAGCTGGACCCATGCATATGTTACTAGTGGCGTGTGCCGCAAAGTGACACGCCACTAGTATAAGGCTTACTGGTGACGTGCCGACAAAAGGCCCCACAACCAGGAATTGGGGTTCAGAAGCTGGCCCGACACCAGTTACTAGTGGCGTTCCTGTTACGCCACGAGTATTCCTCGTAGCAGTGGTGTGCTCCAAGTACCACTATTAACTTATGCCAGGACGGACTGCTGGGTACCACTTACTAGTGGCGTGCAATTTTGTCGGCTCGTGACAGTGATGCTTAATTAGCGGCATGTGCACATCCGAACATGCCACTCGTATTTTGTGCAGATACCAATGGCGTGGCACTTCTGAGGTGCGCTACTAATGTATAGTTCCTCTATAAGGGTTTCTACACCAGTGTGAGGTGCTTTGGACCTGTGGTAAACCACTAACTTTTTTAGTAGGTTAGATGTGCAATTCAGGAGTTCCAAGGAGCTAGATGGCAAATTTTAAAGACCTACAGTATATCTTATTACATATATAAAATGTTATGTATCAATTTTTGCCATCAATATCCTATCGAATATCTTGCGGTAGCAAGCACCCACAATTTTACCATACGTTTTGCCACACACACACACACGCACACACACACACACACAATGTTACTGTACATGATTGTAACTAAACTGTAGGCTCTCGTTTAGTTCTGGCTTGGTCATACTTTTGGTACATATTCTCTGCATGAATTGGAATTTGGATTTTATTCGGGCCAACACATCACTCTTTTTTATGTGGAACATATTTCATTAGCTATGTTAGGGACTTTTGGTATATATGAGTTTTGCGTATCTTATTAACATTCTGTATCCTTCTGTTTGCCTTTTTTTTTGTTCTTGAGTTATTACTTAATATTTCGTCATTGATTTTACTTATCTTGAAATAGGTACGAGTATATGCAATTTCATACTACTACATCTGTTTCATTGTATCTATCTATGGTCCACCAATGAGGCACTAAATCTTAAAGTTCATGAGAAGTCTATGCACTCACAACTGTTCAACGACTTCCACTGCATTTAAGTAGGGTCGCCAGTGAAAATATTGCTATAACTACACGGTTATTTACTCAGTGTATAAAAGATCACAAAACCACACTCATAAAAGATTTTGAAACAGATAATTTTGAGGCCATGTACAATTATAGAGAATGGAGGGAGTAAACATGATTAGTTTAAAAAGATTACAGCAAATATTTCTGTCAGGTGTGCAAGCCGCCTACTGGGGAATGCTTGAAGAGGGACGAATAACTCAATCTACAACAACTATTTTAATGAGATCTGTTGACGAAGCTAAGGATCTTGTTTCTAGTCAACCATTATGCGATTGGACGGTGTTGCGGTCCAATGTACAATTCTCAAATTACTATAGCTTCCTTCAAATGAGCAGGTTGCCACAAAGGCTTATCACATACTTCACAATAGAAAGATTGGAGCTAGGATGTTACACATGTGCGGCATTTCTCCATGCTCATAAAACTGCAAGGAGACAACTACATGATTTTCTCGGTAATATCCTTGACACTCTTTAAATGTTGTCCTGTGCTAGTTTTATACTATTTGTTTGGCCTATAAAGTCCTGAAAAATGTACAGACAAAATTCTATCTCAGTAGTTGGTGCCTATATGAGGAATGTTATGTGTGAGAGTGTGCGGACATATTCTTGGCGTAGGTGTCAGCTGTTGTAGTTCATATAAGTGGGAAGAGAGAGTGGAGGGATTGCTTTCCTGTAGAATCAGTCAGTTACGGCATTTAGTGCTCAGACATGTGAGGTGTTGAGATAGTGTGATATATCTTTCATCGCAAAATTACCTGGTATAGCAACTTCAAAATGTTTTGAGCTTATCAAGGTCGAATCCTGAACGACATTATTTTGTAACTACCATGAAAATGCTGTCTGAAGTCCCATTTTCACACGGTTTGGTGGATACTGTCGATAAAGATCCTAATCCACTTCACCATTTTAATATTTTTATATTCTTCTTCTTCTTCAGGTGAAAGTGAAATTGCAAGAATTGTGATCGATGAAAGTACTGTTGCAGGGGAGGAAGCAAAAAAGTTTCTAGAAGATCTTCGTGTTGCATTCCCTCAGGTTGTGGTTACAATGTTCTTCTATCATTTCACTCAAATTATTATGGGCTCATTAATCATTAGCCTCTCCAAATCTTGATAAATTCGTTCAACTAGCAATCTCCTGCAAAACTTGATGATGAAAGCACACTGTCTGAACTAAAATGGGACCAGTTCGCCTTGGGCAGCTCCCTGATTTGTGGGGCTGTACAATTTTCGGGTTTCTTTTCTTGGTCTTTGTAGTATTTTATATTTTTGTTTTCCCTGTTGTTGCCTTTTGTTATTTGTTTGGCTGCAAGACCTTCACACTGTTGGGTGTTTCTTCTAATACAAAATAATGCGCACTTAGGTGTGTGTTTGAGAGCAAAAGTTTGGGAGTAGTTCGGATTTTAGACACACATGTACACAGATTCTTGCATGACATTGAAAGGTTGGGTGGCTATAAATGGTTAGATATAGAGTTCGGAATGGAGGGATTTGGCAATCATTTTTGAGGAATTGTCCCTTCTTTTGCAAAATTGATGTAAAATTCTTCCCGAATTGATGTTCTACATTGGCCCTAGGTTTATAAAGCTTTATAATACGTCATTTTGTATTTAAAAAATAGGTCTGTAATAATGAGAAAAACTCCATGACATGAATAAACTAAGGAATGCCATATTGATTAAAAAGAATACCCTCGGTGTTCCTGATAATTCACTGTTATCATGCTATCTAGATTCTTTTATTCTTTTCTCTTGTTTTCTGGAAGGACACTATTATCTAGTTTCTGAAGTTATTTCCACAATTTTCAGGTGCTTCGCGCATTAATGACTCGACAAGTAACATATGCGGTATTGACACAGTTGAGCGAGTATATTCAAGACCTCAGGAAGACTGGGTTGCTGGAGGCAGAGGAAATGGTCCATCTCGATGATGCTTTGCAGGTAGTTGGAATATATGCTTTCATTTCTTATTGCATGCGAAGTGAAAGTGAATCAATCTCTCTGGTTTCAGTTCACAAAATGCAGCATGTTAACCCTAGTAAATAATTCACTTGGCAGACAGACTTGAAGAAGCTTAAAAGGAATCCACCGATGGTGAAAATGCCAAGAGTTAGCGAACTTTTAAACTCTCATCCTTTAGTCGGTGCACTGCCTTTTGCTGTTCGTGGTCCATTATTAAGTAATGCAAAGGAAACAATAAAAGGACATGGACAAATCCTTTACAGTGAAGGCTCAAGGCCAACTGGTATATGGCTTGTTTCGGCTGGAATAGTAAAGGTATGTTTCTGCCTCAAGCTAGAGTCAAGACCGCTTTAGTACATTTTAGTGAAAGTGTGTATATATACTTTCCCACTCTGTATATATATATATATATACCTCCCCTTGCCTCCTTTCTCTACAGTGGACAAGTCCTAGACTAAGCAGCAGACATTCAGTGGATCCAATTTTGTCACATGGAAGCACTTTGGGTCTATACGAGGCATTGACAGGAAAGCCTTATATTTGTGACATTATTACAGAATCGGTGGTGCATTGTTTCTTCATTGAAGCTGAAAAAGTGGAGCAATTGCGCCAGTCTGATCCTTCTGTTGAGGGTTTTATGTGGAAGGTACCCTCTCATCATGCTGCCTACCCGTGTATTCATGAACATTTATAACGCTTGCACATTTCCTGCACTGCATAATCTTTTTTTTCTTTTTTTTTCTATAGTGGGAGTGAAGTAGATTTTTTTTCGTGGTTCTCAATAGGGTTTTGAATCCTGCTGGTTACTGATTGAGAATCTTGTAAACCTGTAATGGGAGAGTTTGCTTAGAGTTTCTTCTAATTTTGAATATCTTTATAAAAAAGCAGGGCAATCATGCCTTTCCTCTAAAACATGTACGAACTTACAATACCCGTTGCAACTTGCTTGGGTTTTTGCTTCTCTTCACCCAAATCGACCATCACAACTTATTACTATGGGCACGGGGCTTCACCAGATTGCTATCAAATATTATTACCAGTGTGCTCCACTAGGTCTTGCTTATGGAACCGCCCCTCCTCCTCCTCCCTCCCTCGCTGCCTCCTCCTCCCTCCCTCGCTGCCGCCTCCTCCCAACCCTAGTCGCCCCTCCTCCCTTCCTCACCGCTACCTGAGGCAGCCGCCGGCCAAGCCCGGGGCGCCAAGGATGGTGGCGGCGGGGCATCGGTTGCCCTGCTTCTGAGTGGGGAGTCACGGATCTGGAGCGGCGGCTTCATTGGCAAGGCCCGGCCAGCTAGCAGCCGTGCGGGCAGTGGATCCAGTGTCCCGGCCGCGCGGGCGGCGGGATCCCGTGGTCGTTGGCGGCCGGCGGCCGCTTCTGCGGCGGTCGGTGCGCACGATCTGGCGCCTCCCCTCCTCCCCTGTTCGGCGTGTGGGCCAGCCTGGTCGGGCCGCGCTTCCTCTTGGTCGCCGGTTCTGTACAGGAGGCGCTGCTGGTGGCGGAGATCTAGTTCGAGCGAAATCCCTAGTCGGCCATGACCGGCCGCGCCGACGGCGACACCTGAGGGCTCCGTTTCCATCCTTGGAGGCGTCGGTATGGACTGATCTCCTCACTTCACCTTCCCCTAGGTCTCCCGGGCGAAAGCCCTAACTTTGTTGGGCGGCGGCGGCGCTCACGACGCTGTTCCCTTCTTGAAGGCGCCACTTTGGGAACCTTGGGGTTGGGTGACGCTTGTGGGTGGTGGGCGACGACGGTGGTGCGGCCCTATCCTAGCATGGATTTACATCAATTGCTTGGAGATGGACTCGCGTAGGTGGAGGTCGTCGGCTGGCGTCAATGGCGAAGGACTTGTCAAGGCTCGCGTAGGTGGAGGTCGTCGTTTGGCGTTGTGGTGGCGTCGATGACGGAGGACCTGCCAATGTTGTCACCTCAATCTGCTCTGAAGATGAACCAGTGGAAGATGGCGGCGACGACACATGTGAGTGCGTCGGACCGGTTTGAGCCCCGGACCCGGCAGATGGTTCGGTCGGGCCCTCCGGCTTTAGATGTTAGGCTTAGGTGAGAGGTCTAGGTATGTGGCTCAGCTTGCACCCTTCATCATTTGGATAGGAGTAGCGACAGATATTGCCAAGACGGCGGATTCAGGCATTTTGTTGTTCTACTTTGTAAGATCCTCGAGAATAATCAATAAAATGGCCGCATGCATTTTCCAGATGCAGAGACCGGGGGTCATCCTCCTTTCCTAAAAAAAAACTAGGTCTTGCTTATCAATGTTACCTTTTTTCACATAATTTATATCTAATAACCCTCAAATTAATCATTCATACGTGGAATTATAGGAAAGCACTCTAGTTATTGCGAGGATTTTTCTCCCTCGGATATTTGAGAAAATGGCAGTGCATGAGATGAGGGTTCTCCTTTCTGAAAGATCTAGTATGAATATCTACACTAACGGGGAAGACATTGAACTTGGGAAGAATTACATAGGCATCTTACTGGAAGGATTTCTCAAGACAAGGAACCAACATCTGATCACACCTCCAGCTGTGCTACTGCCATCAAACACTGATTTAAACTTATTTGGCCTACAATCTTCAGGTTTTCAATATTTTTGCCGATCGAGCAGTTTTTGTTTGTTTCCGAAGCAAAACCCGCTATTTATTTTATTTTATTTTATTTTACATGTACTCGATGACTCGGGTGCTCATTTGTTTACAGCCATGAACCATATAGACTACTGCTATACCGCACCCAGTTATCAGGTGGAAGCTAGAGCAACGGCCATATTATTTGAAATAGGCAGGCCAGATATAGAGGCCGATCTGCAAACAAGTGCATCGTTACTGTCCCTGTCTCCGACCCAGGGACCACCACCAACACAGAGCAAAGAGCATGTCAGTTTTTTCTTCTATCTTGTCGGTTTGCTCATAGCCAGTTATGATCTCTGCGTGTGATCAACGCAACTGAAAAAGTGGACCATCTCATTCACAGATGGATGACATGCACGGTGCTCAGCGACGACCAAGCCTCCATCACGCGGAAGCGAACCACAAGAACATCGCATCCTATCCCAAGGCACCTTCAAGGATGGCATCCAGCACGCAGCTGCCTCTGCTTTCTGTGAGATCAGAAGGTTCCAATGCGACGATGAACACAACATCTGCTCTTTCTCCGGCACTTGCGCCCTTTCCGCCCCTAGCAGCAGCCCGACAACGCAGGGTGGTAGTGGCGGAAGATGACAACTCGAGCGATGAATCTGTGGGGGAAGAAGTCATCGTTAGAGTGGACTCTCCCAGCATGCTCTCCTTCCATCTGACCTCCAGTCTGCCGCCATGGAGCGACTGATGGATGCAGGATGCACGTACCAGTATTTTCTTCTTTCTGCATAATAATTGTTGTGACCAATGGCACCATGCTGTTCCCCGAAAACAAATGGCCCCATGTTGTATGTTTATTAGTACACATGTAGAAACTACGATAATAACGTGCACAAAACTTTGAGCAGCGATTTTTTTTGTGAGAGCTCCTCGGATGTATTTTTGGATGAAAATTTGCAAGAACCTCAAACACTTGATAAATATTTATGGATGCGTTCCACCTGGCGCTACTGCGGGGATGCGGGGCTTGGGGCCACGGATGGCTCACCGCCATGAGGACCCCATTGCAGCGACCGAGCGGGGGCATTTTAGGGTTTCGGGAGGGGATCTCGCACCTACCACATCCCATTCCAGTGCGGGGACTGCCGATACACACCTTGAGAGGCTCTTCGGCCATTTCTGGACCAGATCCAAGGCCCCCCCTCCTCCCTCATCTGATTCCTTCTAGTGGTGGCCGGGGAAGGTTGGCGGCGATGAGCGCTCGTTTGCTCAGGTCGTCGGGGAGACGTCGCGCGCACTGACTCCTCCGATGGCGGATCATGGAGCAGGCAGGTTCGGGGGACGACAAGAGGGCGCAGGCCACGGCAGTTTCGGAGGAGGTCGGACGCAGGCACCGTCGAGCCAGGGGCGGAATCTGGTGTGGCAACGCACGGATCCACCTCCCCCGCCTGGCAGCAGATCCGTGGGCGCGGGCTCGGGGACCGATGGGAGGCGGCGGCGAAATCCCAAGGCAGCGGCGCGAGGGAGCAGTGGCTTGACCCAGGTTCCAAGACGGCGTCGAAAGGGGGAGCTCCTGTTCCTCCCGCTGTTCCTACTCGTCAGGACAACAAAGGCACAGGCGAGCTCTGCCACAACTGCAATTTACCAGGTCATTTTGCTCCTCGTTGCCCCACTATTAGATGTGAGAGATGCAGTAAATTTGGGCACATGGCACAGCTATGCCAATCTCCTCGCCCGTGGGAATGCATTCCTATGATGTGTGGATTTCAGTCCCCTGGCCAGGGTTTTTTCTTCATCCCTGATTGTGCCTATAGTAAGCAATCCAGTGAAAAAACCAATACTGTTGTGATTACTGTTCTAGAGGGAGATGCTTCTGTTAAAGAAACAGAAATTCAATGGTTTTTTCTCTCAGAAACCTAAAAAGTGGCGTTGTACTGCTCGCCAAATCAGTCCTACTCAGTTTGTTATGAGATTCCCTAATGCTCGTGAGGTTGAAAGGGCGTGCTGTTATGGTAAACGCCTCCCGATCCTGGATGGCTTTGTGATTGTTTGTATCTCCTCCTGGTCAGCGTCGGTAGGGGCTAAGGCTGATCTTCAGAAAGCTTGGGTTCGTGTGCGCAATGTCCCCTTGGAGAAACGTTGTACCGAATATGTGTCATATGCTGGGGGTTTAGTTGGGGTCACTTTGGAAGTTGATCCAGCTACCTTACATAAACCTGCTCGTATTCTGCTGGGTTGTAGGGAAGTTGAAAAAATTCCTCCCTCGGCTGAGGGTATGCTTGAAGGGAAGTTCTATGATTTCTTTTATGAAGTGGAAAGAATTGTGGTGGGGGCCCCTGATAAAAATCAGTCTTCTATTCGTGTTGACAATGGCGCATCTTCCTCTGTTGCCAAAAAAGCTAAGTTTGATTTTCAGCATGAGTCTTCTACTGACCAGGGGGGCACAAGTGCTTCTGTGGTGGGGAATTCATCTTCTCAGAACTATACCGTGTGTTCTCGGTTGCCCACTCTATCTGAAAATGTGGAGGAGGAGGAGGAGAGTGACGATGGGGACCATACTGAATTACTCATTCACTCTATGGCAAAAGAACATGCAGCTATGGAGTCTCCTGAGCTGAGTTCGCCAACTGTTAATATGAGTTCTGGGGGGCTTAGTCAAGATCAGGGAGTTGTTGTCGCCTCGTGTACCTCTCCGATCCCAGTTGAGCCTATGAAAATAGGTGCCTGGGCTGTTACACCTATTCCTCCTTCGCCTGTTTTTTTGGATAATTTTGGTCACTTTGGTAACTTGACTAAACTATCAGACTATGTGGTGTGGCCGGCTCTACCACGTGTGGTGGAACTTGAGGAGGGCTCGGTGGAGGGTGGTGGGGTTCATAGTGTGTGTACACTGTGGAGTCGCCCAATGGATCTCCTATGCATGAAAACGTGCCTCGTGAGCCAACTGGGCCTTCTACTCGCAATCAGTACCAGAAGCTTGCTAGGGTGGAGGAGATAGCCTCTGGAAGAATGAGGAAGCGCAACTTGGAAGGTAATGGCACCCCTCCTACTGATAATCAGTTCTCTATTCTGTCCAATACTGCTATTATGTTGCGTGCCTCCCTCATGGGGGTTGAAATTCCTGATGATAATTTTGCTATGATTGATGTTCTTCGGGAATTAGAGTCATCTAGGCAAATGCTTCAGGAGAAAAATTCTGTTCCTGCTAAAATTACCATTAATGACTGTTGTGGTAACTCTACTCCTCTCTCATTGACCTGGGGTGATCAGGAGAGTGGGGATGATGATATTTTCATCAAAGTTCAGTCTCGAAAAAAGAAAAAAGAAAAGTCTAGTAAGGTCAAAGTGGCTCTCTCATCCCATATTTCCTCTTCTAGGCCTCTTACTAGAAGACAAAAGAAAAAAAAAATTGAGGATATGTCTGTCTCAAAACCTGGCAGACCTATCAGGGTGAGGGATACACCTAGTCGATATAAATGATAGGTATCTTTTGGAACTGTAGGGGGGCAGGAAAGAAAGGCATGTCTTCCTGTCTCACATATATCATTAGTGCCAATGGTGTTGATTTCATTGGTCTTCAAGAGACCATGAAGAAAAATTATAAAACCTCCTTTTTTAGGAAGCTTGACCCTATGGCTAATTTCCACTGGGAATGGATCCCTTCTATTGGGAAATCTGGAAGAATCCTATGTGGTGTGAGAGTAGAGAAGTTTGATGTATTGACACTGTTTGTGGCAAGTACATTTTGCAAATTAACCTTTTTGACAAATTTAAGAAGTGCAAGTGGGCTCTACTGGTCGTTTATGGAGCTGCACATGATGATAGGAAACCTGAGTTTTTGGCTGAGCCGTCCTCGCTTTGTAATAAAATTGACATTCCTTATCTGGTTGGGGGAGATTTTAATATTCTTAGGCATTGTGGAGAGAAAAACAAACAAACTCATATGTCTCATTTCTCGGATGTTTTTAATTCTATAATCCATTTACTTGGGCTGAGAGAGATTTATATGTCCGGCGGTTCTTTTACTTGGTTCAAAAAACAAGAATGTCCTACTTTGGAGAAGTTGGACAGGGTCTTAATGTCTCCTGATTGGGAAGACGTGTTTCCCTTGGTCTCTGTCCGTAAGTTGGTTAAAGAGCTTTCGGACCATAATCCCCTACCTCTTGATGGGGGGGGGGGGGTGGCTCCTTCAAGGGCTCAGGGTAGCAGATGTTTTAGGTTTGATGTGACCTGGTTGAATAACCCTGATTTCCTCCCTCTTGTGGCTAATATTTGGTCTAAACCTGTGTATACTGAGGATCCTATCGACACCCTTAATATTAAATTAAAGAGGGTCAAAAAATTCTTTAAAGGGTGGGGGTCGAACATTTTTTGGTAATAACAGAATTAATAAGAATCTTCTCAGACTAGAACTTCAGGAATTGGAGTTGCTAGAGGAGAAGAGTGACTTGTCACTACAAAAAAAAGACACATCCGTGACATTTTGGGCCGAACGATTTTTTTTTCTGTCATACATATGACACTTCTATGACGATAATTGTGACAAAACCCGGTATCATCATAGATGTGGTGGGCTCCTACTTCTATGACAAAAAATCATGACAGAAAATGGGCTTTTCGTCCTGGGCGGGCCGAAGACGCAGCTGCATGACATTCTTTGGGCCGTCCATGACGGAAAAAACCGTGGTAGAAGTGAGGGGGAGGAAAATTTCGGGGAGTTCCCGGTTATGGTGGGAGGTTGGGGGCCGAGCGATGCGCGTTTCTCTCGTACACGTACGCGCGTGTGTGCGAGGCATTGGCTCTAACTGAACCCGAGCGAGGCGTTGGGCTCTAACTGAACCCGAGTGATTGCACTGCAGGCTACGCGTTACTGAACCCGAGCGATCGATCGATGGCTGTTAACTGAACCCGATCGAGCGATTCCTTGGCTACTGCTGCTAACTGAAGCCGATCGATGGGATAAACAGTGAGCGTTGCGGGGGGGGGGGGTTGGATGAACATGACCCCGTGGTGTGGTGGAGGGCTGGATGAACAGTAGACGGTGGAGGGGTGCCCGTGGAGGGGTGGTTGAACAGGACCCGTTGGTGTGGAGGGTTGGATTAACAGTAGACGGTGGAGGGGTGGTTGAACAGTAGCCGGTGGAGTAGCGCGCGGTGGAGGCTGGATGAACAGCAGCCCGTGGAGGCTGGAGGAGGTCGACGGTGGATGAACAGTAGCTCGTGGAGGCTGGAGGGGGTCGACGATGGAGATGAACAGTATCCCGTGGAGTCCCGTTTTGCGGTACGTCAGACCCCTCCCGATGAACAGGACCCCCGTTTCGACCATAGCGCTCCAACACAAGTCCGTTTCCTCCGTTTTGCGGTACGCCACACCCCTCTCGATCAACAGGACCCCCGTTTCAACCGTAGGAGGTCCGTTTCCTCCGTTTTGCGGTACGCCACACCCCTCCCGATCAACAGGATCCCCGTTTTGACCGTAGGAGGCATGTTTCCTCCGTTTTGCGGTAAGCCACACCGCTCCTGATCAACAGGACCCCCGTTTCGACCGTAGGAGGTCTGTTTCCTCCGTTGTGCGGTACGCCAGGCCTCGTTTCCATCGCCTCTTCCGTCCAAGCCCTCCCGATGAACACGACCACGCATTCCGTTCCGACCCATGAACACGACGACGACGCTGTTTCTCTGTTCCGACCCAACCATGTACACGAGCCCTCGCCGTACGTATGCGCGAGTAGGCGTTCGAGACCCCGCCCGTATGTACACATACGTGGCCGTATTTTCTTTCTTGCACCCTAGCCGCTGTACGTACGTGTACATGCTACGTGCGCGCCTCTACTACGACACGTGCGCGCCTCTACTACGACACGTGCACACCTCTACATCGACCAGTATGTACGTACACGTTCGCGACCAGAATGACAACGCTACGTACGCTTCGACCAGGTGGGTCCCGACTGTCAGGCACTTCCTTGCCTGCGAAGATGTAGCTGGTGGGTCCCAGCAGTTAGGGGGCGAATCATTTTTTTGCCCGGACGCACTTCCTTGCATGCGAAGATGTAGCTGGTGGGTCCCAGCAGTCGGGGGGCCGGTGGGTCCCAGCAGTCAGGGGGGCGAATCATTTTGGTTTTCTTTTTTTTTGCCCGGACGCACTTCCTTGTGTGCAAGATGTAGCTGGTGGGTCCCAGCAGTCAGGGGGGCGAATCGTTTTTTTTGCCCGGACGCACTTCCTTGCGTGCGAAGGTGTAGCTGGTGGGTCCCAGCAGTCAGGGGGGAAACATTTTTTTTTGCGAAATACGGTGGTCCGTCCGGTGGGTCCCTGCTGTCAGGTGGAGGAATCATTATTTTCCGCGTAATAAGGAGGCACTTCCTTGCTGCCGCCATGGACCCAGCTGTCAGCCTCTCCACGTACAGTCCACGTCCGATGGAAGTCGTTCCTTGACCATGTTGACCACGCCGCGCCGAGAGCACCAGGGAGGTGGATGACGGCGAGGCCTAGGAAGGGGACGACGCGGAGCCGGTGAAGACGCGGCAGTGGATGCCCACGCAGAGAGGAGTATGAGGGTTCACTCGTTCGGCAGCGGTGTGAGGCTGCCGTCACCGCAGGGCCTAGCCAGCGGTGGGAATAGTAGGGGGCGGTGAGGCCTCCGCGGCAGCACAGCCGGCCACGGGAGGCAGGAGCAGGCGGCACGACCGGCGCTGCTTTGGGCGGCTGGAGCAAGAAGACCAGAGGTTGAAGAAGCACTACGGCCGTTGGATGGACATCGTACGGTCACTGCAGCTAGAATCGTTTATATTGACTAAGTTGACAAAGCCCTTGGTACGTCAACTTAGTAGGCCCACAGGTCAGCTTCCGAAACGGTGCGCCCCAGATGTCAGGGGGAGGAATCATTTTTTGGGCGGGTGAAGCTAGAATATCCGAGATTGAAGAAGAAGCACGGCATCCGTTGGATGGACATCCAACGACCACTGCTACTAGAACCGTGTGTTGATTATAAGTTGACAAAGCCTTGCATACGCGTCAACTCTGTTTTTTAGGGGACTCGTCAACTTAGTAAGGCCAGAAGTGTGTGGTAGAGAACTTATAGCCCATTCGAGATTTGTAAGAATGTGTAGCCCATTTTTGAATTCTAATGAAATTTACTACAACCCATTTACAGTTTGTTAAAAGTACAACCCATTTCAACCAACCGTTCAAAACAGAATTCAATAAAATTTCCCACATTTTGATGGGATCCGAAATATTTTTATCCCAAAATTTCTAGTCAGATTAAATAAATTTATATTACGTAAAAATTCCAACGAAACATTGCGCTCGCAACAATTAATGAAATTAAAATTTTCAATATCCAAAAATAATATTTTATAAAGTAATCACGTGTTTGGTGCATTTTTTTATAGTTACTACCCAGTTTTTATAATTACATCCCATTTATTATTTCTGAAAGACCATTTTCTTGTTAAGCCTAATGCATCCCTCCTAGGAAAGATTTGCAGCCCAGCGGGGCAGAGAATAACAACTTGACCTTGCCTGGGTATTCCTAAAAAAAGTATAGCTGGGCTAGCCATTTTCAGCTTGAAAAAAATTATTATCTGGGCTGGATATCTGGCCTGGGCTAGACGGGCCACAGCCCGCCCAGTTAATACCTGCAGCAATGTTTTCGTTGTTGTTCAGAGGAGAAAAATTAATATCTGGGTTAAACATCGAAAAAACTCTGCAGTGCTCACACCTCAAAAACACAAATACTGCTCGAGCTGCTTGGTCCCAGCTATCGGCTGCTTCTTGTGCAATTCTCTCGTTTATTGACTACTACATAGGTTGACAATGGTGTGGGACCGTGATGTCAGGAAACCAGGGGGAAGTAAAATAAATTACTCCAGTGAGCGCTTCCACCTCTGCCTCGTTGTCTCCCGTGGAAACCCTCTCCTCCCTTTTTTTTGCTCGGGCAAGGACCAATGCATGCAGCACGTCCATTCGGTTATTAGGCAAGAAATATTCTTCTTTTCCACCAATCTGCTTGCACCTAGGTCGTGATGCACCTTCTAATACGACTTATTCACCTAGACGGAGGGAGTATAGTTATATATATATATAATAAGGAGGCACTTGTGTACGTGAGTCTATGGACCTGGTGGGTCCCCATTGTCATCCTCTCCAAGTAAAGTCATCTCCTCGCCCGCGTGCGCTTTCCGCCCGAAACAGTCAGCGCCGCCCGCCCCGCTTCCTGGTGCAGGCGATTGCTCCGCCTTCAAACAACACAAGTGCCATTCGTCCGTCCATCTGCCGCCCACATTAATGATACGCGGTTGCCGAGGCGGCTACTCCGGCGCCACATGCCCGTCCCTCCGCCCGCCCACCATTGCTATATAAACTGCTGCGCCGGCCATAGCCGCAGTCATCCATCTGTTCCCTTTCTCCTGTCCAGACCACTACTGCCCACCATGGCTTCCTCGCGCTCCAGCGCTCTTCGGGACGGGCGGACGGCGGACCACAAGGAGATGGCAGCCATTGCTGCCGACCGGCTGGCCGGCAGGCAGCCGGAGGATGACGACGTCCCAATGGAGAACATGGTAGTCGACGATCCGGCGCCAACCCCCTCCTCCGCGCCATCCTCGCCGGTGCATTGCACCATGAACATCGGCGAGGCCCGTGCCCAATATATGGACAGTGTGAGGCAGATGCGTCCAGGAGGCGCAGGCCGACGCCGCCTACAACCACCATCTCCTCCAGGAGCACCTGCAGGCGGAGGAGCAGATCGCCGCAGAGCGGGCGGAGCAGGAGGCGCTGCTCGACTCGTACCGCTCCGCCCGCAAGGGCCGCCTCGAGCGCTGGCGGTACCGCATGCGGGTGGCGGAGGTTGCGGCTGCCTACAAAGAGGCTAGCAAAGAGGGCGATGAAGCGGGCGAGGCGCTGTTTGGCGAGACCGAGGATGAGGCAGAGGACAATGCCGGCTCCGACGAGTCCCCGCTCCGCCGGCGTCGACGAGGCCCTGCTTCGCCGAGGCCTAGCGGCACCAACAACGAGGCAGAGGACACCGCCGAGGCGCCTCCCCGCCAACAACGAGGCAGAGGACATCGCCGGCTCAGCCGAGGCCCCACCCTACCGGCAACGCGGGGGAGGATTTCCACCGCTCCGCTGAGGCACCGCCCGCCGACAACGAGACAGAGGACATCGCCGGCTCCGCCGAGGCCCCGCCCCACTGCCAACGAGGCCGCGCCACACAGAAAACGAGGAAGAGTAGAACACGGTAGGTCGCCGCCGCTCGAGTCCAAGTAAGGCCACCGCTGCTACCCTCCTGTTGAAGCCAAGCTAGGCGGGTTGACCATTGACGGCCGGTTAGCTTCTTGGCAGTGACGTGGAGTCGGGGAGTTCTGCTGGAGAATAACACTGCTTCTACTTAACTGCTGGTGCAGTTGGCTGACTGACACATGGGCCCAACAGGCCACATGTCAGTTACGCAACTGCACCTGTAGTTAAGTCATTGAAGCTTCTGTTCGGCTCAGCGGGACACAGGTGGGTAGCTTCAGTTAATTAATTATACCTCCTTCTTCACCAAGCTTCCTCCTTCGTGGATCTCATTGGCACTCTTGATGTGGAAGAAAAGGCGAGAGCAAAGGACACACATGCTTGAGGAATTGAGGGAGGATCTAGTGCCAAAATGGTATAGAAGAACTTCCAGCCCCACAAGTTCAAGAACAAGGGCAAGTTTGATGGTAAAGCAAAGTTTGATGGGAAGAACAAGGCTGTGCAACACACGAACTTCAAGAAGATGAATGACAAGAAGAAAGGTGTTTGTCATGTGGTGATCCTGATCATTGGGCTCCTAGTTTCCCTAATCGCTATGACAAGCTAGGCCGGTTAATTAATTATACATCCAGCGCACCCCTTTATAGTTGAAATGTAATGAAATTCGGCATGTTTATATGAAATCCGACCGTGTATGAATGAATTTATTTCGATTAGTTCGAATTCCTGTATCACTGGCATTGGATGAACATGCAAAACAATACGTACTAGAATTATTCCCAGGGTGATCACCTCGTTTGCAATAGTTTCACATGTACTCCCTCCGGTCCTTTCTAGTCTGCATACAAGTTTTGTCTACAGTCAAAGTATCTCTACTTTGACCAATCTTATACAAAAAAGTATGCACTTACACAATGTGCGAAGCAAAAAGGAACAGAAGGAGTACAAAGAGTTTGAACAGCTTTTTAGCATTTCTGTACATTGCAATCAAACACACAGGCCTGGCAATCCATAGAGAACATTCAAAACAATCGATGTTATGCATCTCAGTGACTCACATGTCAGAGGCAATATTTACTTCACAACTAAAGAACAAAGAAAAAAATTGATCGACGATGCTGGCAGCAAAGGGCGCCCCATTTGAAAATATCAAACGCATGTCTTGCTAAAATCAATGAGCAAAATTTGACAAGGTTGTCCCATTCCAAAATATCAAATGCCTGTGATTGTGGAATGGACAGGGTTTGCCATTAGTTCGGACATTGACATGGCACCTCGTGCTAAATAAACCAGCTGTTCTTTTTGTGCAGTTCCACCAAAATCAACCAAATTCGCGCGTAGCTTGTATGATTTCGCCCTTATATGTTGCAACGTCTTGCACTTATCGGCACCTCCTTTCTTGTGGTGGAATTGAATGATTCGATGTATTCATGAAAATTTTGTGCAGTTCCCATTGAAATCAAGCTGAGCACCCCTGTTTTCACAAATACAAAAAAGTGATTAGTATAGAGCAAACTGTACTATGAATTGATAGTTTCAACAGGCACCTACATGGTCCATGTAGAGTACACTTTTAGAAAAATGGAACTCACCAGAAAGAATCCTACAACAACAGCAAAAAATGGAGATTTTGTCAGTCCTTCTGAGCTAAAGTTAGTTTGATCTTGTGGGGAGTAATGTAACCATCCTTCAACTGCTCCTTCCGATGATAAGATAGACAGGGCTTCTTCATCCTGGCATAATCGGAACTAGTCACTTCACGTACTCCATATTCTTCTTCAGAGGAAGATGATCCTGTTGTGCAATGACAAGAGGACTACTAAATGCTAGCATCACTGTTTGCTTGAAAAAAAGGAAAGGAAATATTTAAAACAACGCAGATGAAGGACTTCTCAAGGACAATACCACTTTTTCATGACAGTATCTAAACAGTAGCACAACACCAATAGAGATGACAAAGCTCAATCATATGGATGAAATCAGTGGGCGAGTACAACCTTTGTCAGGAGGCTTATTGTGTAGAGCATACAGATGAAGCATCTATGGTGGTGGCCAAGCTTACTATATACTCCTCGATTAGTTTAATGTTCCCAACATCTTCTTGTGCAGTTCCACTAAAATATATGGTATCTTCAAAGAAGATCCTTGTTTGCAGAAGTAGAGATAATTACATATTACATTAAGAGTGGCATCAAATCAGTGGCAAAACAATTGCTCGTTCCAGCCATAGCAATAAATTAAGATGGAAAACTATATCATTACTTGTGCCATCACAGTTCCAGTGCTTCATTACAGCACCAGGAGTTGATTTTTGTTTTGCTTCCCCTTGTTCTTCCCCTTCATCACTTGGTTCAATAACAAACAAGCTTTTCCTTCAATGTAAGATTTGGCATGTCAATTAGGGAGCACAAGTATAGTACTAAATTTAATTTTCTGATGAAAGTGGCAAAATACAAGCCAACAGTTGTGAAATATCCTTATCTTACCTCAATGGGATATTACGGTGCACATACAGATTGGAAGTCTTGTCTCCATTTGTGCACTTCACTAAAATCAAGCAACATTATCGTACAAGTAGCACAACATATGAATGCACACTGCAGAATCATGTGGAAGAAGGCTAGTACTGACCTCTCATGATGCGGAATTCAAACAACTCACAAGAAGAAGATCTGAACCAAATTCGCCTTAACGGATAGGAAGTAAGATCTCCTCTTATGCAGTTCCACTAAGATCAAGCAATCAAGCAACGTTGTCGGTGTGACATTTTGGTTGAACTGCACAAAACACTCTTAAAACAAAAGTGTTTTGTGTAGTGCAACAAAAGGTCACAATGGCAACGAGGTGAAGCAGATAACCCTGTTTACACAGAGGTGCCAAGGAAACAATTAGTGGTCAATAACGGTGGATGACACAGAAGCCAACAAAAAGAAGCATCTACCTTATCTAAATGGGAAAGAAAGCAAGACAGTAGCATTTCTCAAACGGTGGCATTGATTAATATTAACATAGAGATTATATTAACAATAAAATTCGTTAAACATGCAATTTGCTTTTAACTGTGGCATTGCATCAATTTTGCAGCGGCATTATTAGAGGGTGTTTGTTTACAGGGACATTTTGGTGTAGGGACTAAAAAAACTCCGTGTCAGTCCGTGTTGGTCCCAGTTTTGTTATCAGACGCCTTTCCCTATGTGAGCGCAGCAAATCTAGTCCTGCTCAAACTCTATAGCCTTGTCCCTTCCTTTCCTTTTTGAACTAGTACTTTCGCCCCTTCCTTTCCTTTTTGAACCACGTCCTAGATTTATGCGATACAACTTTCCCCACTACTTTCCCCCATTCCTTTCCTCTTTGAACCACGTCCTAGATTAATGCTATACAACTTTCCCTCTTCATTTCCTCTTTGAACCACGTCCGAGATTCATGCTATATACAACTTTTTCCACTCCTTTCCTCTTTGAACCGCGTCCTAGATTCATGGTATACATGCAGCTAGAGCAATGCATGTGGAGTAAGTAAATTATACCTTAAGGTTCTTGGGGTGTGGTTCGGCGGGCGACGGGGCAGCGGCGAAGAAGAAGGGGTCGGAGACCCTCCCACGCCGCCGCTGTGTGGAAAGTGAACAGCTGCGCCGGTAGTCCCTCGCCGATGACGACAGCGTTAAGCCTCCTTCCCTTCCCGGCGGACGGATCCTGCCGGCTCTTTGAGCAGCAGTGAGGGGAGAGAGAGGCCAACGAAGTCTTGTTTAGATCTGGAGAGGGCGAGAGAGTGTGAAGAGGGCAACTACAAGCGCTGAGGCTCTAGCGGGAGAGGGCGAGAGAGTGTGAAGAGAGCAACTACAAGCGCTGAGGCTCCAGCGTGTATATATATACTGGAGAGAGAGTGTGAAGCGTGCAAACCCTAGAAAACATTTTGACCAGTCAAAGAATCCTCCTGGCACAAATTATGCTCAAGTGTAGTTATCGAACCTGAGACCTCAAGTTTGATGAGCGAATAGGCTAACCAGCTACACAACCCTCCCGTTATGTTCAACGAGAGGGAAATAACCTTTTATACGTTCCTGAATCCTTATTATAACATGCACACAAATTTTGGGCACTTGTATTCGACTTAAGTCAGTGTGCCACCGTCGTATACTTACTACTCCATCCATCTAGGTGTAATAAGTCACGTTAGAAGGTGCAACGGGACCAAGGTGCGTGCGTGTGTGCGCGCGTGTGTGTGCGTGTGTGTTTAACACCATGTGTGTGTTAGAGAGAGCGACAGATCGACCTACTCCTATAGAGAGATGTTGTGTAGTGTACGATTTTAGCCGCGAGAGTCGGTGCATCCTCTTGTTTCCGGGCGTGTCCGGTACGGACATGTGGACAGCTGCCACGGTCGCTCTTGACCAGCCTGGCCCACCCAAAGCCCCTCCATCGCCCGCGCGCGCTTCCCGCCCGAAATGGTCAGCGCCGCTCCAAAGAATCGGTGCTGCATTCATGCCCGGGTAGAGCGGACGGCGACCTCTCACTGGCGCAAGAGTGATGGTTGCTTCGTCCATCCAACTTACTGCTGGGTCTATGTGATTTGACGGCTCATTGGTCTTTATTACTGAGGTCGTAGGGCTGCTGGATGTCCCACGCTTTCGGCGAAAGGAGGTATACCTACTAGATTACAATTTTCTCCATTCTTACAGCGGAGGCGTGCAAGAGCAGTGAAAACACGCAGGCTCAGTGATCCGCATGTGGTTCATGGTGAAATCTCTACAAAGACTTATATTTAGGAACGGAGGAAGTACTAGTATAGTACGTACTGTAATTTATCAGCGAGCTAAATTTGTACAATGCTATGAAGCTTCCAGCTTCTGTTACATGTATCTTGCGTCCAAGGTTGCCCGTTGCAACATTTCATCAAATACAAAGGAGACTAACATGCATGCTATTGCATCTCAATGATTGACAGATCATACCAAATATGTACTCCCTCCGTTCCAAAATAAGTTTCTCAACTTTGTGCAAACTTTGGTACAAAGTTGTACTACTACTAAAGTTGACACTTATTTTGGAACAGAGGCAACTGAGGGAGTCCTGGATAAGGGGGTGTTCGGGTAGCCAGACTATACCTTCAGCCGAACTCCAGGACTATGAAGATACAAGATTGAAGACTCCGTCCCGTGTCCGGATGGGACTTTCCTTGGCGTGGAAGGAAAGCTTGGCGATGTGGATATTCAAGATCTCCTACCATTGTAACCGACTTTGTGTAACCCTAACCCTCTCCGGTGTCTATATAAACCAGAGGGTTTTAGTCCGTAGAACAACTTCATCATACAACAATCATACCATAGGCTAGCTTCTAGGGTTTAGCCTCCTTGATCTCGTGGTAGATCTACTCTTGTACTACCCATATCATCAATATTAATCAAGCAGGACATAGGGTTTTACCTCCATCAAGAGGGCCCGAACCTGGGTAAAACATTGTGTCCCTCGTCTCCTGTTACCATCCGGCCTAGACGCACAGTTCGGGACCCCCTACCTGAGATCCGCCGGTTTTGACACCGACATTGGTGCTTTCATTGAGAGTTCCTTTGTGTCGTCGCTTTCAGGCCCGATGGCTTCTTCGATCATCAACCACGATGCAGTCCAGGGTGAGACTTTTCTCCCCGGACAGATCTTCGTCTTCGGCGGCTTCGCACTGCGGGCCAACTCGCTTGGTCACCTTGAGCAGATCGAAAGTTACGCCCCTGGCCATCAGGTCAGGTTTGGAAGCCTAAACTACACGGCTGACATCCGCGGGGACTTGATCTTCGACGGATTCGAGCCACAGCCAAGCGTGCCGCACTGTCTCGATGGGCATGATATAGCTCTGCCGCCGAACAGCGCCTTGGAGGCCGCACACGCATCGGTTCCGACCATTGATTCAGAGCCCACTGCGCCAATCAAGGATCAGCGGTTGGACGCTGCCTCAGGGGCTGCGATCTCAGAGGCGATCGAGCCGAACTCCAGCCCCGCACTCTGCATAGCCCGTGACTCCGAGGAGCCGGATTCCTCTGTGAACTCCGAGCCCCCCGCGCCCCCGCCTATCGAATCCGATTGGGCGCCGATAATGGAGTTCACCGCCGCGGACATCTTTCAGCACTCGCCCTTCGGTGACATCCTGAATTCTCTAAAGTCTCTCTCTTTATCAGGAGAGCCCTGGCCGGACTACGGTCAGCAAGGTTGGGATACGGACGATGAAGAAATTCAAAACCCACCCACCACCCACTTCGTAGCCACTGTCGACGACTTAACCGACTTGCTTGACTTCGACTCCGAAGACATCGATGGCATGGACGACGATGCAGGAGACGAACAAGAACCAGCACCTGTAGGGCGTTGGAAGGCCACCTCGTCATATGACATATATATGGTGGACACTCCAAAGGATGGAGATGGCGATGGAACATTAGTGGACGGTACCTCTAAGAAACAGCCCAAGCGCCGGCGTCAGCGACGCCGCTCTAAATCCAGCCAAAGCAAAAACGGTGATTCTGGCACGGGAGATAATACTACTCCGGATAGCGCCGAAGAACACCCCTTCCAGCAAAATTCGGCACAGGAGGACAGAGAAGCCAGCCCTCACGAGAGGGCGGCGGACCAAGAGGTTGAGGACGATAATTATACGCCTCCCTCCGAAGACGAGGCAAGCCTCGACGACGACGAGTTCGTCGTGCCAGAAGATCTTGCCGAACAAGAGCGTTTTAAACGCAGGCTCATGGCCACGGCAAGCAGCCTCAAGAAAAAGCGACAACAACTTAGAGCTGATCAGGAGTTGCTAGCTGACAGATGGACTGAAGTCCTTGCGGCCGAAGAGTATGAACTCGAACGCCCCTCCAAGAGTTACCCAAAGCGCAGGCTGCTACCCCGACTAGAGGAGGAAGCACCTACATCACCAGCGCATGACATGGCCGACCGGCCACCTCATGGCCGCGACAGAGAGGCCTCTTGGCCCTCCACTCAAGCCATGCCCCGGCACCACGTCAAGCATACTAAGGCACGGGAAAATGCGCCCGACCTGCGCGACATCCTGGAGGACAAGGCAAGGCAAACAAGATCGATCTACGGATCGCGCAGGCGCCCCACGGCACGTGACGGTGATCGTCACTCCGGACGCAATGAATCCGGCCGGGCCGAACTCAACAGACAAAGCTCCTTCGAGCTGCGTCGTGATATAGCCCAATACAGAGGCGCCGCACACCCACTATGCTTCACAGATGAAGTAATGGATCATAAAATCCCTGAGGGTTTCAAGCCCGTAAACATCGAGTCATACGATGGCACAACAGATCCTGCGGTATGGATCGAGGATTATCTCCTTCATATCCACATGGCACGTGGCGATGATCTACACGCCATCAAATACCTCCCACTCAAACTTAAGGGACCGGCCCGACATTGGCTTAACAGCTTGCCAGCAAACTCAATCGGTTCTTGGGAGGACCTGGAAGCCGCATTCCTTGACAACTTCCAGGGCACTTATGTGCGACCACCGGACGCCGATGACCTAAGCCACATAATTCAGGAGCCAGAAGAATCGGCCAGGCAATTCTGGACACAGTTCCTAACAAAGAAAAACCAGATAGTCGACTGTCCGGACGCAGAGGCCTTAGCGGCCTTCAAGCATAATATCCGTGATGAGTGGCTGGCCCGGCACCTGGGACAGGAAAAGCCGAAATCTATGGCAGCCCTCACGACACTCATGACCCGCTTTTGCGCGGGAGAAGACAACTGACTAGCTCGCAGTAACAACTTAACCAAGAACACTGGTAATTCGAATACCAAGGACAAAAGTGACAGGTCACATCAGAACAAACAAAAGCGCCACGTTAATAGCGACAGCAACAAGGATACGACAGTTAATGCCGGATTCCGAGGCTACAAATCCGGTCAACGGAAACAGCCATTCAAAAGAAAAATTCAGGGTCCGTCCAGTTTGGACCGAATACTCGACCGCTTGTGCTAGATACATGGCACCCCCGAAAAGCCAGCCAATCACACCAACAGGGATTGTTGGGTGTTCAAGCAGGCAGGCAAGTTAAGAGCCGAAAACAAAGACAAGGGGCTGCATAGCGACGACGAGGAGGAGCCCAGGCCGCCGAACAACAGTGGACAGAAGGGATTTCCCCCACAAGTGCGGACGGTGAACATGATATACGCAACCCACATCCCCAAGAGGGAGCGGAAGCGTGCGTTACGGGACGTATATGCGATGGAGACGGTCGCCCCAAAGTTCAACCCATGGTCCTCCTGCCTGATCACCTTTGATCGAAGGGACCTCCCCACTAGCATCCGCCACGGCGGCTTCGCCGCATTGGTTCTAGACCCAATCATTGACGGATTTCATCTCACAAGAGTCCTCATGGACGGCGGCAGCAGCCTGAACCTGCTTTACCAGGATACAGTGCGAAAGATGGGCATAGATCCCTCGAGGATCAAGCCCACCAAAACGACCTTTAAAGGCGTCATACCAGGTGTAGAAGCCAACTGTACAGGCTCAGTTACACTGGAAGTGGTCTTCGGATCTCCAGATAACTTCCAAAGCGAGGAGTTAATCTTCGACATAGTCCCGTTCCGTAGTGGCTATCACGCACTGCTCGGACGAACCTCATTCGCAAAATTCAACGCGGTACCGCACTATGCATACCTCAAGCTCAAGATGCCAGGCCCTAGAGGAGTAATCACGGTCAACGGGAACACTGAACGCTCCCTCCGAACGGAGGAGCACACGGCAGCGCTCGCAACAGAAGTACAAAGCAGCCTCTCTAGGCAGTTCTCCAGTTCGGCCTTCAAAAAGCCGGACACTGTCAAGCGCGCCCGGAGTACCCTACAACAAGACCGCTTGGCACGTTCCGAGCTAGCGTAGCAATGCGACCCCAACCCTAGCCCTCGCGATATAGCGAAACCAATGCTTCGCGTACATAACTACGCTCTTGAAATACCATGGGCACAGGGGAAGGGGCACTATCACGGGACGCCCGAAATACGGCTTAAACCGCACTAGGGGCTGCCGGATTCCTTCTTTTTTTCTCTTACTCTCAGGACTCCATACTTCGGACGACCCGTTCGGCAATTCAACTGCCGCACAAACGATGCAAAATCCAGGGAAGCAGACAAGCCACGCCGCATTATGGAACTCCCAGGTGGTCTCTATTGCGAGCAGTATACCTGTTTTTTAATACAATTCCGCGGCCTGCCCCTGGCCAGGACATGTTAAATAGTCCAATTTATTTTGCTTATCACACTATTTGTATCGTTCCGCTTTCATAGCAGCCTTTCTATAAACAATGCATAGCTTTTTGTCTATTTTTTGCATTACCCTCTTTTTATATATATGTTTATTAATAACATGCTGCATCCGTACACCATGGTACGGCAAAATACGCCAGCGGCTTCAGTACCCATCAATATGGCGTGAGAAGTCTGACCACTTTCACAAGTGCGGCACCCCGAACTTATAGCACTATATGCATCGGCTCCGAATCATGATTTGGGTCAATAGTTGGGTTTGCCCGGCTCCTATGTTTTGGTGCCTTACGTTCCGCTATATCGGCTAAGGTAGCACTAGGAGAACCACTGCGATTGTGCCCCAGTTGAGCTGAGACGAGCACCTCAGTGGAGAAAGCTAAAACTGACTGTCATGATGAGGCGAGAGACCGGTCACTGTTCGAGAGGTTTTTCGAGTCCTTAAAGGCTTATGCCGCTTCGAGCGAGGAACCGGCTTTGTCCGGCCAAGGCGTGGGTAGCGCCCCGAACTCGGTCTTCCGAATACTAGGGGCTTCGCTAAAATTTAAAATTATAGAGTTCTATGGCTAAGTGAGAGTGTTCGAGCATTATAGTCCGATTGCCTTGTTCGTTGTGCTGACCGCCTCCCTCGACGGACCCAATCATGGGAAAAAGAGCGCTCAGGTTTATCCCGAACACCCCACCACTAGTGGCATGGGGGCAGAAGCCGACGACTAGCCATCTCTCAATTTTTTTATAAACGGCCGCATAGAATGTAATATTTTAAATTCAAGCATTGCTTAGCGCATATGAACAAGTTTTCAGCGCACAGGATAACACGAGCGAGTTCATTCAAAAATTACATCCTTGGTACATTCATCCGCCACAAGGCGGGCACCAGCAAGAACATCCTTGTAATAGTTCTCGGGCTTGCGATGCTCCTTCCCCGGCGGCGGCCCATCCTTCACAAGCTTCTCACCGTCCAGCTTACCCCAGTGCACCTTTGCACGGGCAAGGGCCCTACGGGCACCTTCGATGCAGACGGAGCGCTTGATGACCTCGAGCCTTGGACAAGCCTCCACCAGCCGCCGCACCAGTCTGAAGTAGCTCCCAGGCAGGGCCTCTCTAGGCCACAACCGAACTATGAAGCCCTTCAGGGCCTGTTCGGCCGCCTTGTGGAGCTCGACCAGCTGCTTCAGCTGGTCGCTCAAGGGCACAGGGGGTCCGGCCTCAGCATACTGAGACCAGAACACCTTCTCCATCGAGCTGCCTTCCTCGGCTCGGTAGAATGCGGCGGCATCGGATACGCTGCGGGGAAAATCTACGAATGCCCCTGGAGAGCTCCGGATTCGGGTAAGTAACAAGTAGTTTACTTTTATATGTCTGCTTTGCATATAGAATGCCTTACCCGCCGCTATCTTTTTCACCGCATCCAATTCCTGAAGGGCCTTCTGGGCTTCGGCCTTGGCAGATTTGGCAGTTTTAAGGGCCGCAGCAAGCTCGGATGCTCGCGTCTTCGATTCGAGCTCCAAACTCTCATGTTTTTGCATGAGAACCTGAAGCTCTTGCCGCACCTCGCCGACCTGCGCCTCAAATTTCTCCCGCTCGGCGCGCTCTGTGGCCGCTTTCTTCTCGGCCTCGGACAGCGCCTTCTTGAGGGTCGCCACCTCTGTTGTGGCCCCTACAATAAGCAGTATACTCCTGTCATTTTTTGCAATTGCGCCTTCCTATAGGCATTTTTTCTATAAGGTATCTCTTACCTTCTTTCTCCTCGAGCTGCCGTTTGGCAAGGCCGAGCTCTTGCTCGGTCCGCTCGAGGCCCTGCTTCAGGGCACCCACCTCCGCAGTCAGTGCGACGGTGGCCAGCAGCGAAGCCTGCATACGTATATTGACTCCTTTTTAGTTAGACTCCTGCGATATTTAATAGATACTCTATTTGGCTTTTCTTTCCGAACGCCAAACAGAGCATCAGGGGCTACTGTCTATACGGTAATATTTTTACATATTTGTACTTACCTCGAAGCCTGTTAGAAGGCTAGCACAAGCTTCATTCAGTCCGCTTTTGGCGGACCGAACCTTCTGGACCACCGTACTCATGATGGCACGGTGCTCCTCGTCGATGGAGGTGCCCTAAAGCTCCTCCAGCAGATTGTCCGGCACTTCCGGTTGGACGGAGGACGCCGACTCAGTAGGCTTGCTCCTCTTGGCAGGAGTTCGCCTACCGCGGTCCGGAACCGTTGATGATTCTGGCGCAGTGTCCGGCTTAAAGCCGGACTTGGAGCCCAGGGGGGTCTTGTCCCCTTCACTCCTGGAGTCTGGGAGGTCGCCTCGCGGTTCCTCCTGGACCACCTCCTCTCGCCCCGGAGCTTGTCACGACGCCACTTCGGCGTCATCCGCAGCACAGGGGGAAGCAGCGGGCGGAACTGAATTCACGTCCTTGGGCCGCTCGACGACTCGTCGAGCCCGTCCTTGGGCGGACTGCATGATTATATCCGACGTTAGGGAAAGTTGTGCAACAAAAGGAATATCACGAGTTACTCTAGTATCCGAACACTTATGATCTCGCCGGACGCTTGGCCCTGTCCGGCCACTCCTCTTCGTCCTCGTCGGCATCGGGGACATAGTCCGGCGGAGGGGTTTCCCTCTTCTTGGACCCCTCGGCTTCCCCTACTGGGGCGGCCTTCCTCTTCTCTCCTCCCCCCACTGGAGGGGGAGAGGTTTCTTCTTCCTCCTCCTCATTTTCACGGGAGGAGTGTGTCTCAGACTCGTCGGACGACGAGTCTGACACCACCATATGCCGGGAACTCTTTCGAGTCCCCGTGGCCTTCTTCTTCTTGGCCTTCTTCTCCGGCACCACATAAGGTGCCGGAACCAGCAGCTTCTCTAGGAGAGCAGGGGCTGGGTCTTCGGGCAAGGGAGCCGGACAGTTAATCTGTCCGGACTTCTCCCGCCAATCCTGTCAAAGGTGTGGGAGTTTAGATCCCGCATAGAGTCAAACTATGAAAAAACTTAACATCCTGTAAAGGATGGAAATATCTTACCTCGCCAGCAGGACGCTGCGAGCTGAATCCGCGGTCTTCGGAGGCGGATGTGGGAGCCTCGGCGCCTTTGGTTAGCCCCCTCCAGACATCTTCGTACGTCGTGTCGAAGAGCCTGCTCAGAGTGCGGTGCTGCACCGGGTTAAACTCCCACAAATTGAAGTCCCGTTCTTGACACGGAAGGATCCGGCGGACGAGCATGACCTGGATTACGTTGACAAGCTTGAGCTGCTTGTTCACCAGGGACTGGATGCATTTTTGTAGTCCGGTCAACACTTCTTCGTCGCCCCACGACAAGCTCGTCTCCTTCCAGGACGTGAGCCGCGTAGGGGGTCCGGATCGGAATTCAGGGGCTGCGATCCACTTCGGATCGCGTGGCTCGGTGATGTAAAACCACCCTGACTGCCACCCCTTCAAGGTCTCCACAAAGGAGCCCTCGAGCCATAGGACGTTGGCAATTTTGCCCGCCATGGCACCTCCGCACTCCGCCTGGTTGCCGCGCACCACCTTTGGCTTGACGTTGAAGGTCTTGAGCCAGAGGCCGAAATGGGGGCGAATGCAGAGGAAAGCCTCGCACACGACGATAAACGCCGAGATATTGAGGATGAAGTTCGGGGCCAGATCGTGGAAATCTAGGCCATAGTAGAACATGAGCCCGCGGACAAATGGGTGGAGAGGAAAACCCAGTCCGCAGAGGAAGTGGGGAAGAAATACTACCCTCTCATGGGGCCTTGGGGTGGGGAGAAGCTGCCCCTCCTCAGGAAGCCCGTGCGCGATGTCTTTGGACAAGTATCCGGCCTTCCTTAACCTTTTGACATGGCCCTCCGTGACGGAGGAGACCATCCACTTGCCTCCTGCTCCGGACATTGTTGGAGAGGGTTGAGGTAGGAAGTGCGGGCTTGGGCGCTGGAGCTCGGGTGCGGTCTTGGGCGCTGGAGCTCGGGTGCGCAGAAGGAGGAAGAAGGCGTAGGTAAAAAGGTGGATCCTTATCCCATTATATGGGCGGATGCGACTATGCGTCCCCACCAGCCTAGTAAAACTCGCTTGCCTCCCAAGCGCCGTGATAAGTGGCACGGTTGGGTTACCCACGTCTGTATTAACGAGAATCCCATAAACAAAGGGGGCACAATCTCTGCTTTGACAAGACGTGCCAAGGAAACCGCCTCGCAAAACACGCCGAGGTGGAGAAGTGAAAACGATTCGAATAAAGGCTTGGCCATAGTGTGATGTCACGCTGAAGAATACGTTAGCAGATTAGATTTGTGTTAATATTATTCTCTCTATGGCAATACGTGGAAGCTTATTTTGCAGAGCCGGACACTACTCTTGGTGTTTACAAACTTTTATGAAGAATTTGGAGGAGGAACCCGCCTTGCAATGCCAAAGACAATCTGCGTGCTGGACTCGTCGTCATTGAAGCCTGGTTCAGGGGCTACTGAGGGAGTCCTAGATAAGGGGGTGTTCGGGTAGCCGGACTATACCTTCAGCCGAACTCCAGGACTATGAAGATACAAGATTGAAGACTCCATCCCGTGTCCGGATGGGACTTTCCTTGGCGTGGAAGGCAAGCTTGGCGATGCGGATATTCAAGATCTCCTACCATTGTAACCGACTTTGTGTAACCCTAACCCTCTCCGGTGTCTATATAAACCGGAGGGTTTTAGTCCGTAGAACAACTTCATCATACAACAATCATACCATAGGCTAGCTTCTAGGGTTTAGCCTCCTTGATCTCGTGGTAGATCTACTCTTGTACTACCCATATCATCAATATTAATCAAGCAGGACGTAGGGTTTTAGCTCCATCAAGAGGGCCCAAACCTGGGTAAACATTGTGTCCCTCGTCTCCTGTTACCATCCGGCCTAGACGCACAGTTCGGGACCCCCTACCCGAGATCCGCCGGTTTTGACACCGACAGCAGGTAAAGAAAAAAACGATCCATGCAGTCCCTAGCCCTTGAACCGTGAACCCTGACCAGGCTTCAATTTGCTGGCAATGTTCGAGCTTCCTAATAAATGAAGTTTGCAACCTTTTGACCATCGGATCATTTTGTGCAGTTTCACCAAAATCGAGATGAGCATCCCTGTGGCAAAGAAATTGAACAAGCGTGATTAGAACAAGATTACTGGGACTAGTTGATGAGACATAAACTCATCACAAATACATTACGTAGAAGCTAGTAGAGGTATGTGCG
The DNA here is from genome assembly GCF_003073215.2 of Triticum urartu. Classification (NCBI taxonomy): domain Eukaryota; kingdom Viridiplantae; phylum Streptophyta; class Magnoliopsida; order Poales; family Poaceae; genus Triticum; species Triticum urartu. Next base: position 16,827,069 of record NC_053023.1, read on the forward strand.
GGGCAAAGAAGTAGAGAAATATCCACAGGGAGTGATGTGGGCAGCTGGAGCAGTGGTGCAAGCCGGCTGTAAAGGGAGTTGTACCTGAGGGACATAGCTCAACCTTGAGGAGGGCGGCGGGAGGTGGCAACTGCCCACGTCGTGGCAGTGAGCAAGGGACGAAGGCAACCTCACCGGCTTTGTGAGAGAGAATGGCGGGGACCCCTGATCGGGACGTGCCGACAGTGGTTTTTTACCGTCAGCGACGGCCACCGCATCTACACTAAGCATCCACCCCTTCCCCAAGCAGACGTGATCCGCCGGGATGTTAGAGATGTGGCCACAGTCATTTTGTGCGAGAGAGAGTGTGAAGAGAGCAACCCCAGCAAGCAACTGCGTAGGCTAGCCCATCCTGACTATGTATATAGCGGAGCGGTTTCCTTTTCTCTCCATATGAACCTATCATATTGCGTACATGCCACTGAAGAAAAAAACTTTATTTATAAATGACGCGGCACCTACTACTCGTTCTCCTATAACCTTGCGCTTGGCATCTCCAAGATATTAACCTTGCGATTGGCTCTTCGCCTCTTCGGGAAGTCGAGCAATAATGGTAGTGCAGTATATATCATTCTGGCTATATGAGACCGAATGAATTGCTGCACGTCCACCACGTGGGCGAGGGTCGAGGGGCGAGGGAGAGTGCTACATACGGAGCAAAATGAGTGAATCTACACTCTAAAATACGTCTATATACATCAGTGTTTGGGGTATGTACTAGTAGTTCATATTGAAATCTACTAAAGGACATATATATTCCAAACAATATGATAGTATAATCTCCATAACCAAGGTAGTAGGGACGAGGAGTAAACTAAGGGAGTAGTAAAATTTTCTCCTCGGGCTGCGAGCCACCGCGCGCGTGGGCGAGGGAGCGGGGGTAAGGCGTGGTAAGCAAGCTTCACCTCATCCCGCGAGCCACCGCGCCTGTGGGCGGGGGAGACGGCGTACTAAGCAAGCTTCTCCTCGTTCTGCGAGTTCACGGGACACATCAAAAGTACTCCAGTGTATAGAGCCTTGCCTCTAAGGTAGGCCCCACATGGTTTGCCTCTTTTGTTAACATAACACGTCAAGTCGCAATTTTTTTGTTCACCCGTGGTAGACGATCCTCCCTCCACCAAGTGGACAACTAGTACATGTGCCAAATTACCACGTGGGCTGCCTTTTTCGTACAGAAATGAGCTCCACCGCGTACCCGCGCGGGTGTTGTTGGGAAAGAGATGGGAGTATGTGCGTCGTGCATGCACCTCTTCTCTTCGTGCACGTCCCCCACCTACGTGGGGTGTGTGTGAGAGATACAAACCGCGTTCGTGAGTGTTTTTTGTTTTGGGGGGGGGGGGGGGTGGGGGGTTGATTTCGTGAATTATTTGTGGGAATATGTGTCGATGACATCTCAAACAAAATTTTGCATGCAATGTGTGTGAAATGGAGGCCTATCCATATCATACATAGAGGGTCGGGCAATCCACGAGAAGAGAGGGAGGGGTCATAGCTATCGATAGAGTCAAAGAGATGATCAAGTGGGTGGGTGCGAGAACGATGAAGAGAGCCATCGAAATTGTTTGTGTGTACAAGTCAAAGATATAGGGCGACTAGCCTACCAGAACGTTAGAGGGCACACGTCAAGTTTGTGTGTGGCAGGGAGACATGACTAGAGCGCTCGATGTATCGCTGTGTGTGTGGGGGGGGGGAGGGGGTGGTGGGAGGGGTAGGCAGAGGCCTAACTATAGAGGTAGAACGACTCGTATATGTGTTGAGAAGGAGAGACCCAGCTATGTCTTGAGGGAGATAGGTCGACATCCATACATAACTGAAGGACGGGAAATATGATGGGACAGAGAGAGAGAGAGGAGGGAGAGAGGGAGGGAGAGGGGTAGAGTGCTGGATGGGTGATGGAGTTGCTTCCCGAAGATGGTGGGAGAGACCTACTAGACAAACTGAGGGTGGAACTGCAATGTTATCAATAAGAGTGGGGATGTGTTTCTGTGTGTGCCTGTGCGTGATAGATCTGTCGGGACGCATGCATGGATGATGAAGGGGAACCATGTGTTTGGTAAGCAAACCTAACTAGATCGGTAGATCAATTGTTGTTTGTCAGAGGAAGGGAGAGACACAACTAATGAGGTAGATCGATTGACGTGTGGGTAAAAACGAGTTATAAGGACCTAGCTAGCTATATGTATAGCGAGAGATCGGTCGGTGTACGTCCATTTGTTAGAGGCAAATAAGGCCCAGCGAGACGGATAGACAGAGAGAATGGATCTAGGAGGTGGTGCGAGAGGCCCAACTACTAGCTAGATAGGGGGAGGAGTGTGCGGTTGTGAGAGCGATGAAAAGAGGGGCGAGAGTTTACACGTCTGTCTGACCGTATGAGAGACACGAGGCAAGGACACATAAAGGAGGAGATTGAAGGTGTGTTTGTATGTTGTAGGCAGGCACCGCTGGAGAGGTTTATCGATCGGTGTGTGTCGGAAAGGAGTTGTGGAGACTCTGGGAGAATGACCTAAAGAAAAAAATGAATGTGCCAGGTGGATAGAATGCCGAGGGAGGGGGGCGAGGAGGGCATGTGCATGCACAAGAGAAAGTTAGTGGTAGCTACAAAGGTTAGAGGATTGTGTGGGTGTAAGAGACTAACAAAGATCATAATTTGATATGAAAGAGGATTCATATATTTGAATAGGAGATCATAGTGTTTTAAACATTGCATGCATGAATATAGCGGTGATACACGTGCTGTGCACATGTTATACCATAATGTGATAATGCATGGCATTTGCAACTCATAGCTAAATGCCGAACAATCTAAACCATACTATACATCAAACAATCTCAAATTTTATTTGAATTTGTGATAATGTGTGGCGTTCGCAGCTTACAACTAAATATCAAAAAATCTAAACAATACTATATATTGAACATTCTCACATTTTATTTGAATTTGTGGTAATGTGTGGTGTTTGCAACTCACATCTAAATACTTGTAGGCGTAGGGGGCGGGGCACCATACATAATGTGATAAACACATTATACATATGAGACATGGTTTAGATTATGAAGATATAGCTAGAGCTATAAATGTAATGTGCTTTGAAATCAAATAAAGTGGATTCAAAAAATCTAGTTGGAGTTCATATAGGAGTACACATAGTTCATATGTAACTCGAGACTAATCATGTGGTGTGTTGTGAAGATAATACACAAACGATGGTTTAAGGTGACAATAATGATGATTGTAGCTCTTATTAAAACAGAGAAACGAATTCAAATACTTTGACTTCACAACAATCATTACTGTAGATCTTATTCAAATAGAGAAACAAATTCAAATTTAGTTCATATTGAAGCCGTAGTATATACGTTTGGAATGCACTAAAATGTTCATTTGAGTAGTAGGTTGCATGCATTATACACGTAGCGAAATATTTTAATTGAAAATAACATGAATCCAAAGTTTTGAATGACATTTGTAGGGCGCATTGATTTGGGACAGTACACGTTAGGCTTGTCCGGAAATTTTAACCCGCGCCTTGTTAGCCCGAAATATTTAAGATATATCTTTGTCTCGTTGTGCTCCGACAACTCCCTCCATCTCAACCCGCGCCTTGCTATTCCGAAATTACAACGCGCGCGAAAACTCCCACCTCCTGTGAAATCCAGACACGTGAAATTCCCGTGGTACCCCTGAACCGAAAGAACTGCCTCAAATCGGTGGGGGTACTTTCGTAACTTACCCCTCATTTCGTACAGGCGCGTCTCTAAGCCATGGTTCCCCATTGCCATCCCATCCGCCCACCCATTCGTACACCGAGGCCGCGAAAACCCGCGACGAAACCCCACACCCTGCTCCGTCCGCCACCCAGCCGGAGCCTCTTCCCCGACGACGTCGTCCACAGCAACACCTCGACGTCCCTCATCCACCGTACCGGATGAGGATCCGTCGTCGATCTCATCATCCCGCCGATTCAGCCACCCCGTCCTCCACCTCCAAGGATCTGCCCCGACGTTCCCCTCGTCTTTCACGCCACCTCCATTCCCACACTGCCGTCTTCACCTGCACCACCGGAAGAGCATCATCATCACCGTTTCCTCGGATGAAGCAGCGACCTAATCGGCGCCACCAAAGAGGTTGTACACTAATCGCCGCATTTTCTTCTTGATTCGATCTCACGGTGCTGCCGGCGCTCGGTCCCGAGCCGTCACGGCGCGGCTCCATCCATGGCGGCGTCGCCGGCCACTTCCTCCACGGCGTCGCTCCCTCGGCGGCGACATCCACATCAGTAGGACCTGCTGCTGCTTTAGCTCTCGCTCGCGCTGCTGCTCTGGTCTTGCTCTCGGTCCCCTGCCTGGTCTGCTCTTGCTATTGCTCTTGCTCGCACTGCTGCTCTCGCTCTTGCTCTTGCTTGCGATGCTGCTCCGATTTAGCTACACTTCAGTCGACTGAATCGACTTTTGGGTCAATCGATTTTTAGGTGGTGGTGGGGGGGGGGGGGGGGGGGGGGGCTCGCCGATGTGAAGGAAGAACCAGCCGCAGCGGGGAGGGGGGCTCGCCGGAGAGATACCCCACTATCTATCTTAGGGTTCAGGATGGGGGCGATGGTCGCCGGCGGTGGCGGGGTGTTGGCGGGGCGGTGGCGTGGGGATCGCCGGAGAAAAAGCTCGGCATGGGGTGGCCTAGAGGGATGGCAGTGGCGGCGGCAAACCGGCGGTGGGGAGTGTTTTCAGGGCGGGCGGGGCGGCGCACCGCCGGTCGCGGGCGGCGGGGGGCTGCTGTTTGGCCGGCTCAGGGGGGTGGAGGTTGAAGATGAACCGCACGCCCTTGATTTCGTATCCAACGGCTGCAAAATCGACTGACCAGAGATGAAAAAGTTAGTCGACCGATATGTAGCCTCACCTTGCTAGTGCATTCAGTTTCGACAGCAAAATTCAGTTTCGACAACAAAATTCAGTTTCGACAGTTAAGTTCAGTTTTGACAATTAAGTTTAGTTTCGACAGTTAAGTTCAGTTTCGACAGTTAAGTTCAGAGATGAGCGGCTGATGTATTTTACATTTAGCACTTTGTGGTTATGTATTTTACGTCATGTATTGGAGATGCTATTAGAATTCCACTCAGGTTAACATTGTTCGTTGTCTCTCTTGTCCTGCTTCAGCCTCGGCGTTGTACAACTCACCGGAGCTGCTCCAACGACGAAACCCTCCATCACAGCAGAGCAGTACCTCGGGCTCCATCTCCAGATGCCTAAGATCTTCTTCTCCTGCTCCGACAGCCAAGTCAGCCGGAGCATCCTCACCGGCCAACCCAATCACGCTGAGATCGACATGGCTTCGCCAAAAAGGTTCTACACTTGTTGCATCTCTTTTTTACTCTACATGTTATATATATTGTCCACTGAGCACACGGATTTGTTTCTTTAGTGTCTCCTTGAAAGAAAAAACGTGGGAATTTTAATTTTCACTTGTCCTCCTTTTCAAATTCCTATTCATGAAGCACAAGACTAAGAGATAGTAGCATAATAGCATTATAACCGTACATTTTCTTGTGGTTTGACTTAATGTCACCATGCTTCTTTGCATCCTGTGATCTTCCAATTTTTGTGAATCAAACACCCAGATTGGCAGAAATCCTGTGTTTTTAAATTGTCTGTTTTGCACGTGCATTCCTATCCTATTCCTGTCTATTTCCTATCCCTGCATTGTTGGAATCCTCCAATTCAAACGAGCCCTTACAGAATTACTTCTCTTACAGATAGTTGTCAAAGAAAACCTTGCGTGGTTTGTCCCGCTCCTGCTGCGTCGTCGTCCACCCCAGCTCAGCTGCTCCAACGACAGAAGGGTCCAGCACAGCAGGGATCCGGCCTCCAGACTGTCTTTCGCCGCCTCAGATCTTCTTCCCCGCCGCTGGCAGCCATGAAAACTGCACTACCATCATCAACCGAGCAGATGACCTCGAGGACTACACGGGTCCACAAGAGAGGTCTCACTCTTTCGTGTCTGCTTACGTTATGCATCGCTTAATATTACATGCTACTTTATCGTCCTGTTCACCGATTAGTCTCTGAGTCAGCTCCAAACTAATGGTCAAACTTGAGTTTTTAAATGGTTGTGGGGTACATATCGGGGCCGCTATCAATAGTATCTATCTACTATCTGGTTAATCTCCGGTGTCTACTACGAGTTTCATGTTGGGTGGGAAACAAACAGTAAAGAAGCCATTATCTGTATTTTTTAACTGAAGCCATTATCTGCCTGCTATTATTGGTTTTGGGTCTATCCACAGGTTGCTACCATCACTCTGGATTTCTGCATGCACTCCTTACATAATCTCACTATGTTTTATTCCTATGCATGACAGTTATTGTAAACAATGGAACTGAACATGTAGAGCAAAAGAGACGAGCCTTGCGTGGCAATAAAGTTTCATGCAGACGTCGCTCCATGGTAGGCGCAAAGGCAGCCCCCCTCCACGCATTTCGGATTGTAATCGAGAGGAAGATATATGTTCTGAGGGGGATTCAGAAGGAGAAGACAACTCCTATTTACCCCCTGAGGTCTTCGCTCTAACTTGGCATGCTGATGTTGGTTATATCATGCATATGGTGTCTTGCATTGCTTACTTTATACATCAAATATGTCATCTGCTTAGTTTAGACATCCTTTGTGCGAATGCCATCTGTTTAGTTTATTCATCGTTTATGTGAATTATGCAACGCCATCTTGTTTAGCCAGGCATCATATTTGCATTTTGCAATGCCATCCTGCTTAGCCAGTCATCTTATATGTAAATTATATCAGGCCATCCTTTTTTGGTTACATATTACATTTGTCCAAAATGTTATTACATTCAACTGCTCTTCGTGTGCATTAGTCATTTGACACGGTGATGGCAAATTATGGAGTGAAAACAAGGTCTTTAGAGCAGACTATGCTACCTGCTGAAGCAGACATCTTGCTGGTTACAGAGAGCTCCCCAGAGGAGGATTCAGAGAATGATGACCAGTCCTATTTTCCCCCTGAGGTCTATGCTCAAACTTGGCAGGGTTATATTACCCATGTCATGCATGTTGTCTTGCATTGCTTAGTTTTTACATCATATATGGATTGCCATCTGCTTACTTGCTTACTATATAAATCATATATTTGAATTATATCATGGCATCATGTTTACATAGTACATACACATCATCTATCTGAATTATGGCATGGCAACCCATTTAATAAAGACATCATATAGTTATATCATCTCATCCTGTTTAGTGTTTACAATCATCATATTTTGAACTATGGCATTCTATCCGTGAATATATGTGAATTATGGCATGCCAACCTATTTAATAAACACATTATATAGTTATGTCATGTCATCCTATTTACATAGTCTCATATTTGGAACTATGTCTTTCCATCTTTCTTAGTTAGCCATCATAATGTGAAATTGTGTCAAGCTATCCTGTTTAGTTAGCCATCATATATGTGAAATTGTGTCATGCTATCCTGTTTGGTTAGACAACATAAATATGAATTATTTCATGCCCTCTTTTATTCCCCACTATCCATTGCACCTGTCTATCATACAATGTCTATACTTTCAATTACTTTTCTTGTTTATCAGCCATTTGAATTGGAGAGCGTGATAGCAGTATCTAAGGGAGTAACAACACGGTCTTCAAAAAAGATAGTGCTACCAGTTGATGCAGATAGAACCACGGTTGTACTTGCCCAAGGACCAGATCCACCGCACATAACCCAGACTATCGCAGATTGTACCCCTACCCAGTTGGACAAAGAACCAGCTACACCCCTTCTAACCCCAACCCCGGCAGATAGTAACCCAGTTCCAGTTGACACAACACCGTCTCCACCACAGAGCACCCAAACACGAGCAATTAGTAAGGGAACTGCAGTGCCCAAAGCACGAGGACCACCACTCCGAATCCCAACTCAATGCTTAAAGGAGAAGAAGATTTGTTCTCAGGTCAGGTTCTGTAGCTATGGTTCATACTCCTTTGCTCTTGCATGACTGTATTTACTCATACCAACTATTTTCAAATTTGAAGGATGGAATTGAAACTCCAATGGCGCAACAGGTATGTTTTAAACTTGTTTCTTTAACCGGTTTGCTGTTGTAACCTGCTCTATGTTGATTTCAGTTTCAATTGAATAAACAGTTATGTTCTCATGTCATGCACATTACAAGTGTTGTTATTGCTCTATAGTTACCCACACTTATATTCTGTCTATTCTGCTTTGTCTTGAATAAATATTATTTGAACTGTGTCTCTATCTTGATTTGGCAACAAAAACTAGAATGATATAGACCATAAAGTGACCATGGTACATAGATATATGTTTGTTTCATGCTGTTATCCTGTCCACTTTACTACTGAACTCATTTACCAAAATGAGTTTCATATACAACATGGTAAACATGTGATGTGTCTGCTTGTTTCTCTTTTAGAATGCGGACAAAATATTGGAGAACAGTACCGCGTTATCCAATGGTAAAGGAAGTAATGCAGATAAGGTTCAAGATAGTGAGACATCCCTGTTAGTCTCCAAGAAAGCTGATAAAAACTATCTTGACGACAGTGAGGGAACCCAAAAGTCCTGTCTTGATGTAGTGTTCGAGTTACTGGCCACTACTGCTGGCACAAGCTCTTCAAACTCGTTGCCTGAATCAGTTCGTCTTCTTGAGTCTCAACTTCAAGTTGAAAGACATCGATCAGATGTGCTGCGACGGGAAGCTGAAGGACTGAGGAAGTCCCTGCAAAATTTAGATGCATATTTTTTTGGTGCAACAGCAAGCGCTGGAGGATTTAAGCGCCAAACAAGAGAAAGTCAATAAGCTTGCTAAGCATCTTGCCAGCATTATGGGTACCCAGGATATTGTTTCTTGAGATCTTCAAAAGTGGTTTCAGTTTTGGATTTGTTTTGCTACGGCGTTTATTTGCGCTGGTCGCCAACTTTGACAACCAGTGTATATGATATCCTGCTTTGTTCCCTATATTTGCACTGGTGGCGAACTTTGATGCCCAGTGGATGTAATATGTGTAATAGCCGTGATAGCCTAACGTTAGTTGCTTGCGTATTTGTTTCCTTGTTGTCTTGTTTATTTGTTTGCTTGTAGTCATTGCAGTTCTTTTTCCGCGGTTAGCTAGTGGCTGCAATAACCTTTTTTTAAAACTTGGCCACAATAACCATGGGTTAATATTTACTGTAGTGACACTGGGCCTCCTACTGGCCGTAGAAATAGTGGGCCTTCTACGGGCCGTAGAAACAACGGGCCTTCTACGGGCCGTAGAAACAATGGGCCTTCTGCGGGCCGTATTATCAATGGGCCTTATACAGGCCGTATAACCGATTGGCCAAACATGGGCCAAACAGACCGCATTATGGCCGTAAACGGGCTAGAGTTGGAATCGTCCGTTCATGGGCCGACCATAACGGGCCATCATTAATAGGCCGTATTTGATGACGCTATGAAATCGGCCCAACGTATTAACGGGCCAAAAACGGGCCGAATGTAACCACGGGCTGAATTTGGCCCACAAGCAGAAAATGACAGTAACGGACCATAAGTAAACGAATGCTGGAAATGAGCCCAAGAATAAATGGGCTCTGAGAAGGCCGAAAGATAACATGGGCAGGAAACGGCCCAACGGAATAACGGGCCGTTAATGGGTATAAAGTGATACACTGTTCATTACGGGCCAGTTTCACCACGGGCCGTTAATGGGTGTGAGGGAATCCTGGATTAGGGGGTCTCCGGACAGCCGGACTATCTCCATTGGCCAGACTGTTAGACTGTGAAGATACAAGATTGAAGACTTCGTCTCGTGTCCGGATGGGACTCTACTTGGCGTGGAAGGCAAGCTAGGCAATACGAATATGGATATCTCCTCCTTTGTAACCGACCTTGTGTAACCCTAACCCTCTTCGGTGTCTATATAAACCGAAGGGTTTTAGTCCGTAGGACAACAATCACAACATACAATCATACCATAGGCTAGCTTCTAGGGTTTAGCCTCTCTGATCTCGTGGTAGATCTACTCTTGTACTACCCATATCATCAATATTAATCAAGCAGGACGTAGGGTTTTACCTCCATCGAGAGGGCCCGAACCTGGGTAAAACTCCGTGTCCCCTACCTCCTGTTACCATCCGGCCTAGACACACAGTTCGGGACCCCCTACCCGAGATCCGCCGGTTTTGACACCGACATTGGTGCTTTCAATGAGAGTTCCTCTGTGTCGTCGCCGTTAGCCTTGATGGCTCCTACTATCATCGATAGCGATGCGGTCCAGGGTGAGACTTTTCTCCCCGGACAGATCTTCGTATTCGGCGGCTTCGCACTGCGGGTTAATTCGCTTGGCCATCTGGAGCTGATTGAAAGCCCCGCCCCTGACCATCAGGTCAGATTTGGAAGTTTGAATTACATGGCCAACATCCGTGGGGACTTGATCTTCGACGGATTCGAGTCACAGCCGGGCGCGCCGCACTGTCGCGATGGGTATTACCTAGCTCTGCCACCGGACGGTACCCCAGAGGCCGCGCCCGCATCAGCTCCGACCCTTAGCTCGGAGCCAACTGCGCCAATCGAAGACGGGTGGCTAGACACCGCCTCAGGGGCTGCAGTCTCGACGGCGATCGAGCCAAACACCAGCATAATCCTCTGCGCAGCCCGTGACTCCAAGGTGTCGGACTCTTTTTCTGACTCCGAACCATCCGCGCCCCTGCCAATCGAATCCGATTGGGCGCCGGTCATGGAATTCACCGCCGCGGTTATCTTTCAACACTCGCCCTTCGGCGACATTCTGAATTCACTAAGGTCTCTCTCTTTGTTAGGAGAGCCCTGGCCGGATTATGGCCAACATGATTGGGATGCGGACGACGAAGAAATTCGACGCCCACCCACCACCCACTTCGTAGCAACTGTCGATGATTAACCGACATGCTCGACTTCGACTCCGAAGACATCGACGGTATGGACGATGATGTAGGAGACGAACATGAACCAGCACCTATAGGGCACTGGAAAGCCACCTCGTCATACGACATATACACGGTGGATACACCCAACGAAGGCAATGGCGACGAGATAGCGGAGGATGACCCCTCCAAGAAGCAACCCAAGCGCCGACGTCAGCGGCGCCGCTCTAAGTCCCGCCAAAGCAAAAGTGGTGATACCAGCACAGGAGATAATAACACTCCGGATAGTGCCGAAGAAAACAACAAACCCCTCCAGCAAGATTTAGAGCAGGAGGATGGAAGAGCCAGCTCTCCTGAGAGAGCGGCAGACGGCGAGGAGGATGACAATCACATGCCCCCTCCGAAGACGAGGCAAGCCTCGGCGACGATGAATTCGCCATACCAGAGGATCCCGTCGAACAAGAGCGCTTCAAGCGCCGGCTTATGGCCATGGCAAATAGCCTGAAGAAAAGGCAGCAGCAGCTTCAAGCTGATCAAGATCTGCTAGCTGACAAATGGACTGAAGTCCTCATGGCCGAGGAATATAAACTCGAGCGCCCCTTCAAGAGTTACCCAAGGCGCAGGTTACTACCCCGACTGGAGGAAGAAGCGTACGATACGGCTGATCGGCCACCTCGTGGCCGCGATAGAGAGGCATTCCAGCCAAAAGCTCAGCGTCCACCCCAACGCCATTCAAATAAAAAGGCATTGGGAGATACGCCGGACCTGCAAGACATATTGGAGGATAAGGCAAAGCATTCAAGATTGATCTATGGATCACGAGGGCGCACCACTCTGCGAGGCGACAAACGTCATGCCAGATAGAGTAAAAGCAAATCCGGCCGGGCCGAACACAATGGGCAAGACCCATTCGAGCTGCGTCGCGATATAGCCCAATACAGAGGCACCGCATACCCCTTATGCTTCACAGACGAAGTAATGGAACATCAATTCCCAGAAGGTTTCAAACCTGTAAATATTGAATCATACGACGGCACAACAGATCCCGCAGTATGGATTGAGGATTTCCTCCTCCACATCCACATGGCCCGCGGCGATGACTTACACGCCATCAAATACCTCCCACTAAAGCTCAAAGGACCAGCGCGGCATTGGCTTAACAGCTTGCCAGCGGACTCCATTAGCTGTTGGGAAGATCTGGAAGCCGCATTCCTCGACAACTTTCAGGGCACGTATGTGCGACCACCAGCCGCCGATGACTTGAGACACATAATTCAGCAGCCAGAAGAGTCGGCCAGGCAATTCTGGACTCGGTTCCTTACAAAGAAAAATCAAATCATCGACTGTCCGGATGCGGAGGCCTTAGCGGCTTTCAAGCACAACATCTGAGACAAGTGGCTAGCCCGGCACCTTGGTCAGGAAAAGCCGAAATCTATGGCAGCTCTCACGACGCTCATGACCCGCTTTTGTGTGGGAGAAGACAACTAGCTGGCTCGCATTAATAACATATCAAAGAACCATGGTACCTCAGATACCAATGACGGCAATAGCAGGTCACGTCGCAACAAGCATAAGAGCCGCATTAACAGCGAAAATACTGAGGATACGATAGTCAATGCCGGATTCAAAGGCTCTAAACCCGGTCAGCGGAAAAAGCCATTCAAACAAAGTACGCCGGGTCCGTCCAGCTTGGACCGTATACTCGATCGCTCGTGTCAAATACACGGCACCCCAGACAAGCCAGCCAATCACACCAACAGGGATTGTTGGGTGTTCAAGCAGGTCGGCAAGTTAATTGCCGAAAACAAGGAAAAGGGGCCGCATAGCGATGACGAGGAGGAGCCCTGGCAGCCGCACACTGGAGGACAGAAGAGGTTTCCCCCGCAAGTGCGGACGGTGAACATGATATACGCAACCCACATCCCCAAGAGGGAGCGGAAGCGTGCGCTCAGGGACGTATATGCGTTGGAGCCAGTCGCCCCAAAGTTCAACCCTTGGTCCTCCTGCCCGATCACCTTCGATCGCAGGGACCATCCCACTAGTATCCGTCATGGTGGATTTGCCGCACTGGTCCTAGACCCAATCATCGACGGATTTCACCTCACTCGAGTCCTTATGGACGGCGGCAGCAGCCTGAACCTGCTTTATCAGGACAAAGTGCGCAAAATGGGTATAGACCCCTCAAGGATCAAACCCACAAAAACGACCTTTAAGGGCGTCATTCCAGGTGTAGAGGCCCATTGCACAGGCTCAATTACACTGGAAGTGGTCTTCGGATCCCCGGATAACTTCCGAAGCGAAGAGTTAATCTTCGATATAGTCCCGTTCCACAGTGGTTATCACGCGCTGCTCGGGCGAACCGCATTTGCTAGATTCAATGCGGTACCGCATTATGCATACCTCAATCTCAAGATGCCAGGACCTCGCGGAGTTATTACAGTCAATGGAAACACAGAGCGCTCTCTCCGAATAGAGGAGCACACCGCGGCCCTCGCAGTAGAAGCGCAAAGCAGCCTCTCAAGGCAATCAACCAGTTCGGCGCTTCACAGCCCGGACACCTTCAAGCGCGCTCGGGGCAATCGGAAAATAGACCGCCTGGCGCGATCTGAGCTTGCGTAGAAATACGACGGCCACCTCAATCCCAGCCCAACGGCGAAACTCGTGCCGTGCGTACATAATTACATTAAAAATACCATGGGCACAGGTGGGGAGGGGGGCACAACTACGGCACGCCCCAAGACACGGCCTAAACCGCACTAGGGGCTTCCCGTTCGGTTATTTTCCTTTTTCTCTCAGGACCTTAATCTCTGGAAACACTGTCCAGCAACACTCTTGCCGAACACATGATGCAGCAACCAAGGAGGCAGACAGCTATGTTATATCACGGAATTCCCAGGTTGATTACAGTAACGAGTGACATATTAAATTTAATATCATTCCTCAGCTTGCCCTTGGAAGGGACTTAGTCCTACTCTTTGCTTATCGCACTATCTGTATCACTCTGCTTTAACGCAATTTTTTTAATAAACAATGCATGACATTACGACTATTATTGCATTTTTGTTATATATATATCTATATGTTCATTAATGACGCCTTGCAACCGTACACTCTGGTACGGCCAATACACCAGGGGCTTACGTACCCCACAATGCGGTGTGAAAAGTCCAAACACTTTCACAAGTGCGGCACCCCGAACTTATAGCATTATATGCATCAGCTCCGAATCATGTCTTTGGTCAAATGTTGGGTTTGCTCGGCTCTTATGTTTTGGTACCTTACATTCCGCTCTATCAGCTAAGGTAGCGCTAGGAGAACTACTGCGATTGTGCCCCGGTTCTGCCAGACTTAGCACCTCAGTAAAGAAAGCTAAAACTGACTGTCATGATAAGGCGAGAGACTGGGCGCTGTTCGGCGAGGTTTTTCGAGTCCCTAAAGACTTATGCCTCTTAGGGCGAGGGGCCGACCCTGTCCGGCTTACAGGCGTGTATCGCGCCCCGAATTCGGCCTTCCGAATACCAGGGGCTTCGCCGAAATTTAAAATTATAGAATTCTATGGCTAAGTGAGAGTGATAAAGCATCATTAGTCCGGTTGCCTTGTTCGTTGTGCTGAGCACCTCCCTCGAAGGACCCAAACATGGGAAGAGTGCTCAGGTTTATCCCGAACACCACAACACTCGTGGCATGGGGGCAGAAGCCGAGGACTAGCCATCTCTCAGATTAGATAAACAACCAAACAGAAGGTAATATTTTAAATTCCAACAAGCGTTGCATAGCGCATATGAAACAAGTTTTCATAAATACAGGATAAAACGAGCAAGTCTCATTCAAATATTACATCTTTTGAACACTCATCCGTGATAAGACGGGCACCCGGCAGAACACCCTCGTAGTACATCTCGGGGTGGCGGTGCTCCTTGCCCTCCGGCGGCCCCTCCTTGATCAGCTTCACGGCGTCTAGCTTGACCCACTGCAATTTCACACGGGCGAAAGCCCGGCGTGCACCTTCAATGCAGACAGATCGCTTGACGACCTCCAGCCGTGGGCAGGCATCCACAAGACGCCTCACCAGGCCAAAGAAGCTGTTCGGAAGGGCATCGCCAGGCCACAACCGGACTATAAAGCTCTTCATGGCCTGATCGGCCGCCTTATGTAGCTCGACCATCTGCTTCAGCTGGTCGCTCATTGGCACCGGATGTTCGGCCTCAGCATACTGAGACCAGAACAGCTTCTCCGTCGAGCTTCTGTCCTCGGGCTGATAAAATTGTGTGGCATCGGACACACTGCGGGGCAAATCTGCGAATGCTCCTGAAGAGCTCCGGATCCGGGTAAGTAATCGGTAATTTACTTTTACATGCTTGCTTTGCATATAGAAAGCCTTACCCGCCGCTATCTTCTTCATCGCGTCGATCTCTTGGAGGGCCTTTTGTGCTTCGGCCTTGGCACTTTTTACACTCTCGAGGGTTGCGGCAAGCACAGACTCCCGCGTCTTGGATTCAAGCTCCAACGCCTCGTGCTTCGCCACAAGAGCCTGGAGCTTTTGCTGCACCTCGCCCACCCGAGCCTCGTGCTTCTCTCGCACGGTGCGCTCCTTGGCCGCTGTATCTTCGGCCTTGGTTAGCGCTTGCTTCAGGGTTGCCACCTCGGTCGTGGCCCCTGGCAAACATACGATGATCCTGTCATTTTGCAATCGCGTCCTTTTATATATATACATATCTATAGACGGGGTACTACTTACCATTGTTCTCCTCGAGCTGCCTCTTAGCAAGGACGAGCTCTTTCATGGACCCCTCGAGGTCCTGCTTCAGCACGGCGACCTCCGCAGTCAGTGCGGCGAACGCGAGCAGCGAAGCCTGCATACGCATATCGACATACTTATGTTAGACTCCTGCGATATTATTTGATCCTCTGTTCGGCTTTTCTTTTTGAACACCGAACAAAGCATTAGGGGCTACTGTCTATGCGGTAATATTTCTACTACATTTTAAAAAATAGTTATCTCGAAGCCTGTTAGAAGGCTGGCACAGGCTTCAGTCAATCCGCTCTTGGCGGACTGAACCTTCTGGATGACCGCACTCATGATAGTGCGGTGCTCCTCGTCGATGGAAGCGCTGCGAAGCGCTTCCAGCAGATTGTTCGGCGCCTCTGGATGGATAGAGGTCACCGGCACAGGCGTCTTGCCCCTCTTCGAAGGAGGCCGCCTGCCCGAGCCCGGAACCGCTGGAGGGTCTGGCGCGGTGTTCGGCTGAGGGCCGAACTCAGAGCTCTCGGGGGCCCTGACCCCACGGCTCCCGGAGTCCGGAAGGTCGCCTTGAGGCGCCTCCAGAACTGTTTCCCCTCGATCCGGTGCCTCTTGAGACAACACCTCGACGTCGTCGGCAGGATGAGGGGAGGTGGCGGTCGGGACTGGATTGCTATCCATGTCCGACAAGCCCAAGGAGCCGTCCGATGATACGTCGATACTAGCTCGTGGCGGCCTGCATAATTGCGTTCTGCGTTAGGGAAAGTAGTGCGACAAAACGAATCCCATGAGTTACTCTGGTATCCGAACACTTACGATCTCCCCGGGGGATTGACCCTGGGCAACACTCGTCTTCGCCTTCATCGGCGGCGGTGGAACTGTCCGGAAGGAGAGTCCTTCCCTTCTTGGACCCTCCGGCCTCCCCAGTTGGGGCGGCCTTCCTTTTCTTGTCTCCCCTAGTTGGTGGGGGAGCATCTTCTTCTTCCTCTTCCTCGTCTTCAGGGGAAGAGTGCGCCACAGAGTCATCAGACGGTGAGTCCGATGACGCCTGGCATCGGGAACTCTTTCGGGTTCCCTTGGCCTTCTTGGTCTTCTCCGGCACCTTATAAGGGGTCGGAGTCAGCATCTTCGCCAGAAGAGCGTCTGTGGGGCCTTCGGGCAAGGGAGCCGGACAGTCGATCTGTCCGGCCATCTTCTGCCAGTCCTGTCAAAGGTACGGGAGTTTAGATCCCGCATAGAGTAATCTATATAAAAATAAGTATCCTGTGAAAGGTAAAGCAGCTTACCGCATTGGCTTGGCGCTTCGCGCTGAATCCGCGATCCTTAGTAATAGGGGGGGGGGACCTCGGCACTTTTGAACAGCACCCTCCAGGCGTCTTCATGAGTTGTGTCGAAGAGCCTGTTCAGAGTTCGGTGATGCGCCGGATTGAACTCCCACAAGTTGAACTCCCATTGTTGGCACGGGAGTATCCAGCAGATGAGCATAACTTGGACTATGTTGACAAGCTTGAGCTTCTTGTCCACCATGTTTTGAATACATGTTTGGAGTCCGGTCAGCTCTTTCGAATTACCCCAGGACAGGCCCTTCTCTTTCCAGGAGGTGAGCCGCGTGGGGATGCCAGATCGGAACTCGGGGGCCACTGCCCATGCAGGGTCGCGCGGCTCGGTGATATAGAACCACCCCGATTGCCACCCCTTTATGGTTTCCACAAAGGAGCCCTCGAGCCATGTTATGTTGGGCATCTTGCCCACCATGGCGCCTCCGCACTCTGCCTGGCGGCCGCCCACCACCTTCGGCTTGACATTGAAGGTCTTCAGCCATAAGCCGAAGTGGGGCTTGATGCGGAGGAAGGCCTCGCACACGACGATAAACACCGAGATGTTGAGGATGAAGTTCGGGGCCAGATCGTGGAAATCCAGGCCGTAATAAAACATGAGCCCCCGACGAAGGGATGGAGAGGGAACCCCAGTCCGCAGAGGAAATGGGTGAGGAATACTACCCTCTCATGGGGCCTGGGGGTGAGGATGAGCTGCCCCTCATCTGGGAGCCGGTGCGCGATGTCGTCGGGCAGGTATCCGGCTCTCCTCAGTTTCTTGATGTCTCCCTCCGTGATGGAGGAGACCATCCACTTGCCTCCCGCTCCGGACATGGTTGGAGAAGGTCAAGGTGGGAAGTGCAAACTTGGGCGCTAGAGCTCGGGTGTGCGAAAACGGATGGGCAAGGGAGGAAGAAGGCGTGGATAGAAAGGTGAATCCTTATCCCTTTATATGGGCGGACGAAACTAAGCGTCCCCACTTTCCTGGTAAAACTCGCTTATCCCCCAAGCGCCTTAATTGATGGCGCGGTTGGGTTACCCACGCCCGCATTGATGAGAATCCCGTAATAAGGGGACACGATCTCTGCTCTGACAAGACGTGTCGAAAAACTGCCTCGCATTATGTGCGGGGCTGGTTAAAAGAAACGGTTCGAATAATCACCGGGCCATGACATAACGTCGTGCTGCCAAAACAAGCCAGCAAATTAGATCTGCGAAAATATTATTCTCTCTGCAGTGGAATGTGGAACTTATTTTGCAGGGTCGGACACTATCCTCGTATTCAAATTCTTCTGTGATGTATTCGGAGAAGGAACCCACCTTGCAATGCCGAAGACAATGTTGCGTGCCGTTCTCATCGTCATTGAAGCCTGGTTCAGGGGCTACTGAGGGAGTCCTAGATTAGGGGGTCTCTGGACAACCGGACTATCTCCATTGGCCGGACTGTTAGACTATGAAGATACAAGATTGAAGACTTCGTCTCGTGTCCGGATGGGACTCTACTTAGCGTGGAAGGCAAGCTAGGCAATACGAATATGGATATCTCCTCCTTTGTAACCGACCTTGTGTAACCCTAACCCTCTTCGGTGTCTATATAAACCGAAGGGTTTTAGTCCATAGGACAACAATCACAACATAAAATCATACCATAGGCTAGCTTCTAGGGTTTAGCCTCTCTGATCTCGTGGTAGATCTACTCTTGTACTACCCATATCATCAATATTAATCAAGCAGGACGTAGGGTTTTACCTCCATCGAGAGGGCCTAAACCTGGGTAAAACTCCGTGTCCCCTGCCTCCTATTACCATCCGGCCTAGACGCACAGTTCGGGACCCCCTACCCGAGATCCGCCGGTTTTGACACCGACAAGGTGTAAAGTGATACACTGTTCATTACGGGCCAGTTTCACCACGGGTCATTAGTAGGCCAAGAGTTACATAGGCCCTCATATGGGCCAAAAGACGTCATGGGCCATACATGGGCCGGAAATGAAAACGTGCGGGAATCATATTGGATGGACCAGATGACGCTACTGGGCCTAATTCGGATAGGGCGTAACGGGCATTGGGTTAGCGGGCTGTAAATGGGCTATATTCGAACATGCCGTTAAAAGGCTTTCCATGGGCCGGCCCGCCAGCTTTTGACCTGTTGGAAATATGCCCTAGAGGCAATAATAAATTAGTTATTATTATATTTCCTTGTTCACGATAATCGTTTATTATCCATGCTAGAATTTTATTGATAGGAAACTCAGATACATGTGTGGATACATATACAACACCATGTCCCTAGTAAGCCTCTAGTTGACTAGCTCGTTGATCAATAGATGGTTACAGTTTCCTGACCATGGACATTGGATGTCGTTGATAACGGGATCACATCATTAGGAGAATGATGTGATGGACAAGACCCAATCCTAAGCCTAGCACAAGATCGTGTAATTCGTTTGCTAAAGCTTTTCTAATGTCAAGTATCATTTCCTTAGACCATGAGATTGTGCAACTCCCGGATACCGTAGGAAGGCTTTGGGTGTACCAAACCTCACAACATAACTGGGTGGCTATAAAGGTGCACTGCGGGTATCTCCGAAAGTGTCTGCTGGGTTGGCACGAATCGAGACTGGGATTCGTCACTCCGTGTAACGGAGAGGTATCTCTGGGCCCACTCGGTAGGACATCATCATAATGTGCACAATGTGACCAAGGAGTTGATCACGGGATGATGCGTTATGGAACGAGTAAAGAGACTTGCCGGTAACGAGATTGAATGAGGTATCGGGATACCGACGATCGAATCTCGGGCAAGTATCGTACCGATAGACAAAGGGAATTGAATACGGAATTGATTGAATCCTCGACATCATGGTTCATCCGATGAGATCATCATGGAACTTGTGGGAGCCAACATGGGTATCCAGATCCCGCTGTTGGTTATTGGCCTGAGAGTTGTCTCGGTCATGTCTGCATGGTTCCCGAACTCGTAGGGTCTACACACTTAAGGTTCGGTGACGCTAGGGTTGTAGAGATATTAGTATGCGGTAAACCGAAAGTTTTTCGGAGTCCCGGATGAGATCCCGGACGTCACGAGGAGTTCCGGAATGGTCCGGAGGTAAATATTGATATATAGGAAGTGAGGATTTGGCCACCGGAAGTGTTCCGGGCATCACCGGTAATGTACTGGGACCACCGGAAGGGTCCGGGGGTCCACCGGGAGGGGTCACCAGCCCCAGAGGCTTGTGTGGGACAATAGTGGGAAGGGACCAGCCCCTAGGTGGGCTAGGGCGCCCCACCAAGGCCCAAGGCGCCTCAAGAGAAGAGGGGGGGCAAACCGTAGGGCAGATGGGCCCTAAGGCCCACCCCAGGTGCGCCTCCCCCTCTCCCCCCTTTTTGGCCGCCACCCTAGATGGGATCTGGGGATGCCGCATCCCTTGGGGTGGGAACCCTAGAGGGGGTGCAGCCCCCTCCCCCCCTATATATAGTTGAGGTCTAGGGGCTGCCAACAGATGAGTTATTCTCTCCTAGGCACAACCATACCTCTCTCCCTCCTCGTCTCTCGTAGTGCTTGGCGAAGCCCTGCTAGAGTTCCGCGCTCCTCCACCACCACCACGCCATCGTGCTGCTGCTGGACGGAGTCTTCCCAACCTCTCCCTCTCTCCTTGCTGGATCAAGGCATGGGAGACGTCACCGGGTTGTACGTGTGTTGAACGCGGAGGCGCCGTTGTTCGGCGCTTAGATTGGAATCGACCGCGATCTGAATCGCTGCGTGTACGACACCATCAACCCCGTTCTCTTGAACGCTTTCGCTTAGCAATCTACAAGGGTATGTAGATGCACACTTCTCTCTCGTTGCTAGTCTCTGCATAGATTGATCTTGGTGACACGTAGGAAATTTTTTGAATTTCTGCTACGATCCCCAACAGTGGCATCATGAGCTAGGTCTATGCATAGATTCTATGCACGAGTAGAACACAAAGCAGTTGTGGGCGATGATTTGTTCAATTTGCTTACCGTTACTAGTCTTATCTTGATCCGGTGGCATTGTGGGATGAAGCGACCCGGACCGACCTTACACGTACGCTTACGTGAGACTGGTTCCACCGACTGACATGCACTTGATGCATAAGGTGGCTGGCGGGTGTCTGCCTCTCCCACTTTAGTCGGATCAGATTCGATGAAAAGGGTCCTTATGAAGGGTAAATAGCAATTGGCATATCACCGTTGTGGTTTTGCGTAGGTAAGAAAAACGTTCTTGCTAGAAACCCATAGCAGCCACGTAAAACATGCAACAACAATTAGAGGACGTCTAACTTGTTTTTGCAGGGTATGCTATGTGATGTGATATGGCCAAAAGGATGTGATGAATGATATATGTGATGTATGAGATTGATCATGTTCATGTAATAGGAATCACGACTTGCATGTCGATGAGTATGACAACCGGCAGGAGCCATAGGAGTTGTCTTAATTTATTTATGACCTGCGTGTCAATCAAAACGCCATGTAATTACTTTACTTTATTGCTAACCGTTAGCCATAGTAGCAGAAGTAATAGTTGGCGAGGCAACTTCATGAAGACACAATGATGGAGATCATGGTGTCATGCCGGTGACGAAGGTGATCATGCCGCGCCTCGAAGATGGAGATCAAAAGGCGCAAGATGATATTGGCCATATCATGTCACTTTATGATTTGCATGTGATGTTTGTCATGTTTACATCTTATTTACTTAGAACGACGGTAGCATAAATAAGATGATCCCTCGCTGAAATTTCAAGAAAGTGTTCCCCCTAACTGTGCACCGTTGTGAAGGTTCGTTGTTTCGAAGCACCACGTGATGATCGGGTGTGATAGATTCTAACGTTCGAATACAACGGGTGTAAGCCAGATTTACACACGCAATACACTTAGGTTGACTTGACGAGCCTAGCATGTACAGACATGGCCTCGGAACACGGAAGACCGAAAGGTCGAATATGAGTCGTATAGAAGATACGATCAACATGAAGATGTTCACCGATGATGACTAGTCCGTCTCACGTGATGATCGGACACGACCTAGTTGACTCGGATCATGTATCACTTAGATGACTAGAGGGATGTCTATCTGAGTGGGAGTTCATTAAATTATCTGATGAACTTAATTATCATGAACATCGTCAAAAGGACTTTGCAAATTATGTCGAAGCTTACGCTTTAGTTCTACTGTTTTAGATATGTTCCTAGAGAAAATTTAGTTGAAAGTTGATAGTAGCAATTATGCGGACTGGGTCCGTAAACTGAGGATTGTCCTCATTGCTGCGCAGAAGGATTATGTCCTTAATGCACCGCTCAGTGAGCTGAACCTCGAGCATCGGTTGTGGATGTTGCGAACATCTGACATACACGTTTTGATGACTACATGATAGTTCAGTGCGTAATGCTAAATGGTTTAGAATTGAGGCACCAAAGACGTTTTTGAAACATCGCAGAACATATGAGATGTTCCAAAGACTGAAATTGGGATTTCAGACTAGTGCCCACGTCAAGAGGTATGAGACCTCTGACAAGTTTCTTAAGCCTGCAAACTAAGGGAGAAAAGCTCAATCGTTGAGCATGTGCTCAGATTGTCTGAGTACTACAATTGCTTGAATCGAGTGGGAGTTGATCTTCCAGATGAGATAGTGATGGTTCTCCAAAGTCACTGCCACCAAGCTGCTAGAGCTTCGTGATGAACTATAACATATCAGGGATAGATACGATGATCCTTGAGCTATTCGCAACACCGCGAAAGTAGAAATCAAATAGGAGCATCAATTGTTGATGGTTAGTAAAACCACTAGTTTCAAGAAGGTCAAGGGCAAGAAAGGGATACTTCATGAAACGACAAATCGGTTGCTGCTCTAGTGAAGAAACCCAAAGTTGAACCCAAGCCCGAGACTAAGTGCTTCTGTAATAAGGGGAACGGACACTGAAGCAGAACCACCCTAGATATTTGGTAGATGAGAAGGCTGGCAAGGTTGACAGCAGTATGTATTGGGCATACATTATATTAAATGTGTACTTTACTAGTGCTCCTAGTAGCACCAGGGTATTAAAATACCGGTTCAGTTTCTAAGTGTTAGTAACTCGAAATAAATGGCTACGGAATAAATGGAGACTAGCTGAAGGTGAGATGACGATATGTGTTGGAAGTGTTTCCAAGGTTGATGTGATCAAGCATCGCATGCTCCCTCTACCATCGAGATTGGTGCTAAACCTAAATAATTGTTATTTGGTGTTTGCGTTGAGCATAGACATGATTGGATTATGTTTATCGCAATACAGTTATTCATTTAAGAAGAATAATGGTTACTCTGTTTATTTGAATAATACCTTCAATGGTCTTGCACCTAAAATGAATGGTTTATTGAATCTCGATCGTAGTGATACACATGTTCATGCCAAAAGATATAAGATAGTAATGATAGTACCACATACTTGTGGCACTGCCATTTGAGTCATGTTGGTATAAAACCCATGAAGAAGATCCATGTTGATGGATCTTTGGACTCACTCGTTTTTGAAGATTGAGACATGCGAACCATGTCTATTGGTAGATATGCATGAAGAAACTCCATGCAGATGGATCGTTTGGACTCACTTGATTTTGAATCACTTGAGACATGCAAATCATACCACATGGGCAAGATGACTGAAAGGCCTCGTATTCAGTAAGATGGAACAAGAAAGCGACTTGTTGGAAGCATTACATTTTGATGTGTGCAGTCCAATGAGTGCTGAGGCATGCAGTGGATATCGTTATGTTCTTACTTCATAGATGATTTGAGTAGATGCTGAGTATATTTACTTGATGAAACACAAGTCTGAATTATTGAAAGGTTCAAGTAATTTCAGAGTGAAGTTGAAAATCGTCGTGACAAGATGATACAATGTGTATGATATGATCATAGAGATGAATGTCTGAGTTACGAGTTTGGCACACAAATAAGACATTGTGGAAATCGTTTCACAACTAATACCGCCTGGACCACCATAGTGTGATGGTGTGTCCGAACATCACAACTGCACCCTATTGGATATGGTCCATACCATGATGTCTCTTATCGAATTTCCACTATCGTTTATGGGTTAGGCATTAGGGACAACCACACTCACTTTAAGTAGGGCACCACACAATTCCGTTGATACGACACCGTGCGGACTATGGTTTAGAGAAACCTAAGCTGTCGTTTCTTGAAAGTTTGGGGCTGCGATGCTTATGTGAAAAGGTTTCAGGCTGATAAGCTCGAATCCAAAGCGGATAAATGCATCTTCATAGAATACCCAAAACAGTTGGGTATACCTCCTATTTCAGATCCGGAAGCAAAATTGATTGTTTCTAGAAACGGGTCCTTTCTCGAGGAAAAGTTTCTCTCGAAAGAATTGAGTGGGAGGATGGTGGAGACTTGATGAGGTTATTGAACCGCCACTTCAACTAGTGTGTAGCAGGGCACAGAAAGTTGTTCCTGTGGCACCTACACCAATTGAAGTGGAAGCTTCTGATAGTGATCATGAAACTTCGCATCAAGTCACTACCAAACCTCATAGGTCGACAAGGATGTGTACTACATCAGAGTGGTACGTAATCATGTCTTGGAAGTCATGTTGCTAGACAACAATGAACCTACGAGCTATGGAGAAGCGATAGTGGGCCCGAATTCCGAAGAATGGCTCGAGGCCATAAAATCTGAGAGAGGATCCATGTATAAAAGAAAGTATAGACTTTGAAAGAACTACTTGATGGTCGTAAGGCTGTTAGGTGCAGATGGATTTTAAAAGGAAGACATACAATGATGGTAAGTTTCACCATTAAGAAAGCTCGACTTGTCATTAAAATGTTTCCCGACAAGTTCAAGGAGTTGACTACGATGAGACTTTCTCACTCGTAGCGATGTTAAGAGTCTGTTGGAATTATGTTAGCAGTTACTGCATTATTTATGAAATCTTGCAGATAGGATGTCAAAAACCTTTGTTTCCTTGACATTTTTCTTGAGGAAAGGTTGCATGTGATACAACCAGAAAGTTTTGTCAATCCTGAAAGATGCTGACAAGTATGCAAAGCTCCAGCAATCCTTCTAAGGACTGGAGTAAGCATCTCGGAGTTGGAATGTATGCTTTGATGAGATGATCAAAGATTTTGGGTTTATACAAAGTTTATGAGAAACCTGTATTTCCAAAGAAGTGAGTGGGAGAACTATAGAATTTTTGATGGGTATATGTTGTTAACATATTGTTGATCAGAAATGATGTAGAATTTCTGGAAAGCATGCAGGGTTATTTGAAAAGTATTTTTCAATGGAAAACCTGGATTAAGCTACTTGAACATTGAGCATCAAGATCTATAAGCATAGATTAAAAATGCTTAATGGTACTTTCAAATGAATACATACCGTGACAAGATTTTGAAGGAGTTCAAACTAGATCGGCAAAGAAGGAGTTCTTGGCTGTGTTATAAGGTATGGGTATTGAGTAAGACTCAAGACCTGACCACGGCAGAATAGAGAGAAAGGACGAAGGTCATCCCCTATGCTTAGACATAGGGTCTATAGTATGCTATGTTGTGTACCGCACCTAAAGTGTGCCAAGCCATGAGTCAGTCAAGGGGTACAAGTGTGATCTAGGAATAGATCACAGGACAATGGTCAAGGTTATCCTTAGTAACTAGTGGACTAAGGAATTTTCTCGATTATGGAGGTGGTAAAAGAGTTCGTCGTAAAGGGTTACGACGATGCAATCTTTGACATTAATCTGGTTGATTCTGAGTAGTAAACCGGATTCGTATAGTAGAACAGTTATTTGGAATAGCTCCAAATAGAGCGTGGTAGCTGCATCTACAAGATGACATAGAGATTTGTAAAGCACACACGGATCTGAAAGGTTCAGACCCGTTGACTATAACATCTCTCACAAGCATAACATGATCAAACCCAGAACTCATTGAGGGTTAATCACATGGTAATGTGAACTAGATTATTGACTCTAGTAAACTCTTTGGATGTTAGTCACATGGGGATGTGACCTTGAGTGTTAATCACATAGCGATGTGAACTGGATTATTGACTCTAGTGCAAGTGGGAGACTGTTGGAAATATGCCCTAGAGGCAATAATAAATTAGTTATTATTATATTTCCTTGTTCATGATAATCATTTATTATCCATGCTATAATTGTATTGATAGGAAACTCAGATACATGTGTGGATACATAGACAACACCATGTCCCTAGTAAGCCTCTAGTTGACTAGCTCGTTGATCAATAGTTGGTTACGGTTTCCTGACCATGGACATTGGATGTCGTTGATAACGAGATCACATCATTAGGAGAATGATGTGATGGACAAGACCCAATCCTAAGCCTAGCACAAGATCGTGTAGTTCGTTTGCTAAAGCTTTTCTAATGTCAAGTATCATTTCCTTAGACCATGAGATTGTGCAACTCTCGGATACCGTAGGAATGCTTTGGGTGTACCAAACATCACAACGTAACTGGGTGGCTATAAAGGTGCACTATGGGTATCTCCGAAAGTGTCTGTTGGGTTGGCACGAATCGAGACTGGGATTTGTCACTTCGTGTAACGGAGAGGTATCTCTGGGCCCACTCGGTAGGACATCATCATAATGTGCACAATGTGACCAAGGAGTTGATCACATGATGATGTGTTACGGAACGAGTAAAGAGACTTGCCGGTAACGAGATTGAATGAGGTATTGGGATACGAACGATCGAATCTCGGGCAAGTATCGAACCGACAGACAAAGGGAATTGAATACGGGATTGATTGAATCCTCGACATCATGGTTCATCCGATGAGATCATCGTGGAACATGTGGGATCCAACATGGGTATCCTGATCCCGCTGTTGGTTATTGGCCGGAGAGTTGTCTCGGTCATGTCTGCATGGTTCCCGAACCCGTAGGGTCTACACACTTAAGGTTCGGTGATGCTAGGGTTGTAGAGATATTAGTATGCGGTAAACTGAAAGTTGTTCGGAGTCCCGGATGAGATCCCAGAAATCACGAGGAGTTCTGGAATGGTCCGGAGGTAAAGATTGATATATAGGAAGTGAGGATTTGGCCACCGGAAGTGTTCCGGGCATCACCGGTAATGTACCGGGACCACCGGAAGGGTCCGAGGGTCCACCGGGAGGGGCCACCAGCCCCAGAGGCTTGCGTGGGCCAATAGTGGGAAGGGACCAGCCCCTAGGTGGGCTAGGGCGCCCCCAGCAAGTCCCAAGGCGCCTCAAGAGAAGAGGGGGGGCAAACCCTATGGCAGATGGGCCCTAAGGCCCACCCCAGGTGCGCCTTCCCCTCTCCCCCCTTTTTGGCCGCCACCCTAGATGGGATCTGGGGCTGCCGCACCCCTTGGGTTGGGAACCCTAGAGGGGGTGCAGCCCCCTCCCCCCATATATAGTTGAGGTCTAGGGGCTGCCAACAGATGAGTTATTCTCTCCTAGGCACATCCATACCTCTCTCCCTCCTCGTCTCTCGTAGTGCTTGGCGAAGCCCTGCTGGAGTTCCGCGCTCCTCCACCACCACCACGCCGTCGTGCAGCTACTGGACGGAGTCTTCCCAACCTCTCCCTCTCTCCTTGCTGGATCAAGGCATGGGAGACGTCACCGGGCTGTACGTGTGTTGAACGCGGAGGCGCCGTTGTTCACCGCTTAGATCGGAATCGACCGTGATCTGAATCGCTGCGTGTACGACACCATCAACCCCGTTCTCTTGAACGCTTCCGCTTAGCGATATACAAGGGTATGTAGATGCACACTTCTCTCTCGTTGCTAGTGTCTCCATAGATTGATCTTGGTGACACATAGGATTTTTTTGAATTTCTGCTATGATCCCCAACATGACCAAGTCAAACGGGCCGGCCTTTTCACAGGAATGGGCCTCTGTTGGGCCGTGCCACGTGTCGACGTATCATAGGCGCCTATCTGACCCACTGACGAGCTGGCACGTGTTTCGTGCGGCCAATAAGAATTTTACACGTGGAAATTTCCCATTGGTCGGGGCTATTAATGGGTTATCGGATCCAAAATCTGACCCGATAGCTTAACGGTGTTCCGTTACGGTGGATGCCACGTGTCGGTCACCCTTGACGAAAGCACTTCTGTGACGCGCGATTTATCGTCATGGAAGTGTACACTTCCGTGATGATAATTTTGGTAATGTCATGGAACACTTCTATGACAGCACAGGTATGACTATCTTGACTCTGTCATAAATTTGTCATGGATGTACATGCATGACAAAAAAAGCGACCTACTGTGACAAACACGTATCATCACGGAAGTGTTTTTTTTTGTAGTGTGTGTGGGGAAGCCTATGCTAGGAAACTTGATATTTTAGTGGAACTAAATAATATGTATACAGAGGAAGAGCTTTATTGGCATAAACAATCTAGTGAGAGGTGGTTGCTTAAAGGGGATCGTAATACGGATTTCTTCCATAAAGTGGCTAACGGGAGACGGAGAAAAAATACTATGCATTCCCTTGAGTGTGGTTCCATATTCATTGAGGGGACTAAGAACCTTTTGTCCCATGCTACAGATTTCTATAAGGAATTATTTGGGCCTGCTCCTGGTAACATTTGCAAAATCGATGCCTCTTTGTGGCCTGAGGAGGAAATTCTAAATGCTAGTGATAATGAGGACCTTACGAGACCTTTTTCCCTCAAGGAAATTAAAGCAGCTCTTTTTGCGATGGAACCTAATCGTGCCCCTGGCCCCGATAGTATCCCGGCCGAATTTTATCAACATTGTTGGGAGGTGGTTAATGTAGACTTGTATCGTTTATTTGAATGGTTTTACGAAGGTAAATTGGATGTACAGAGACTGAATTATGGCATAATTACCCTGTTGCCTAAATCCTCTGAAGCCAAGAGAATCCAGCAATATAGACCCATTTGTTTGCTGCGCTGTCCCTATAAACTGATCACTAAGGTGATGGATAGGAGGGTGAGTGTCTATGCTCCTAAGCTGTTTAGTATCCAGCAAAATGCCTTTATAAAAGGAAGAAATATTATGGATGGTGTCCTTTCCCTCCATGAAATTATGCATTATACTCACATCAAAAAACAGGTCGGGGTTATCCTTAAGCTTGACTTTGAGAAAGAGTACGACAAAGTTAACTGGGATTTCCTTCTCGACTGTCATGTTAAACGAGGGTTTAATGACAAATGGTGTGGTTGGGTTTCTCAAATTCTTTGTAATGGTACGGTTAGTGTCAAGATTAATGATGAGACGGGTCCGTATATCCAGAGTGCTAAAGGGGTCCGACAGGGGGATCCTTTCTCCCCTTTCTTATTCAACTTGGCGGCTAAGTGCCTCACTAAGATGGTGTTGGCTGCTCAGAAAAATAATCTGTTTCAAGGCTTGGCTTCCGATCTCATTGATGGGGGCGTGGGCATTCTGCAGTATGCCGACGATAAGGTCCTGTCCATTTCTCATGATGTGGAAAAAGCCAAAAATGTTAAGTTACTCCTCTACCTGTTTGAACTCATGTCAGGCCTAAAAATCAACTTTGATAAAAGCGAGGTGTTTACGATCGGAGGGGACAACAACATTGATCAGCTGTATGCTGAGATGTTTGGTTGTCAAGTTGGCAAGCTCCCTATGAAGTATTTGGGGGTCCCAGTAACCTACTCCTCGCTCAAAATGGTAGATTGGGATTTCTTGGATGCTAAGCTGATTAAAAGGCTAGCGCCGTGGATGGGTTATGCTGCTTCCTCTGGGGCTAGAGCGATCTTGGTAAACACTAGCTTGGATGGTATTCCCTCCTACTTTATGTCCATGTTCCTCCTCAATAAAACTGTTATTGAAAAAAATGAATGTTCATCGTCACCGGTTCTTTTGGAGGAAGGGAAGGAAAAAACGGGCTTATCATATGGTCATGTGGGATAGGGTCTGTCGCTCTAGGAATATTGGAGGTCTGGGTATTAAGCATCTCCATAAGCAAAATATCAGTCTCCTTGTGAAGTGGTGGTGGAAACTTGAATCTGGGGACGGCTTATGGCAACGTATTGTCCGTGCTCGATACTTCAAAAGGAAAACGGTTGCCAATGTGCAAGCTCGTTTTTCTGATTCACCCTGTTGGAAAGAACTTATGAAAGTCAAAGATGTTTATAAGGCTGGGAGAGAAATTAAGACGAATAGGGGTGACCTGACTAGGGTTTGGCATGACCCCTGGCTATATGAAACACCTTTAAAATGTCAGTTTCCTGTTCTGTTTGATGTCTACTCTGAACAAGATTGTACTGTTGCATCTTTTGCTACTAACAACTTTATAATGCATTTCAGACGCACTCTCTTTAGTGATTTGGCCGAGCAGTGGTCTGATATTGTGGAGAGAGCTAGAAATTTCCCGTTTAATAACCTTCCAGATGCTGTAGGCTGGAAGTTTACTCCTAAGAAAATCTTTACCACCAAATCAGTATATGAGTGGCTGGAGAAAGACCTGGCCGGACCTAACTATAAGTGGGTTTGGAAAGCAAAGATTCCCCTGAAGATTAAAATCTTCATCTAGCAATTGTTTCAAAATGTTGTCCTTACTAGATAAAATATGCGTAAAAGAAACTGGCCTGGTAATCCTTCTTGTTCGTTTTGTCATGATGTTGAAACTGCTGGACACCTATTTTTTGGTTGGGCTTTTGCTCGTTCGGTGTGGGGAACTTTTTGCTTGGCCTTGGGGGCATCAAGTTGCCCCAAATCTCTTTGGCAAAGTTGGATGTGGCTGTATAAATTCCTCCCTGGTGGGAGGAAGTATTACATGGAATTCATAGCTGCTGTTTGTTGGGGGGCCTGGTGTACTCGCAACAAGATCACGTTTGAGAAACGTGTTGTTCGTACACCCCTAGAGACTGTTTTCACTGTGTGCTCTTTCATGATGTATTGGGCAGGTCTGATGAAAGGAGATGACAAGGCGAAATTCCAGGCTGGGGTGCAGAAGATGGTTCGAGTGGCGACATCTCTTGCTGATCGATGTACTTCACGTGGCAGACTCGCGCTGGAGCAGGGGAGCTGAAAAAGTTTGAGCTGGAAGTGTGTGCTAGCTGTTTGGTCTGTTAGATACTCACTGGAGTTTGATGCCCACTGAGGTTAAATTGTCTCCTGGTGGGTGGTGTCAGTAGCTGTCTTATTTTGGTCCGTCTCTTGGATACTATTCTGGTGCTTGATGGTTAGTGTCAGCAGGTTTTCGCCCCATGATGGGTACTTCGTTTTAGAAGTGCTTACAGTGGGTTTCCTGCTGGTGCTCCAACTCGCTACCCCCTTTCTGCCTCCTGTTGCGTTAACTCTAGTAGCCATTTGGTGTGGTTTTAGTCCAGTATGCTCAGACTGCTACTGTTGTATTTCCGTTAAGCAATTAATGGAAAGGGGTGTGCGCCTGATTGGAAAAAAACTTGATAAATATTTATGTCGCAAATTTCTGTTTTTTTGGATTTTGTTTAACACCGTTTTTTCAACAACAAAAAATCTCGCTCGGGTGTAGTACACCCGAGAGTAGAAAATTCTGTCTCTTCAAAAAAGTTGTGGCAACTTCAAGATGCACCATGATGGGGAAAATGGAGGTGAATTAGACAGCGAAATCACGCTACACCAGTTCCGAGAGTTCATATATTCTTATAGAGTTGTAAACTAGTTCTCTGAGACTTCATACATTCTATTCGTTTTTTCTCTATTTTATGATTCAAAATAAAGTATCAAGTGGATACTAATACAATGAACGCACGCGATTTCTGTATGACTAAGATGCACAGTCAACACCAACAGCCATACACAATGAATCTACCTGCAAAAAGCAAAGTCATACAAGACAAGCTACGCCTAGGCCAAGAGAAAAAAACTTCGAAACCATCAAAACAATGATCGACGAACTACAACAACGATCATCTTCACTTAACCATCTCTTGATATCGCAAGGACAACAAGAAAGTTTTTTCAACAGCTACACCTCTAAGAACAGTGGCGAAGCCAAGATTGAAGCAAACCCCGGGCCTATTTTTTTTTTCCGGGCAACATGAAAATTTGACACTTGTAACTAGCTGTTTTTCTTGAGTTGGGACACTTATAATTACTAGTACGTAGTTAACTATCCAAAAGCATATCGTAGCATTGCTAAAAAATACGTAGTGCAGTACATGAGAAAACATGCAAATTAGTAAAGTCAATAAAACCGACATAAAAATGAATTAATTTGAGTACATAAACAGATCAAATGCATCAATTCTTTTCAATTCATTTTCACTAATTCAATACAATATTCAAATACAAATGAGAGACAAGGGCTAACCAAATACATCAATTTGGCCAAACATTTTACCCAATCTTGATCGCAGCAGAGAGAGGCAACAACAGCAGCACGGCGAGTCGGCGAAAGCACAGGGCAAATGCTCTAGGGCGGCAGCAGCAAGGTGAGCGTGCGGCCGGACCGGAGCGTGGAATGGCGACTCTGCTTGGCTCGGGACAGAGCAGCGAGTCAGCTGGCTGAGGTGCAGGACGGTAGGATCGTGGAGGGTGGGGAGCGTGGGGGGAGGCTGGGAGGCGGGAGGGACGGCAACCGGCGGCCTGATGGCAGACAAGACGCAAGAAAGCGACCACGAGAGGCAGATGCGACGTGTGTGCCTTCTCTGAGAGTGCTGCCGTGCTGCGTGTAGGGATGTAAATGTTACAAATAATTTCGGTTTCGAATCCGCTTCTGCTTCCGTTTTTAAATACTCCTATATGGTATGCACTTACTCAAATCCTGCGAATATGAATGCGGATACGGATTTTAGTCTACCAGATATCCGACAGATATGGTACTGGATATGGTATTAATAATATCTGACGGATATGGATTATCGGGTATATTTTGTGGATTACCTGAGGTTATCAAATAGGAGTATCCGAAAAATTTAACCCAAATGAGAAGCCAAAGCGCACCGCCACGCTGGTGCTGCCAGGGCAATCACAACTCTGTCCCTCCTAGCTGAAGGTTCCCCTACCACTGCGCCGCCCAACAGCTCGGTCGGCCCGACATGTATCAATCACGACAACACTCTGCGTCATCCTTCACCCGCAGCTATGAATTTTCATTCACCGTCGACTTCAACACCAACTACGTCTTCATAGAGTCGTCGATGCTTGTCTGGTCACGGATGCCAGTCATGGAGATCTCATCCATCAATGCCCTGTTACTGTTTGGAGGAATGTCTCAACCAAGTGCGCCATTGACAAACAAGGAGGAGATGATGAACATGACTCACGATAGAGACGGGTATGAAGACGGGCAAGCGGACGACCCTCATCCTGAGGAACAGACACAACCGGACACCCAACAGACGTGCACCCAACAACCGCAAATTGATCTGGACAACTACTGGCCGCCGGGTGCCGGCCCAAAGAAGAAGAGCGGAAAAACTTTCTCCATCAAGGAGGATGAATTGTTGTGTCAGGCATGGATGACAAGCAATAGAGCAAAAGGGCGAGGCATTTTGGCAAAGTGTGCATGCTTGGTTTCATGCGCAAAAGTGCGACTATCCCTCCTGCACAGAAGTGGCCCATAATTGCAACCCGGAGTAGCTTGGCTATTAATGGTAAAACATTCAAGAGGCCATAAAAAGGTATTGTGGCTTTTAAAAACAAGTGCACAACCGATGGTCAAGTGACGTGCACTCCAACAACTCGTAAGTTTTATGCTTGTTCCTCTATGTGTTGGTCATTTAGTTGGATTAGCTCTTCTTTTGCTAGCCCACACATGCGTGCACACTGTACCACAACATGGATAAAAGCAATTTATATTTATGGATTGTTGGATGAAGTTGAATGGCCAAAGCAAGTGACTCTCCTTCATGGTCAATTCTCTCAAGAACGTCAAGGCCAATGAGAATGAAGGTGGTGGTCCAGCCATTCCAACAAATGGAGGTCTTGCTTTAGCCGCAAAAGTGGCTAGGAACCAGGGGAGGAAGTGGAAGGTGGAGAAGGAGAAGCGAGAAGGGGCGATGGCCAAGATGACGGAGAAGTTCAAGAACATCATGGCAAAGGAGGCGGCAAGTGCCAAGCGCAATGATATGAAGGAGGAAAAACTTACTGAACATCTGGTGCTTTTCATTGTGATTGTATTTGTTTGCAACTCTTTAAATGTATGCTTAAATTTCTATTGACCTAGATATCCATGTCAAATGGAGGAGGCCTGACTAGGGGTAGACATTTGGTGCCTATAGATGGACAGCACCTTGCCCACTGTCCGTGGATATTTGGTGATGTACAATTGGTGGTCTAGAATGTAGTTTCCCTTACTTTCGGTTTGGATTATGCAAAACCTGATTCACGTATGTTTTCAGCACACATCCTTACAAATACTAAGCTCCCAAGGAATGGGGAGTTGTGAGCGTTTTGAGTTTTTTCTCTCTAGTGGACCCGTTTGTTAGCTGGTGATTTTTTTCCTTTTCAGTTCATCTGATAAGCTCCCAAGGAATGGAAAGGTGTGAGCATTTTGAGTTTTTTTTCTTCGTGGACCCCATTCCCCAACTTGTGAAAACATATTTGTTTTTTTGAGTTCAACCGATGAGAAGAGTTGCTTTGACATGAGCTTGTTGCTTGGTTGGGGTTTCACTTGCATTGTGTTGCGTACTTGGATTCATGATGTCGTGTTGACAAGGCACTGAAGAAAATTCCATTTTGTTTGCAAATGTCCAGCTCCATGCGCATGCCCGCCTCCGGCTACCATGCCTCGGTCCTTTGTGCCACCACCCATCATGACTACACACCTTCTTAAGCGAGAACCAGCGCTTTCCGTTTCTACGGACGCATAGTCAAGCCTTGCGCCTGGCCTCATGCCAATCCACCGCCGTCATCCGACGGGAGTGACGAAGGTTGACATGGAAGTGGACATGATGACGGAACCATAAAATTAACAAAGGAGTCATAGAGGAACATGAACCTAGGAGAAATGGAGCTAGCACTCACCATCGATGGAGATTGAGGCAGGTCAGAGAAGAATGCGCCTAATGGGTAGTGGAGTGCGTGAGAGGTTGTCTGGGCGTCTGGGATGTACCTTTCGTATCGTCGGGTTGCACTTAATATCGGAATTGAGATGGCTTGCTGATGTTGGCCGGATGACAGGTGGCTGATATGACGACAACTGGATAATTTTTTTCACAATAATTACAAATACTAAGCTCCCAAGGAATGTGGAGTCGTGAGCGTTTTTAGTTTTTTCTCACTAGTGGATCCGGTTTGTCAGCTGGTGAATTTTTTTCTTTTTCAATTCATCTGATAAGCTCCCAAGGAATGGAAAGGTGTGAGCGTTTTGAGTTTTTTCCCTGGTGGACCCAATTTGCCAACTTGTGAAAACACATTTGTTTTTTAGTTCAACCGATGAGAAGAGTTGCTTTGACATGAGCTTGTTGCTTGGTTGGGGTTTCACTTGCATTGCGTTGCGTACTTGGATTCATGATGTCGTGCTGACAAGGCACTGAAGACAATTCCATTTTGTTTGCAAATGTCCAGCTCCATGCACATGCCCGCCTCCGGCTACCATGCCTCGGTCCTTTGTGCCACCACCCATCATGACTACACACGTTCTTAAGCGAGTACCAGCGCTTTCCTTTTCTACGGACGCATAGTGAAGCCTCGCGCCTGGCCTCCTGCCAATCCACCTCCGTCATCCGACGGGAGTGATGAAGGTTGACATGGAAGTGGACATGATGGCGGAACCATAAAATTAACAGAGGAGTCATAGAGGAACATGAACCTAGGAGAAATCGAGCTAGCACTCTCCATTGATGGAGATTGAGGCAGGTCAGAGAAGAATGCGCCTAATGGGTAGTGGAGTGCGTGAGAGGTTGTCTGGGTGTCTGTGATGTATCTTCCGTATCGGACTTGAGATGGCTTGCTTATGTTGGCCGGATGACAGGTGGCTGGCATGACGACAACCGGATATTTTTTTCACAATAATTACAAATACTAAGCTCCCAAGTAATGTGGAGTTGTGAGCATTTTGAGTTTTTTCTCTCTAGTGGAACCGGTTTGTCAGCTGGTGAACTTTTTCTTTTTCAGATCTGATAAGCTCCCAAGGAATGGAAAGGTGTGAGCGTTTTGAGTTTTTTCCCTAGTGGACACCATTCGCCAACTCGTGAAAACAAATTTGTTTTTAGATTCAACCGATGAGAAGAGTTGCTTTGATATGAGCTCGTTGCTTGGTTGGGGTTTCACTTGCATTGCGTTGCGTACTTGGATTCATGATGTCGTCCTAACAAGGCACGTAAGAAAATTCCATTTTGTTTGCAAATGTCCTGCTCCATTTTGTTTGTGTATTTTGAGTTTTTTTTCTTCGTGGACCCCATTCGCCAACTTGTGAAAACATATTTCTTTTTTTAGTTCAACCGACGAGAAGACTTGCTTTGACATGAGCTTGTTGCTTGGTTGGGGTTCCACTTGCATTGCATTGCGTACTTGGATTCATGGTGTCATGCTGACAAGGCACTGAAGAAAATTCCATTTTGTTTGCAAATGTCCTGCTCCATGCGCATGCCCGCCTCCGGCTACCATGCCTCAGTCCTTTGTGCCACCACCCATCATGACTACACACCTTCTTAAGCGAGTACCAACGCTTTCCAATTCTACGGACGCATAGTCAAACCTCGCGCCTGGCCTCCTGCCAATCCACCGCCGTCATCCAACGGGAGTGACGAAGGTTTACATGGAAGTGGATATGATGGCGGAACCATAAAATTAACATAGGAGTCATCGAGGAACATGAACCTAGGAGAAACCAAGCTAGTACTCACCATCGATGGAGATTGAGGCAGGTCAGAGAAGAATGCGCCTAATGGGTAGTGAAGTGCGTGAGAGGTTGTCTGGGCATTTGGGATGTACCTTCCGTATCATCGGGTTGCACTTAATATCGGAATTGAGATGCCTTGCTTATGTTGCCCGGATGATAGATGGCTGACATGACGACAACCGGATAATTTTTTCACAATAATTACAAGTACTAAGCTCCCAAGGAATGTGGAGTAGTGAGCGTTTTGA
The DNA here is from genome assembly GCF_003073215.2 of Triticum urartu. NCBI lineage: Eukaryota > Viridiplantae > Streptophyta > Magnoliopsida > Poales > Poaceae > Triticum > Triticum urartu. Next base: position 16,864,118 of record NC_053023.1, read on the forward strand.
GTTTTTTCTCTCTAGTGGACCTGGTTTGTCAGCTGGTGATTTTTTTCTTTTTCAGATCTGATAAGCTCCCAAGGAATGGAAAGGTGTGAGCGTTTTGAGTTTTTTCCCTAGTGGACCCCATTCGCCAACTTGTGAAAACATATTTGTTTTTTGAGTTCAACCGATGAGAAGAGTTGCTTTGACATGAGCTTGTTTCTTGGTTGGGGTTTCACTTGCATTGCGTTGCGTACTTGGATTCATGATGTCGTGCTAACAAGGCACGTAAGAAAATTCCATTTTGTTTGCAAATGTCCTGCTCCATGCGCATGCCCGCCTCCGGCTACCATGCCTCGGTCCTTTGTGCCAACACCCATCATGACTACACACCTTCTTAAGAGAGTACCAGCGCTTTCCTTTTCTACGGACGCATAGTCAAGCATTCTGCCTGGCCTCCTACCAGTCCACCGCCGTCATCCGACGGGAGTGATGAAGGTTGACATGGAAGTGGACATGATGGTGGAACCATAAAATTAACAGAGGAGTCATAGAGAAACATGAACCTAGGAGAAATCGAGCTATCACTCACCATCGATGGAGATTGAGGCAGGTCAGAGAAGAATGCGCCTAATGGGTAGTGGAGTGCGTGAGAGGTTGTCTGGGCGTCTGGGATGCACCTTCCGTATCGTCGGGTTGCACTTAATAACGGAATTAAGATGCCTTGCTTATGTTGGCCGGATGACAGGTGGCTGACATGATGACAACCGAATAATTTTTTCACAATAATTACAAATACTAAGCTCCCAAGGAATGTGGAGTTGTGAGCGTTTTGAGTTTTTTCTCTCTAGTGGACCCGGTTTGTCATCTGGTGAATTTTTTCTTTTTCAGTTAATCTGATAAGCTCCCAAGGAATGGAAAGGTGTGAGCGTTTTGAGTTTTTTCCCTGGTGGAGCCCATTCTCCAACTTGTGAAAACATATTTGTTTTTTAGTTCAACCGATGAGAAGTGTTGCTTTGACATGAGCTTGTTGCTTGGTTGCGGTTTCACTTGCATTGCGTTGCGAATTTGGATTCATGATGTCGTGCTGACAAGGCACTGAAGACAATTCCATTTTGTTTGCAAATGTCCTGCTCCATGCGCATGCCCGCCTCCGGCTACCATGCCTTGGTCCTTTGTGCCACCACCCATCATGACTACACACCTTCTTAAGCGAGTACCGGCGCTTTCCTTTTCTACAGACGCATAGTCAAACCTCGCGCTTGGCCTCCTGCCAATCCACCACCGTCATCTGACGGGAGTGACGAAGGTTGACATGGAAGTGGACATGATGGCGGAACCATCAAATTAACAGAGGAGTCATAGAGGAATATGAACCTAGGAGAAATAGAGCTAGCACTCACCATCGATGGAGATTGAGACAGGTCAGTGAAGAATGCGCCTAAGAGGTAGTGGAGTGCGTGAGAGGCTGTCTGAGCGTCTGGGATGTACCTTCTGTATCGTCGGGTTGCACTTAATATCGGAATTGAGACGCCTTGCTTATGTTGGCCGGAAGAGAGGTGGCTGACATGACGACAACCGGATAATTTTTTCACAATAATTACAAATACTAAGCTCCCAAGGAATGTGGAGTTGTGGGCATTTTGAGTTTTTTCTCTCTAGTGGACCCGGTTTGTCAGTTGGTGAATTTTTTTTCTTTTTCAGTTCAACTGATAAGCTCCCATGAAATGGAAAGGTGTGAGCGTTTTGAATTTTTTTCCCTGATGGACCCCATTCGCCAACTTGTGAAAACATATTTGTTTTTTTAGTTCAACCAATGAGAAGAGTTGCTTTGACATGAGCTTGTTGCTTGGTTGGGGTTTCACTTGCATTACGTTGCGTACTTTGATTCATGATGTCGTTCTAACAAGGCACTAAAGACAATTCCATTTTGTTTGCAAATGTCCTGCTCCATGCGCATGCCCTCCTTCGGCTACCATGCCTCGGTCCTTTGTTCGACCACCCATCATGACTACACACCTTCTTAAGCGAGGACCAACGCTTTCCTTTTCTACGGACGCATAGTCAAGCCTCGCGCCTGGCCTCCTGCCAATCCACCGCCGTCATCTGACGGGAGTGACGAAGGTTTACATGGAAGTGGACATGATGGAGGAACCATAAAATCAATAGAGGAGTCATAGAGGAACATGAATCTAGGAGAAATCGAGCTAGCACTCACCATCGATGGAGATTGAGGCATGTCAGAGAAGAATGCGTCTAATGGGTAGTGGAGTGCGTGAGAGGTTGTCTGGGCGTCTGGGATGTACGTTCCGTATCGTCGGGTTGCACTTAATATCGGAATTGAGATGCCTTTCTTATGTTGGTCGGATGACAGGTGGCTGACATGACGACAACCGAATAATTGTTTCACAATAATTACAAATACTAAGCTCCCAAGGAATGTGGAGTTGTGAGCGTTTTGAGTTTTTTCTCTCTAGTGGACCTGGTTTGTCAGCTGGTGAATTTTTTTCTTTTTCAATTCATCTGATAAGCTCCCAAGGAATGGAAAGGTGTGAGCGTTTTGAGTTTTTTCCCTAGTGGACCCCATTCGTCAACTTGTGAAAACATATTTGTTTTCTTAGTTCAACCGATGAGAAGAGTTCCTTTGACATGAGCTTGTTGCTTGGTTGGGGTTTCACTTGCATTGCGTTGCGTACTTGGATTCATGATGTCGTGCTAACAAGGCACTGAAGACAATTCCATTTTGTTTGCAAATGTCCTGCTCCATGCGCATGCCCGCCTCCGGCTACCATGCCTCGGTCCTTTGTGCCACCACCCATCATGACTACACACCTTCTTAAGCGAGTACCAGCACTTTCCTTTTCTACAGAGACATAGTCAAGCCTCGTGCCTGGCCTCCTGCCAATCTATCGCCGTCATCCGACGGGAGTAACTTAGGTTGACATGGAAGTGGACATGATGGCGGAACCATAAAATTAACAGAGGAGTCATAGAGGAACATGAACCTAGGAGAAATCGAGCTAGCACTCAATATCGATGGAGATTGAGGCAGGTCAGAGAAGAATCCGCCTAATGGGTAGTGGAGTGCGTGAGAGGTTGTCTGGGCATCTGGGATGTACCTTCTGTATCGTCGGGTTGCACTTAATATCGGAATTGAGATGCCTTGCTTATGTTGGCCGGATGACAGGTGGCTAACATGACGACAACCGGATAAGTTTTTCACAATAATTACATATACCAAGCTCCCAAGTAATGTGGAGTTGTGAGCGTTTTGAGTTTTTTTCTCTCTAGTGGACCCGGTTTGTCAGCTGGTGAATTTTTTCCTTTTTCAGTTCATCTGATAAGCTCCCAAGGAATGGAAAGGTGTGAGCGTTTTGAGTTTTTTCCCTGGTGGACCCCATTCGCCAACTTGTGAAAACATATTTGTTTTTTTAGTTCAAGCGATGAGAAGAGTTACTTTGACATGAGCTTGTTGCTTGGTTGGGGTTTCACTTGCATTGTGTTGTGCACTTGGATTCATGATGTCGTGCTAACAAGGCACTGAAGACAATTCCATTTTGTTTGCAAATGTCCTGCTCCATACACATGCCCGCCTCCGGCTACCATGCCTCGGTCCTTTGTGCCACCACCCATCATGACTACACACCTTCTTAAGTGAGTACCATCGCTTTCCTTTTCTACAAACGCATAGTCAAGCCTCGCGCCTGGCCTCCTGCCAATCCACCGCGGTCATCCGACGGGAGTGATGAAGGTTGACATGGAAGTGGACATGATGGCGGAACCATAAAATTAAGAGAGGAGTCATAGAGGAACATGAACCTAGGAGAAATCAAGCTAGCACTCATCATCGATGGAGATTGAGGCAAGTCAGAGAAGAATGCGCCTAAGGGTAGTGGAGTGCGTGAGAGGTTGTCTGGGCGTCTAGGATGTACCTTCTGTATTGGTGGGTTGCACTTAATATCGGAATTGAGATGTCTTGCTTATGTTGGTCGGATGACATGTGGCTGACACCACGACAACCGGATATTTTTTTCACAATAGTAGTATGTATTTTCTTCTATAGGTGCTGACGGTGTTGTACACGACCACACCCCCACAGCACATGCCCTCCGCTCCTCGCCATGCTACTTCTCTCCACTGCTGCCACCTTGTGCCTTTCCTCGCCATGCTACTTCTCCCCGCTCTATCTCTATCATCATCAACACCATGCTCGTGAACCATTTGCAGTAGCACTGATGACCCACTACTTTCCATTGTGGGTCGTTGCGCTTATGTTATATCCGCTTGGCTATCCAGGATAGACATGATGTATTTGCAAACATTGTATGTTTTACCAATAGTTCAATGGATGGTCTTTGAGTCATAGGTGTCACGTCTTTGTCGTATAATCGTCAATGTTAGATGGTCTTGGACCTTTGTTCATGCTTTCATGGTTTGCGTGCATGTGTGTGTGGACACGACTGCTTCTTATCAAATGGATTTGCTAAACATGCATAAAAAAATATAAATTCGGGATTGGGGGAAAATATAGATTTAGGATTGGGGGTTAATCGATATAGCCCAAGCAACGCAGCAAAGCGAGCAACCGCTTCTAGTCGCATTCATGTGTACTTGTTTTTGGAACGTAAGGACTAAGGAGGCAACCGGAGACTCCATCGTTGCAATTTCAACACATTTTACATCGACGACTTTGAAGTCGCTGTGTACTCCCTCCGGTCCTTTTTACTCTGCACATTGGATTTGCCGAAAGTCAAACTTTGCTAAGTTTGATCAAATTTATATTAGAAATTATTAGCATCTATAATATTTAATAAATATAATATGAAAATATATTTCAAGATGAATCTAATGATAGTGGTGTTGTTATGTGAATGTCTATAATTTTTTATATAAACTTAATCAAAGTTGGATGAGATTGACTTCGGACAAACCTAATATGCAGAGTAAAAAGGACCTGAGGGAGTACAAAGGTGTTCAAAACGTAGCAACATTGGGCATTGTATATCCTTGTGAGCAGCAGAGCAAGTGCGGTAAAGAGAAGGGGGTGCAATGGAAATCCTTTTTAGGCAATTTTTTGCACGGTTACTATGTGCAACTTCATTCAGATCTCTGGATATGTGATATATCTTCAGAGTTCGCACGAGGGAGTACGCGTGGGAAATAGAATTTTACTCTCATTTCCTTGTTTGGTATATGATGCGAATTAGTTTGGGATAGAGGTCTGCCCACGAATTAACAAGGTCCCAATGGGAAGAAATTGATGGAAATTGACATCCTCAACTCCCATTCCCCTTCCCACTTAAACTCTCATTCCCTCTAAACAATTAGTGAACTTTTATTCTATTAACCCCTGAACTCCCATTCCTCATCTTTATTTCCCACGAAACAAAGCATTGTGTTGAACTCCCACTCCCAGTCCAGGAGCATTCATGTGTGCCAACCACTTGTGTTGTGTTGGGTTGTTCGAAGCGTGGTACAGACGGCTGGACCACCAAATAATAGTAAATGTACGGCGTAAGTAGTTGAAGAAGAAAGAGAGAACAAGAAACCCCTACATAAAGGGGATCAACCACACCTGCTACTCCAGTCCACACATCACCAAACAACCTAGAAACAAAGCCAGTCCGTCCTACTCCAGCTTGCATACACCAGCGAGAAACAAAGAAGAAAGAGTAAGTAAAGATGCTGAACAAGGCGGCCGTCGCGCTCTTGGCGGCCGTCTTGCGTGCCTTCGCCGCGGCGGCCAGAGCGGCGCCTGCTACACCAGGAAGCGTTGTGGCTCGCAGGTCGACGACGCGCTCTGCACCAACAACTACTGCTGCAGCAAGGATGGCTACTGCGGCCTAGGCGACGAGTACTGCGGCGAGGGCTGCCAGGGCGACCCCCCTGCGACACCAACATCAGGTGCGGCAACCAGGCCGAGCTCGGCATTGGCGAGGTCTGCACCAAGAACGTCTACTGCAGCAAGTGGGGGTACTGCGGCCTCGGCCCCGAGTACTGCGCCACCGGCTGCCAGAACGGCGCCTGTAGCACCTACGAGCCGTGTGGCAGACAGGCCGGCGGCACCCCTTGCACCAACAACTACTGCTGCAGCCAGTACGATTCCTGTGGCAGACAGGTCGGCTCGCTGTACTGCGGTGCAGGCTGCCAGACTGGCAGATGCTATGATTTCGTGGCCGGTGCCGTCACCGGCAACGGCACCGCCAGGATGAACTTTACCCTCCGAGCGGAGTAATATTGCCATGTATGGGAGTACTGCAACGATAAGTAATTCGTGGTAGATTAGCTCCACTACCACGGTTTTCTGTTCCCTACGTTTGTGGTGTCTCTAGCTCAATAACTCTCGAGGTTTTCAGTATTGCCATGCAGTAGAAAATATAGCTTTTTTATGCAAGGGCAGTAGAAAATATAGTTGGGGCCGCAGCTCACATGCATGGAAATATTGCAGGGATCGATCAAGAAATAGTTGTGCTCTGTGTGGCAGTAGTGCAATACTGGTGCACCTAAGTGAGAAGGGGATCTCGAGCCCTTTCCTCATATTTCAACTACTCAAAACACCTCCCCAATCTTAACTACTCAAATTTTGAAGTGTTAGAAAATTTCACACCCAGTCCTTCCCCAAAATTTAACACCCAAAAACATATATTTTCATAAACTAATCTTTTCAAACACGATTAAGATAACTTAGTGTGTAAGTTTACACAAGATTACCATCTTTGAACCTTAAATTAATCAAGCTAAGTTACCACTTGATTAACCTAAATAAGTACTTACACAACCAAAAACTCTAATTCTCGTCAAAGGAGATGTTGATAATCAACTCCTCGCCCTTACCAAAGCCCGACGCCTCGAAGTCGTGGGTGTCCCTCTGCCATGACACGACTTCGTCGCCGGAGTTGTCAAAGTTGACCTCGGCATGGCATCCACTCCCTTAGTGCGTAAGCCGCGTGGTAGCCCTCGTCCTCACGCATGAAGTCCACGAACACCTTGATTGGAGTTGTGCTCCTCAGCCGTGAAGGATTGACATTGATGGCAGCCACCGCGGTCTCGGCCACACGCTCCGCCATGACCCGTGCCTTTGTTGCGTGATGCTCCTCTGGCTGTGCCTCCTCCTCCATCTCGACCTCACACTCACTAAGCTCTTACGGCTCGATGGCTCTTCGTCGTTCTTCTCCATCTCGACCTCGTTCTCACAAAAATCTTATGGCTCGAGCTCGCCATCTTCCTGCTGATCCTCCATCTCCATCTCCATATCCTCCTCCTCCTCCTTAAATTTCATCTCCTCCTGCCCCTCCATCTCCCTGACAAGTACGATGGGGCGGCGTTGGCTGCCAAATCGGCACTCCGCGACCATGAGAGCTCTGCCAATACATACGATCAATTGAAGACAATGATAGGCTTTGGCATATGAAACTTTTTTATTACATGAATTTTTGTAAAAGCACGTGAATACTTTTTAAATTTAGATGAACATTTTTTAAAAAACATGAACAACTTAAAAACACATCATTTTTTTGTGAAATGGCTGAACACTTCTTAATTGGACGAACATTTTGGAAATAGGCGAACACCTTTTTTATTTGTATGAACATCTAAAAAAATTGCGAGCAATATTTAGTTACACGAATAACTTCCAAAAGATGTGAACACCTTGAAAAAACATAAAACAAATTTATCATCATTAATTATATTACATTTATATAATATTATTTAGAGATTTTAGTAACGAACAAACAAAAATACCTGCTAATGGGCCGCACCATGCTAGTCGACAAGATTTTCCCACAAACGACGCGGAGCTAGCACTTGCTAAGAGCAATGCCTACCCCAAATTCTATATATCAGTTTTAGGAGGCTTTCATTTTTTTCCTATTTCTCTGTTTTCTCTTACAAGTTTTTAGGTTTTTTATTCTCATATCTATATTTTCCTTGAATTTTTTTTCAAATTAATAAACAATTTTTCAAATTCATGAATGTTGTTTTCGATTCCTGAACATTTTTCATGTTTATGATTTTTTTCAAGTTGTCTTGTTTTTTATATTTTCATGAATATTATTCATATTCTTGAAGATTTGCCAAATTCAGTATATTTTTTAAATTAATGAAAAATCCATCAATTCATGAACAATGGTTCAAATTATTGAACATATTTTAATTCACATTTTTTGTGAACATTTTTGAAAATTAAGAAATAAAATTAAAAAAAAGTTAGATAAAATGGAGGGCATGTGGGTTGTTAATTATTTGGTAAATACTTATTTTCCAAGCACTTATTGACCTACGAAAGAAATCATATATTTTTGGGTGAAAATGATGGAGAAAAACCAGAGACAATAATAAACGAGAAGAGGGATCGGAAACGTAAGTGAGGTCGGACCAAGGACGAGTTAGACAACATAATATCATGTTCTATTTAAGTAGAAACGATGAAATAAATATTAATTCATGATTCAAAAAAGGAAAAGAGAACAAAAATACTTATTAATTCATGGAAGCGATGGACTATTGTTGTACTAAAGTTTGTTGTCTTACCATTTCATTTTGTCTATAGTTTGTTGTAAATCCTTTTGGATCTAATTTCTATTAGCGACAATGCAGTGACATTGTGTGCGATACTCACAACTTTGTAGCAGTTCTTGCTTTCTGATATGATCTTAAATATAATCTCTGAACAATTGTGCAATTTGTTTTCAAATCTTAGATCTCTATATATGATGTCAAACCATTAGTTGCTGAAAAACTTGATGTAACAATTGCTTCGATGTGTTCTGTTTACCTTTGTATGACAACGACATTATGTGTTATCATTTGTAGTAATTATTACTAAGAAAAGATATGCACCCTCATTTCTCCTTACCACTTCATCAGTTCTAGTACAAATGGCAATCGAAGCAGCAAATACTGAATATTTGTTTGCTTTTCATTTTTAATTTCACTTTTTTGCCTTATTGCATCTACCTTGATTTACAATGTAAACATCCTATCAAGGACGTGCCACCTAATTCTTCAAACAATAACCATCCATGTTCTTCAACAATAATCATCCATTTCTTTTGTTGTTTCAATGAGGGAAGCTCGGAAGAAATAAACAAATCATATTGCAAAAATAAAGAACACAAAAAAATCTTTCAAAGGTGACCAATAAATTTCAATCATAGATATGTGAAAATAAATTATTAATTCAAATGGTTATTGTTTTATATGTATATGTTATTTGAAAATTCACAACAAATTCCTGCAGCAACGCATGGGGGGCATTGTCTAGTTGCTAATAATGATGAGGTTGTTAAAATTATAGTTGTCTCACCCATAGAATCTTTGTTTAGAAATACTAATCATGTTAAAATGATGATAAAGGGACTGGAGAATAGTAAACTTTAGGTATATGGAGGCCCAATTGTTCGGATGGTGAAAATCTTGATGCTAAATTGATAAAATTGTATTTGGAGAGGTAAAGACTTTAGGTAGTATTACACGCACTATTTTGGATTTCAAGGATTTAAGTATGATAATCGTTCTATTACTAATTGTGTTTCCTTGTTGCAATCCATGATTAATTCATCCAATGCCTATCATCATGATAAGGCTTTACAAAACATATCGTAGACGTGCTTATTAAACCCAATGAAGAAAAGCTTGAACTTGAGATTTCTATTCCTTGAAAATTAAATGATCTATGGGAACCTACTATTAATATTAAGACAATAGCAGTGGCAGGCGAGGTTTTGAACCCGCCACTAGTAAGACAATAGCATTGGCAGGCGCTACACTGCGCCCGCCACTAATGTGAGCCCACCTATAAGCCTTTTTCCAATAGTGCATGTTTCCCAACACAAAGGAACGGAGATACCACTTTTCATTTCCCAGGTGCACGTCGAGAAGAAGAGTTCACACCATTTGAGTGTAATCCGCACACGAGGGGATGGAGATGAGGGAGATGGATGGTTAATCTGAGGTATTGAGCTAGGACATCTCCTAGTCTGTTACAGTCGGGTAGTCAGTCAATTTACACTAGTAATGGCTATTATTTACTCATTTTAGTCCTCGCTGAAAACTAGTTGAGTTAATATACCAAATTAAGAAGCAAATCAATTTATTAATCACATGAATTTTTTTATGGGGAAGATATTGTTGCACATTTACCAAAATAAAAGATGGAATATGTTTCCAGGCGTATCACCATATCCATGCAATATCTCCACAGGAATGTAAACACATTACCTATCCATGTTTCAAGGTTATTCAAAAGTTGGAGAGCATTCTTGAAATTGGTGGGTTGACAAAACAAGAGCAAGATAGAAGATTTGAGAACAGACTACCACTTGAACCATGTCAAGCGATCATTTGATAACAAATTGCCAATTGCCAATTCAGCATTTGAGCACAAACTACTAATTGACAATTCATATACTCTTGCAATATCTATCTCCTTCTAACCTCCAGAGTCAAAAATTCAAGTTATCATTGCCAGGATATTTGTTAGCTCATATACACTCCAAAGTCAGCATACCAAGTTCAATAGATATCTAACGACACCTTGGAAGATTTTGCATGCACAAACGTATTATGAATAACGTCAAATTGTTGCTTTCCACAAATTTAAATATATACTTTCAATTTAGAAATATAAAACTATTTGTAACTTAACATAAACAATATTTTTAGTAGTTAATGCTACTAGTTGTACTAAAAGATAATTTTCTATTGACGAATGTATGTCGAAAAACAAAAAAAAATTATCTATATAATATATTGAATAGTGTATCAATAAAAAATAACTACGTGAATGCCTAGTTGGCTTACGAAGAGATAAAAGAGTTTATTATAAATGATAGATGAGAAGCACAGTGATATTTCTATTTTGACAGTTTTTTATAATTTATATTAAGGTCAACAAAACAATAAATTCATTTCAACGTTATATAGTTGTTTTTAATTTTCATCATGCATGGACCATGCAGTGAGGATATCAGAAAATAAACAAATAAAAAATTGATTAATAACTTAAAATAATATGTAATAATTCAAATCTAAAAATCATGTCAATAAAGCTTTATTTATTTATCTATATGCATTCAGATAATGCTTATTTTGTAATATAAAATTAGATTAAACTTAATAAAAATGCTTTTGCTCAGAACACAACTCTGGTTACAAAAATGATAATCATTGGATGACACAATAAGACACATGTTATTAAATCATTTGACAAAATATGTTACCAAAAAAAATCTGACTTTCAATTACAAGATTTGTTTGAAAGGAATAATAAGAGCTAAATGTAAATTATGAAAATTCAGGAATATCATGAATGTTGTCACATATCTGATTAGAATTAATGAATTTTTGTGACATGAACTTTTTTTTGAAATGTAAGCAGTTCTTAAAATTACATAAGTAATTTTCAAAGACATGATCTTTTTTAAATTGCACAAACAATTAAGAAAATTGTGAAACATTTTTAATTGCACAAACCAACGTGAGAACAACAAAAAGATGGTTCACAATTTTTTTAAAATAACATTGGTTTCACCTCTATCCTACCCCAACGTGAGAACAATGGTTCACAATGTTTTAATTGCACAAACCAACGTGAGAACAACAAAAAAATGGTTCACAATTTTTCTAAAATAACATTGGTTTCACCTCTAGCCTACCCCAACGTGAGAACAATGGTTCACAATTTTTTAATTGCACAAACCAACGTGAGAACAACAAAAAAATGGTTCACATTTTTAAAAATAACATTGGTTTCACCTCTAGCCTACCCCAACGTGAGAACAACAAAGCCTTTAGTCCCAAACACGCTGGGGTTGGCTAGATGTGAAATCCATAAGATCTCGCATCCGACTAATGGCTCTGGTACATGGATAGAAAGCTTCCACGCACCCTTGTTCATAGCTAGTTCTTTGGTTTAGGTCCCTCTTAACGGACTCCTCCCATGTCAATTTCGGTCTACCCCGACATCTCATGACATTCTCTGCACGCTTTAACCATCCACTATGCACTGGAGCTTCTGGAGGCCTACGCTGAAAATTGTTCACAACTTCGAAAAAATGTTTCTGTTTTCTCATAGTTTAGAAACAAATTGTGTTTCAATTAATGTTTTAAATTTCTACAAATGTTTGTGTTTTTCAACAATGTTTACAATTCCAAAAAATGTAACTTGTAATAAAATAGAATTGAAAAAAATTCAGGTCTTAAAAATTGGTTCGAAATAGCGTCAAAAATTATTTGACATATTTTGCGTCAAATTTGCGGAAATAGCGTCAAAACCTACGGGACACATTCAATGTCAAATAGTAGCATATTCACACACATAGTGACCGATCACTCCGCTCGGCAGACCAAATTGGGGCAACCCATTTAACGCCAAGAAGACTGGTCGCTGGTTCCTGTTTCGCTAACCTTCTGGAAGGTCCCAGTCCACTTTAGGAAATCTTCTACAAGATCATTGACTATTTTCTTTCAATATTTATTGGTGTTTTTCTATTTTAGTTTTGTTCACAATTTCGGAAATTTTAGCATTTAAATGTTTGCATTTTTGAAAAATGTCCAGAAATTGTAATATATATGTATTTTCAAGAAATGTTGGCATTTTAAAAAATGTTCGCATTTTCCATAAAATATTTTAAAAAGTAAAAAATTCTTCATATTTCCAAAAATTGTTGGGGGTTTTACAAAAATGTTTCTGCTTTCAGAAAAATGGAAATATAGAATGAATAAAAATCTTTATATAACCGGTTAGCACAGTGCCACGTGCCGCTACATTGGTTAGGTCGCTATAGTGGCTTATCAGAGAAAAACCACAATCACTACACACAACTGTAGTTGGGCCATCCTAGTTGGCGATGTGTGCGGTTAAAATTTTGATGCATAGAGTCCAATTGGAGCTTCCGGTACGTGAGAGCTATGCTTCGCCCGTACCATTTCTATTAGGAATCACATACGGGAAGTTAATCGGGTCAACCAGGTAACATCGCCGTAGGTTTGCTCTGGTCCATTTTTCTTCCGTTTTCTTTTCCTGTATAGTTTCCTTTTGGTTTTTGGGTTTTCATCAGTTTTCTTTGATATTTCTTTTTTCCTCCGTTATACTTTGGTTTTCTTTGTTTTCACTGGTTTTCTTTGGTTTTTATTTTTTTCTTTGTTATTGATTGGGTTTCTTTGTATCTTTCTTCGGTTTCTGTGTTTTTCTTTTTGTTTCTTCATCTATTTCTATTGGTTTTCTTTTTTTAACACATGTCTACTTTTCTCAGTACATAGTGTACATTCTTAGCGCACATGTGAACATTTTTTATACACATTGGACATTTTTTCAAATACATGATGTACATTTAAAAAAATACATGTTTTGAACACTTATTCAAATACATAGTAATATTTTTCAAGCAGAAGGTAACATTTTCTAACACTTTGTAAACACTGTATAAACAATTTAAATACAAATATTTATATGCTAGGACCTTTCAAAATTTAAATAAATGTATAATGGGAAAAAAATCAGAACAAGCGAACAAGTAAGTTGCGTTACTCCTTTTTTAAGACAAAGTAAGCTGCGTTAGTTGGGCCTTCCAGTTAGTACACCGTTGTAAGCTATCTGCAAATCCAGATCGCAGTATGCAGCAAATAGCTTAGCCTCAAAAAAAGAGTAGCGACAGGAGAACAACTAATCAAAGAGTACTCCTTGGGGAGGCCCCGCAAGGCTCATATACCTTTGTTTTTTCCATTTCCTTTTGGTTTTTCTTTGGTCTCTCCATAGGTTTTCCTTTTTTATTTATTATACCTTTGTTTTGCATTAGTTTTCTTCAGTCTTTCTTTTTTTTCTTTGTTATACATTGGATTTCTTAGTACTATCTTTCTTAGTTTTCGTTGCTTTTCTTTTTGTTTCTTTGTCTATTTCTATTGTGTTTTTTACGCATGTCTACTTTTCTCAGTAGATAGTGTACATTCTTAGCGCACATGTGAACAGTTTTTCAAATACAGATGTACATTTACACTTTAATATTTTCCAAGTACTAGGTAACATTTTCTAAGTACACGTTGTATACTTTTAATTGCAATGAACATTTTTCAAAACTATGCTATCATTATTTTACGTTGTATAGAAATTCACGAACCTTGTATAAAGATGTTTTTAAGTAGGTGAACATTTTTTACGTTGTATAAATATTTATAAAAAACGTAACTAATATTTTGTATGGTAGAAAACATTTTGTAAATATATAAACAAGTTTAACACTTTGTAACCATTTTTGGAACACTGTACCGTGTTGTAGGAGAGCTGTAAATCCAGCTCACAGTAAGTGGCACATAGCTTTGCCTAGAAAAAAAAGGCGACACATAGCCGCACCCCTCCCCCTAGTGTTATTGCCCATGCTTTTGAAAGATGGACATGAACTGTCAGTTAGGCTGAACTATCTTCTCAGCTCAGCAAAACGTGGTCTCTCATGACTCCTAGTAAGCGGAACTGATCCATTGAGGTCCATCTGCAGCTCACTTCTTTTCTTCCCTAAAAGAAACTGATTTTGCAGCGTCATTTCTCGTACTCCCGTGAAGAGGCTGGGTGTATTTGATATCTGCGCGATATTAATATTTTCCCTTTAAAAAAAGTACTACCTTCGATCGACAATAAGTGTCGTAGTTTAGAACTAAGCTTAGTTTAACTTTAGTTTAAAACTATGACACTTATTATGTATCAGAGGGAGTACCTTGCTTGCTGCAAAGTACTCATGAATGAATATGACCAATAATATCAGCTCCCTCAATATTGTCTCAGAAAGAGTATTTCAATGATTGCAATTCTGAAACTGGACTATCACGAGGAACTTTTTCTTTTGGTAGTTCTTGATTTCTTCTTCCGAAAAGGAGGTGTTCTTGAATTTTTATTTCCGAAAGGAGGTGATCTTGATTTTTTTTCCTGAAAAGAAGGTGTTCTTGATTTGAGGCTTAGTATAATTTGGGATGGAGCAAGTATGTAATTGGCAAAATGAAATCCTCACGTGGCAGCAAATTTAAAATGGAATAATTCGCCAGGCCACATATGGTCAGCCCTTCATATTGATGAGTATTTGAATTATGTTGAGTGGAAGAGGAGAGGAAAGACAAGGCGCGCCAACGAGGGGTAGGGGTCCATTCTAGTGCTATCCCAGCGGCTTGCCATCACCACACACCCTTTGCCTCACAACCGGGACAACTCATCACATACTTTGTGTATATACAGGAGCTCACAGCCTAAAGGCCCATTGAATTGCTAGGTCTCACAGTCCCAGCCAGCTACCAAAAAGGCTCCCGATTCAACCACGATGAAGGCTTCCGTGCTGCTGACGGCCACCGTCCTCTTGCTGGCTATGGCTGTTCATGGCAAAGGCGACGGCGGGTGCATCCGGCGGGTCGGCGAGATCGAGACCCCGGTGCCCAGCTCCTGCCTCTGCTACGACAAGTGCGCCCGCAAGGGAGGAGACCAGGCCGGGCTCACTGACGCGCAGGCCCATAGCTGCTTCGTGGACTGCGTGCTCAGGGACGGCGGCTGGGTGTACTGCCCTGACGGCGGAGGCGAGGCGGCCGCCACCATCGCTCCCCAGCACCCGAAGCTGGATGTAGTCCTGAGCAAGCACGTGAGGGTACTGGTGACGAGGCCCAAGGTGTCGAGGAGCCGAAAGGAGAAGGAGGAGACGGAGGAGGTGCTGGTCGTGGAGATGGGCTTCGGACCAGACGTCCACAAGATATCCTTCCTCCACGTGTGGCTGAACTTGCGCGAGGGCGAAGAGAAAACGCTATTCGAAAACGCACCGGTTGAGCCAAGGTACGCGGGCCATTACGTGGTGCACAGAGAGGACATCGTCGCCGGGCAAGACAAGGCGGCGCGCAAGTTCCCCATCGGCGGCAACCTGGAAGCCATTGGAGCCGACGGCAACAGGACGGTCATGGTGTCGATCGCTCCTTATGTTTCCGCTGGGAAGAAAGGGCCTTATTGGTACGAGCGGCAGACGTTATTTGTCCGCGCTGTCTACATTGTATACGAGCCTAAGCAGCATGTTACCCACCGCGATGGTACGAGCATGAACGATCAGCTAGTCACCCGTTGGAATTGACCACGGGCATGTTAATTGTCGGCAGGTTTGGGCTTTGGCTCCAGCTTCTATGTATACTTGTGTACCCATGTAGTCCCTGATCCAGATCAAAAGCAATAAAATCGCAGGCACTGAACGCTCTTGTTGCAGCCAATCTTGCTTGCGTGCTGCGTGTGTGATTTTCATAATGGCCACTGCCACCACCGGGTCACATTGACCAAAGCGACCTCTAACACCGTTAGGCCGAGCCGTCATGCCATGTCATCAAGTTGTGGGACCCACATGTCAGAAAAGTCATCTAATGGCCTTAACCAGTCGATTAGTGCTTTCTGCAACATGATTATCAAAGACATGGTGTTTTTTGCAATGAAAATGAAAGATGGTGGTTTTCTGCAAACCTAGCCTTCAATGTAGTGATTTTTTGCAATTAACTCTATCAAATCAGATAACATTTGTGGAACCTCAAAAGCATGGACATCGAACAGACTAAAACAACTAGTCTACCACCATGAATTATCTTAGCCCTCCAAATCTTTTTTTGGTTTTGCCCTCGTGAACTTGGACCACAAAATCTTCAAGTCAGTCTTGGGCCTATCTTGATCAATTTTGTATCAATACATTTGCAACGTAAGAAACTTGTTGATTCATATCGACATGACCAAATCTTGAGAAACGAGATGGATATGGCAGCACTGAGATGGGGACGAGAAAACAACAAAGCCGGGATGGGTAATCAAGAAATGACGTCGGTGGCCTGTGTGAAGAGGCGAGGGTAGCAGTAGTTCTGTCCATGCGAGATCAAGAGTGGGGGCAAGGGTAACATGGGATTGGGTGAGCTATTAATTTGTGAGTTCGATTGCCTAAAAGTTTCATCATTTTAGTCGAATCCACCCTTATCCGCCCGAGACAGGGATACTATGGCTGGCCATTTTTTCATCGGCTATGAGCTCACTAGGACTATGCTAGAGGCTGGGACGACACAGCTGGCGACAACATCGTTATCATAATAGTGACAGAGGGTTCACGGGTTCAGGTGGAGGGGGTACATGGGTGCTCGTCGGTGATGAACATGACGTGCGGATCAGAGGGCTGACAGAAGGTGGTGGTGTACTGGTGGAGGATGTGGCTCGGGCAGGACAGGCCGGTGAGGTGCAGTGGCGCTGGCTATTGGTGGCATGGGTCGGTAGTTTGGGCGATAGTATTGGGGGAATGGGGTGGGATGGTTGTGGTTTACAAGGATGGCCAGGGCGTGAGGCGGTGGACGGTAGCGCCGACGACTATACCTGAGCGGAGGGGGAGGGAAGAAGAAGTTGGTTAGAGGAGAAAAAAAAGAACAACAACAGTTGGATATCAATCCGGTGGTCCAAGCAAAGTTGACCGAATGTCACAAAAATCAGGCGACTATTTAATAGTTGGTCCGACTAATTTGCACCAGTTACCATGAAAAAAGCGTACTAGAAATATGATACTGTAATCCTATCTTTCTGCATAACTCTTCCTTTGACGGAAGATAGTAAGTGAACTATATACTATGTTATAAAAGAATAGAAGAATAAAAGAATACATAATGTTACAACAAACCACTGTTGGCTAGTTACATGAATGAAGCTGCCCAATCTCTAATGCCAGCATATGAAGCCCTGTTCACTCTATGTACCATAAGTTTAGGAGCTTTATGATTAAAGTTGTAATCATTCTGGTAGATCCAAATGCTCCAGAGAGTAGGACGATGAGTTCCATGAAAAAGGGGTCATCCAGGACCCCCTTCAACCTTCTCAGAGTCGTGTGAAAATCATGAGAGAATTGGACAGATGGCTAGTAGATCCTCACAGACAACCAAAGAAGGGATGCTCCCTATCCTCAACAACATGATGTTTGCACATGTGAGAGTCATATAAGGGGAAATAGAAAGTCTTTCGCAGGTGCATTGCTCTAGTATTTAATCTATGCATAAGTAGAAGGCAGCAAAGCTATCTTGCAACTTTTAGCTGCATCCCTTAGTCAAGTGTCATGAGACACTAGTGGTCTATATTGTTCAATGCCTCCGAGAAGAAGAATCAAGCTATTAATGTCCTGAAGATCATTCTTGGCCCAAGTCTTGAGCTTAGACATCAATAATTGAATTGGCATTGATTCTTCTAGAAATGTTATTCTCAGAAATATGACTGTTCCATGCAGCAGAGATCACTTGCTTAAAGCCTTCCATATCCGTAAAAGAAATGCCAAATATGAAAACATGAGACTTTGGATTGCAGTTTCTATCTTGAGAACACAAGGAACATGATCAGATGTAATTCGGGCTAGGTAGAAAGCCATAGCATAGTAGTGTTAAGATAGGTGATTGTCCAATACCGTGTGAAAAACCAATCTAGTTTTTCATGCAGGGGGCTGATTGCATATTATTCTATATGAACTTCTTACCTTTCAGTGGCAACTCAATCAACCTTCTTATCTGGCTTTTCATGCAGGGGGCTGATTGCATCATAAAACGCCAGCATATCACTTACTTTCTTCATAACAAGCTGCCACATCAGAAAATTCCTATGTGGCGATGTTAGATGCGGTCTGAAATATTGGCATTGGGACTGCCCTAATAAGAAGAAAGATAACCTTTCACGTTAATGACAAACCTTTGTGGCTTTTCATTTCCCCATTACATCTTCTAGCTAGGGATAAGAAATGTATGTCTGGTATGAACAAGCCTAGCCTTTCATGCCCCACATGTACATGCGTCAGAAACGGTGGCAAGAAAATACAACCAACCACGTATTGTATCATTTAGAATATGGTTCTGTGCCATTTTGCTCGTCTTTACGTGATCGGTGGTCCAGCCATCGTGTATCACGATTGAAGAGCCCATCCTTTCATTTTCTAGCTTGCTAACAAAGGAGCATAGTGAATCAAAAATAGAAAAAGAAAAAAGCCGTGTAGTAGATACAATCCAACATTGCACGCATGTGGCCACACATGGGATAATGTACCTGTCGCGTTTTGCCCAGCAAGTTAGTATCGTCGCGAAAGATCGGTGCTCTTTTTTGTTTTTCAATTTCTTTTTCTTTTCTTCCCTATCTTCTTCTTGTGAAGAAGAGAGAAACAACGGGCCGGCATATATACATTATCTGCTCCCTATAAATACCAAGCTTTGCAGGTAAGAGGGCATAGCATCTATTATGGCTTCCGGTGCTCCGATGAAGAAGATAATTGCCATCGCCGGCATGATGCTGGCTACTGTGTTCATTGCGGGGGCCCAGCAAGAGGCGGGAGGCTGCATTGTGGAGACATCCGACGTTCCCGGTGCCTCGAATCCCTGCATCTGCTCCCAGAACTGCGCCTGCGCCGTTAAGTGCATCCTGAATGCCGGCGACGGCGCGGATGACGTCCAGACCTGCTTCGTCGAGTGTGTGCTGAAGAATGGCTGCGGAGACTGCCCAGGACCCTGGACAAGACCCCTCCCGACCACCTTGTACAAGACCCTGAGGCTGAAGCTGACGAGGCCTAAGGCCTCGAAGACACCTCAAGGGCGGGAGACGCTTCACGTCTTCTTCGACGTGGAGCCCCGCGGCATGGACACGCCCGTGATTGAGGTGTACTTGAATATGCCCGGGGGAAAAGAGTTGAGTGACAAGTCCGAGCACCACCTGCATACCTTCCTTGCGACGCCAAACGACAAGGGGGTAATCAGGGACATACGCGACGTGCTGTGGAAAATCGGAGCGGACGGCGACGAGACGGTTGAGGTGTTGTTCGTGCCCAAGGCCTGGGGAGAAATGGTTACTATAACCAGTGTCAAGATCAAGTAGATGATTCTGGTGCAGGTCGTCCGTATACTCTATATTTGTAACAGTCGCGGTGTGTGTCCTCCGTTTGTTTAACTACCGTATTTGCACAAATAAAGAACAACCATATGTGTACAGTGCAAAAATAAATCTCTATTCATACTGCATATACTCTTAATGCCGATTTAATTAACAATCACACATCTAGAAGTGCCCTAATTATTGCATATCTAAGTGACTCAATCAAACTAGAAAGAAAAAGTGGCCGCCCCTCCCGGGCGTCTCGGGGCGAAACCCTAGATCGCGCAGAGCCCCCCTTCCTGTTTCCCTCCCCCTCGCCACCGCCTGAGGCCGCCGCAGGGCAAGCCCGGGGCGCCGCCGAGGAAGGTGGCAGCGGGGCATCTGCTGCTCTGTTTTTCGCAGGGGGCCGCGGGATCTGGGGCGACTGCCTCGGCCGGAGTGGCACCACCGGCTCTGTGGCGAGCGGTGGCGCGGGCGTGGTGATGGTGTCCCTGTCCGTGAGGACGGCGGGGTTCCGGTGGACGTGGACCTGGTGCGGTCTTGGCGGCCGGCGGCACTAGATCTAGCGGCCCCTTCCTTCTCCGACTCGGTGCGGTCCCTCCTTGGAGGCGTTTGTCCGGCCCCTTCCTTCTCCGACGCGTTGTTCTTCTTCGATCTTCGGTCTCCGTGCTGTGGGTGGGATGGTGCTGTGGAGCCAGACCAGGAGAAATCCATGGCCGGCCATGGCTGGCTGCGACAGCGGCGGCGCCAGAGGGCACCGTCCTTCCTCCTTGGAGGCGTTTGTCAGGTCTGACTCCCTTCACCCACCATCCTCTAGCCTCTTGGGTGAAAGCCCTAACCTCGGTGGGCGGTGGTGCTCTCGGTGTCGTTCTCCTTCTTGAAGGCGCCGCCTTTGGGAGTTGTTTGGTTGGTGTGCGTTGTTGGGGTGCATTCGACGGTGTCAGTGGTGTATCCTCTTCGTCCAAGCTTGATGCTATCCCTCCTCTGCGGCTGGGCCACGGGCAATTCTGCTTGAAGGAAGCTTTGGCGGCTTGTCGGGAGTGCGTGGATCCTCTCTATGTGGCCATCCTCTGGTGGCAACCATTCTTGTTCTAGGTGGAACATTCTATCTTCCGACGGTGCGGCGCCTTTCGAGCCAGGCGAGGAGGTTGTGGCCTTATTTGGAGATGGAATTGGATGTCTATGCCGTGCCGGGGTCCATAGCTGTTTGGTGACCACACTCGATGTTGCGGTCATCCCCTTCTCCTTTGTGCCAGCATGGTCCTATCTCCCTGGTGCTTCATTCTCGGAGGAGGGCCTCGATGTCTTCAGCTGTGTGCCTATCTGCTTTATCTTGTAGCTTGTAGCTTTGAGGCTAGTTAGCTGCTTACCAGCGTCTTTGTATGTTACCGTGTTGTATTTTCTTTTCTTGGTTCTTGTGATCTGTAATCCTGACCAGTTGATGGCTTTGTTTATTGAAAATCGGGCTAGGCTCGAGCCCCATCTCGGGCTCGGTTGATGTCTTTTCTCTAAAAATAAACTAGAAAGAAAAAGACAAATGACAAAAGAAAATGCATGCACGAATCTCCACTTAAAATCAATGACGTATGCTTTAAATATGTAATACTTAGGGCACATCTAGATATGGTTTAGCAAAACTGATTAACAAAACACACCGCCGCCAAAAAAAGTTGCCTCCTCAGATCACGGATCCAAGAGCCTTGTTGTAGGCCATCCTTAACCGTGCGACGAGCAATAGCAGAGGGCTTCACCAGCTTGAAGGGGTCAGGCGCGAAACAATAGAGGAAGAGGCTCTGAAGATGGTTGTCGCCTCATCGGAGACCGAGAGTCCCGCTGCCGACCATGATAAGTGTTGCCTCACTTTGGTAGCCCGTATCCTCGCAATGCATTATCCAATGCCTTCAGATCGTGGAGCCCAAGGCCCCCTTATTTGAGAGGGGTGCACACATTAACCCAGGATAACCGACGTTGTCCACCTTTGGCAAATCTGATCCCGTGGTTCCTGAAAGCTGCTCCGTAGTCATGCTACAAAGATATAGGCATTGATCGTTGGACCTATTTAACCAATATTGTCGCTCTATCTACTTTCCATTGTGACCTGTTTGCGTATATTCTAACAGGAGCTACTGTTTTTTTGTATCTTCTAGAAAGAGATGGTGGACTCAGTGGGGCTTTGCAAGATTAGACAAGTGACTCACGCAACTCTGTGCCCTAGTGCTGCAATACTTTCACTTGATAGTAGTGTATGCAACATTCGAAAATTGCTATTAGAGCCCGAGCACATCTACTAGCAGATGAATAATTTATTAAAAAATAATATTAAAAACAATCGAAACAATCTGAAATGTTTGGACATCAAAGATGCTCCTGTTTTCTAGATGCAGGTAAAATATTGTTCCAAGATGACATCTGGGTGCTCTGGACAGCAAATTAACATTGCTCCAAAGTATCTATTTTCGAAGCTTTTTCCAGCTCAACTGTTTTGTATAGAGCTCTCCCAATGTGGCACCGTCACGAAATTTCACTTGCAGTGAACACTTGAGCATCTTTAGTGACAAAATTTTCAGATTGTTTTGATTTTTGGCTATTATTTTTTCAACTCAATATATTCACAGCACGACTAGATGAGCTCGAGGTCCGAAATGCCATCCTCATACAACATTAGATGCTATATATACAATATTAGATGCTTGTCGTAGCTCATTCCTGGTTCTCTCTTTGTAATTTCCTATTCTGTCGTGTGTGTGGCAGGTGCTACTTTCTATAGCGGTTGTCTTTGTATTGGCTTATGTGTTCGAAAAAGAAAATGAAACATGTTCAGTACTTCAGTATGACGTTTGCCCACCGTAGCTGGTTGAAAAACAGGCCTTTGATTATCTTCTCATTGCCATTGGTGGATATTTGAAGGCTTGTCCCTTTTACCCTGCTGTCAAAGGGTGGAGAGAGAGCTAGCTGTACTCTTTTTTTTTTCAGAAATTATTAGATTGTCAAATGGTTTTATGCATTCAAATGTGCTACAACAATGATTTCTATGACTACATGGAGTGCATAGAGGAATGTTCATTAGGTTTTTATCCACACACAATACATTCCAGGACCAGAAATAATTATTAGTGTACTCCTGAAAAGAAAATATCAATGCTTCAGCTACCAACACTACAGGAAAAACAAATTAAGTCGAGTATAAAAAAAAACACACGGTGAAGCCCAATTTAGCGTACAGTATGTCGAGTGTTACGTTCGGCTTAGGGTACTCGGAACAAGCATCAGTACTACAAACACTATATAATCAGGGAATTTTCGAAGCCTCATATTATTTACTTTTTGAACCGTGATTCACGCACATTGTTGTCACATCACATCCATGCATGCACACTCGTTTGGATTTACCAAGCGTGATACACGAAGACTGGACCACCAATAAGCAATAATTTAGGTAGAAAGCATGATGCATGACCACCGTCCACGACTGGACAACCAACAACCTCTCCCTCGCGGGAACATGCATGCACGTCAGCACAAGCAAGCACGAGAAGCACCTCGATCCTTCCATGCTGTCTTCTCCCCGTCTTCTTGTGGTCACCCAAACACACTCACAATTCCATTCGTGGCTTGTTCACTGATGGGGCACTCGAGGAAGACACAAGCATCATCTGCTCATGCTGCACACGTGTCATGCGTCTATGTGGTACTTTTGCAATTGTTTTTTTTCTCAAAGCGAGGGAGACGGGGTTAATTCGCAGATCTATAAATATATCACATGTGCTCGGAGGAGACACATAAACATGACTATCTAGCATAGCACAGAGGAACCTCAGCAATGGCTTCCGGTGCTCAAGCCGCGAAGATGGTGGCACTGAGCATGATGCTGGCCATCCTGCTCGCCACCACGGCCGACTCCAATCCCCAGCCAGACCGCACCTGCTCCGTGGAGTGCGCCTGCGCCGAGCAGTGCAGCCGCCAGTACCCTCGCGTCGACGACGACCCACCTTTCAAGATCACTCCTGTCTGCACACACCGCACGGAGCACGAGTTCTACGCTCGCCTCTACCTGCACCATAGTTTTCAAGGGAAATATAGGAACCAACAAGACGTATTGAGTAGTGAGTTGAAAAATGACTTTGGATCCTTGATTGTTAATGATTGGGTCATCACGGACTCACCTGGCCGTGACACCAAGGTTGTGGCTCACGCAAAGGGCATCCATATCCAGGCCGGAATGGACACCGAAGACTACTATGTTTCTTTCAACATGGTGTTCGATGATGGCAGGTAAATGCATGTGTTGCTCCAAGCTCATGTTTTTTATGCGACCTCGCGTATCATGGTTACCATGCATTTTACATTTTATTTCTTTGAAATGGAGGGAAAACCCCGCCTCTATATCGGCTGATGCACACAAGCATTTGAATTCTACATTCAAGCATGCTAATTTGTATGTCATGCAGGTTTAAAGGGTCCACGCTTCAAGTCATGGGAACCGTTGTCGCAGAAGGTGAATGGGCTATTCTGGGTGGAACAGGAGAATTTGCATTAGCTCGTGGAGTTATTTATAAAACCTACTCGAAATACATTAATCAAGTGGGTGATGTGATTGAACTTGACATTCATTGTCTTTACACTGCTATGGAAAGGTCAAAGGTATAAAAATATTTCCTTTCAGATTACTTGCGAGTATACAATAAATAAATTTCTTGCGCAGTAATTAACAAGGTTTATCTTTCACCACTCTGCAGGGTACTTATTGGGCATTGGAGGCATGAACAAACGATTCGAGTCTTGAAAGGCCATCCATCCAATTCCTTCCTGAAGCATGTGCGCGCTTAGTACAGGTCCATAAGCTTAGTATGTATCCGTCGGTGTCTATAAATTATTGCCAGCAATAAAAGATCTTGGTTTATCAAAACATGTTTAGTGTCAAGATCGGCAAACAAAATCATTAGGTGATATATCTTACATGAAGTTGTACCGATGTGAGCTGATGTGCTAGCAGAATATCAGAGTTGTAGTCTTGTAAATGGACCGAGTTGTACATGAAGTTGTACATGGACAGAATATCAGAATATCAGAGTTGTACATGAAGTTGTTATCTGTTGGGCTCTCTTTGTTGCTGCGTTAGAGTTATACAATGGTGGGTGCTTATGCACAGGTGCTTGAGGAAAAAGATCAGCATCGGACGTGGTCTTGCAATGGAGTGGTGCTAAGGAGAGATGCTTCAGTTGCTTAGATGGAGGCGTTGGACTCTTTTTTCTCTTCTTTTTCCTGTTGATGGAGGCTTTGAAGGGAGCAGTTATTTCTAAGCATCGGCTAGCATCGGAAGCAAACATTTGCTTCTGGCTCCCTTCCTAAGCATCGGTACAATCCAAGATGAGGAAAAAAAACCGGGTTTTTTTCTCTAGCACCTGGCTAAGCACCCCCTGCTGTACAGGGCCTTAGTAGCTCATGAAGGTTACCCTAAATTTTCGGTCCTTTACAAATTGTCTTTCCCCAGTCGTTCATGGCAGCACCCATTATTTCTGTATATCTTACATGGAGATGAAGATGGGATTTTTAGATGGTTATAGGGATTTTGTTCTGTCTGCTTGTTGAAGTATCAGCCAACTTCCGTTTTCTGAACAAGTAACATGAATACAGAGTCGACCATTTGCGGTATGGGGTGGCCATATATTATTATTTTCTCATTCGCTGGACTTGGTGAAAGCACGGGGAACCTTCCAATATGCTTGACTTCCACTTTGTATCACTTTCTTCTGTAAGTTTTAGTAGGACATATGCCCGTGCGTTTCAACGGAAGAAAAGACACATCTCTACCTCAATAAACATGGTTCAAAACCCCAAAGGTCAACGTCATCTATTTAAACAACACGCCACGACATCTATGTCAACGTTTATCCTCTTTCGCGCCCTTGTCGACGACGATTGCTGTGCCCACCTGACCCCAACGTGTACGAACGTGATCAATCCAAAGACGACGACTTAGCCGCCCCACGACACATTTGCCATTGAACCATACCAACGCAAGGGATGTTTAGAACTGTAGAAAGTAATTTTTTTCTGAGGATCCTGTAGAAAGTGATATTGTCATGTAAACTTCTCCCTATCCCCC
>NC_053023.1:16891063-16905873 GCF_003073215.2 Triticum urartu
CATGAACCTCCCGCACGGCGCGAAAATGCAGTAGACTTGAGGTAGTCACCTTCGGCCTCATTCTTCCTGCAATGACGAATGCCGAACGAGGAAAAGTGGTATCTGCAATGCATGTTGCACCCGTGGTTTTTTTCGGACCGCCTGCAATATTTGAGACATTTATTGCATTCCTAGGATTTCAATGAGGGAAATTGCAAATCTGCACGACAGCCACATGAACTGATGTCTAAAAGCGGTTTGGAAAATCCAATATGGGTTCTTTGCGACATGCGTAGGTCTTGTTCAGTTGAAGGAGGGGCAGGCCCCCCCACCAGGGAGGTTGAATTTAGCTTGGTGCCATGCCGGGTGCAGCCGTTTAAATCCAAGGAAGGAAACCACCAACGTAGCTAATGTGGCAGGCTGACCTCAAGGAATAGAACAAGAGCTAAAGAAGACGTGGAGGTCAAGATAGCCACTGAGGATTCAAATTCTGATGCTCACGCTCCCCTCTTCCTCGCTCCCCTCTGCACCGCCGCAATGACCTCTTGGAGAGATCTGGAAGACAACAGCAAGGAGAAGGAGCAGACGTAAACCGGCATGGACATGGATGTGTGGGTATGTATACACTCATTGCAGTTAGGGTTTGACAATTATAACTAGCAGAGTGTGACATTTTAGATCCTCCCTTCTCTGCCTCTAGTCTGTGCCTAAGGTTTCTTTTCAATGCAGGAGAATCCTGATACAACTATTGATGCTTCTTTCTGTGGTATAGTGACTGGTCCAGAGATCAAATTCAGGCTTCACCAGTTTAGGGGCAACAAATGTGCTGCATTCGATGGCATAAACACGGTTAGAAGATTCTATGGTTGTGCTAAGCAGGTAATAATTGATGAGCTGCTTTGTTTACTGAATGTGCTCTGTAGTTGAATATGCTTGTGTTTACTGAATCAGTACTGTTAATTGAAGTATTAATGTTAACTGAATCACCACTGTTAATTGAAGTATAATTGTTAACTAAATCACTAATGTTAATTGAACATTGAACTATTACTATTAATAGAACCTTGTACTGTTAACTAAATTGGTACTATGAACTGAATTATCTTATATCTTATATCTTATCTTATCTTATATATATATATATATATATATATTTACTAATCGGAAGCACCAACCGAGGCTCCATGTTAATCCTCACAAAACATAATAAATTACCGTTAGATATGCAAATTGGAAATTTACAGCCGTCGGATGAAGTGCCGAGGAGTCCACAGCATCTATCCCACGTACATGTGGTAAAAGAAAAAAAACAACTAGATTCAAGGAGTACTTACGAGCCATCCCACGTACATGTGGTAAAAGGAAAAAAAAACCTAACTAGATTCGAGGAGTCCTTACCATCTATCCTACGTACATGTGGTAACAGAAAAAAAACAATCCCATGTAGATTGCATCCATCCACTTCCGCACGTACATGTGCTAAAGAAAAAAAAACTATCTCACGTGCATTTGTTAAAGAAAAAAACTCTCCGGCTAGATTGATTCTGAAGAATAACAAGCAACAACAAGACCAATAAGGTTTTGCTTGCCGATTTTTTTAAAACAATTGGAGATAGCTGAGCAGTTTCCTTTGACCAATCCGAGAGTACCTGGCTCCCAGCGCATCTCCCTCGAGCAATGAACCCATCGATCAAGTCTCAATGTTGCTTCAGTCCCCGACACTTCCATGGTGCAACTACACACGAAGCGTCAGTGCATCACCATAGCTTTGATCTGGCCTTTTAAATGATTAGTCATGTTCGCGCCTTCTTTTTCCAGCAGTCCTCCCCAACGCTTCCATGGTGCAGATCGGCAGAGGGCATTGCCTCCCGCCTACAGGACGATAAGCTATGTTGTTTGTTGTTCAACTGACAATTTTATCGGTAATCATGTCGACCATTTCATTACTTTGACCCCTCCCTATTTTCATAGCAACTGATCTTAATTGTCTATATCACCAGTACTTTGGTTCTGTATTGGCAGCTTTCAATCTTTCCTCGCAAGGAAAACTGGGTGTTCCCAGCTGAATATCTCTCTCTCTCTCTCTCCTTATGATTTTGGATAAGAAAGTCCTATTTTAAGAATACTCCACTTTTTCATAATTTTAATAATAGAATCATGTACGTTTCTCATTAGTGCTTGGTCATTGGTGCATCCATCTTTATTTCAGCCAATCCATCCAGCCTTCATATCTCATGTGATAATTGACCAAAGAAGTTTTTACCAAGACTTCCAAATTCTAGCCCGTGCAGTTGCACGGGTTGACGACTAGTTACTATTAATTCATATTGTTAGCAGTAATTTGATAGTGAAAACTACATCCCTATTGTTAACTGAATGTGCTACTTTTAAATGAATGGGTCTTTTACATTTCTTTCCTTGACTCGAACCCACTACTCAGATTTGCCCTAATTTCAAAGCATGCTCAAATTTGCCCCTCTGTCGTTAGGTGCACTTACAGAAATGCCCTTCTGTGACGTTACTATCAGTTCAAAGTGCTTTAACCGCTATCTAGACGTTTGCTGGACATTTTTCCCCTGACTCCATGTGTCACTTACAGGTAGGACCCACTCTAAAAAATAAATGAAAAAACTCTTTCTCTCACCCCTCTCCCTCTCTCACTCACTTACATGTGGGGCTGAACTAGATAAAAGAAAAAAAGAAAGAAAAGGGAAGACTCTCTCTCACCTCTCTCTCTCCTACCTCACAGCGACTCTCTCCGCTCCGGTGAATCCCGGTTTCTCTGACCTATGCATCTGCCACCGCTGGCTCCCCGGGCACTGTCGCGCTCTCTCTCCATCTCTCCCTTCTCTCCCTCTCACCCCCGCTCCATTCACCCTCTAGCGTTGGAGCATCAAGAACAAGTCCGACGGCGTGACGACTTCGTGCACATGGAGACTATCCTCCCCTCGAAGAAATGATAGGTCACGGAGCTCCAACGTTGCAACCCGACCTTCACCACCAAAAAGATTGACTGTATACGGAGGTAGATGACATCGTCGACTCCATCTTCTCCAACTCCGTCCGCCGTTCGTCGGCGCCCAGTTCGCGGCCTCTCCTGATCCATAGATCCCAGAGACTGCAGCTACAGCCCCGCGGAGATCCTCTCTTCCCTTCCGCTCTCCCCAAATGCTCGATTCCTTGCTATTGGTGCTTCCCCATGAGGTTCGCCTCGGCTGCCGAGCAAGGACATGGCATGCTTCCCTGGACAAGTTATGTTGCATGCGTGCGCTAGAGGCTCCCGCAAACAAGCTTCTGCGCATGTGCGCTCCTTCTCCGCCACTGCAGCTTGCTCCCGGCGCATCGTCGCCGTTCCTGACCTCACGCCGGAGTGTAAGCTCCAGTTGTGAGGCCGAACGATAGCCCACACTTTTTTACTAATTAGGTTTAGTGCTAAAATATTAGTAGTGGACCCCAACACTTAATTAACACAATAAATTTACATTCTAAAATAAAAGTCACTAAGAAAAGAGTGTTTTTTTATTTCAGTCATGACTACACAACAAGAGGGGACGTGACTCACTAGTCATTTCATTACATGATCCATATCCCATGCATGCCTATGGATCCAAATCAGCCCCTTACGAAGCAACGCATAAAGTAGGGTTTAAACTTCTGTCACTCTAGCAACCCATCATCTACTTATTACTTCCCAATGCCTTTCCTAGGCCCAAATAATGGTGAAGTGTCATGTAGTCGACGTTCACATAACACCACTAGAGGAAAGACAACATACATCTCATCAAAATATCGAAAGAATACCAAATTCACATGACTACTTATAGCAAGACTTCTCCCATGTCCTCAGGAACAAACGTAACTACTCACAAATCATATTCATGTTCATAATCAGAGAGGGGTATTAATATGCATAAAGGATCTGAACATATGGTCTTCAACCAAATAAACCAACTAGCATCAACTACAAGGAGTAATCAACACTATTAGCAACCCCCAGGTACCAATCTGAGGTTTTGAGACAAAGATTGGATACAAGAGATGAACTAGGGTTTGAGAGGAGATGGTGCTGGTGAAGATGTTGATGGAGATTGACCCCCTCCCAGTGAGAGGATCGATGGTGATGACGATGGTGATGATTTCCCCCTCCTGGAGGGATGTTTCCCCGGCAGAATAGCTCCGCCGGAGCCCTAGATTGGTTCTACCTAGGTTCCACCTCGAGACGGCGGTGCTTCATCCCGAAAGCTTCCTTCTGATTTTTTCTAGGACGAAAGACTTCATATAGCAAAAGATGGGCACCGGAGGCCTGCCAGGGGGCCCACGAGACAGGGGCGCGCCATACCTCTGGTTGATTCTTTCGCCAGTATTTTTTATTAATTCCAAAATGTGATCCCGTGAAGTTTCAGGACTTTTGGAGTTGTGCAGGATAGGTCTCTAATATTTGCTCCTTTTCCAGCCCAGAATTCCAGCTGCCGGCATTCTCCCTCTTCATGTAAACCTTGTAAAATAAGAGAGAAAAGGCATAAGTATTGTCACATAATGTGTAATAACATCTCATAATGCAATAAATATCAATATAAAAGCATGATGCAAAATGGACGTATCAGTGACCGCCATGGGAGAAACTAACCTTTTGTAAGATTCACAAAATGATAAAGAAAATGGTGAACTTCCTAATGAGCAAACAGCCCCTATGTTGATGACATGCTACAAGAAAGGGTAAATGAACATGAATTAATACTTTCCAAACTAACTTGCAGCAAACAAATGGGGATGCCAAATAACCACCTATCTTGGATGAAGTGTGCCTAGAGGAAGGGAACACCAAGGAAAATGAAGAGGAGGAACGGTTGATCACCCACCCTCATCTTCCACCCACTAGAGTAACCTTTTGCACACTCTTTATATGTTCTTTGATGAAGCAACTCTTGGAAAAGATATAACATCCATGGTTATTAAAGAACTACATTTATTCATAGACGAATATGCAGGTATGATGTGTTCTTTGTATCAAAGTCATTGCTTATGTTGTGGTTCTCACTAGCACATTGAATTTCAGTGCAAAATGCTTATGATCAAGTTATAGCAAATTATTGCAACAATAAGACAGATGTCACCGAGGAATCCCTATGGTATGTAGTAATTAAAAGTGCAGGTATACTATTTGCTGAGGTCCAAGTCATTGCTAGGGCCCACAATAATGATGCCATAATAGAATGGATGTATGATAAAATGTAGTCCATATATGAGTATTGTCAAGCGCATTAGTTTGAAGAAGAAGATGAGTTCACGATAAAAGAACCCTCCAATATAAAGGAAGAAGAGTATAGTGATAACTCTACATTGAATGAATTTGATGCTAACAAACTTCCCATGCCGAAATGTCACCCTCGAGTTGAGGATGATAAATATCATGTTAGATCTAATGTCGAACTGGGGGAAGAATATACTCTTGATTTATCGATGCTAATGTCCAACTATGCTTTTCTTGGACAGTTTCTTATGCAGGGAAACCTATAGGGAGTGTTGAACTATACGCTCCACAAGAAAATTTTTATGAAGTATTCCCTTGCAATGATATCCAAAGTACTATCATTAACTTTAATCTAAATTTAATCTTAAGTCTCTAACCATGACCTTGCAGAAGAAAAAGGAGACATGTATACCTAGCTGGGTGCATCGGTTCCCGCTTGGGGGCGAGAACTCTTCACATATATGAGGCCGATGCACCACAAGAGGTTACGGCTTCGACCACACTTTGCTATGAGGTGCTCCAAAAAGTGGCTGGAGGAAAATCCGTCAACACACCGGGTTGATATCCCTTGGGATCCGGGTGGATTTATGGAGCATCAAAGTCTAGCTATATGGCTCTAAAGAAAGCACTATCGGGAGGCAGCCCGGAAGTAAGTAGGAATCTTTATTAGGTTAGATTCTTTTTAGTATCGTTACATTCATATTTTTTGCTTTGGCACTTTGCATGAATTGCTATTAAGGTTTGTTTGGTTTAAGTTGTCACTAGGTGAAAGTTTTCGTCTGCAGAAAATTTTATATGTGGTACAATTGCATTGTTGGATCTTCTTAATATATGCCTAGTACAAGGGTCGGAGCTAACCCCATAGGAATTTTTGAAGAAAAGGAAGTTCCATACCAAACAGGGCAAAAGACTACATCTTATACGACTGCTCACGGTCGTATGCGTGGTCGTATTGAGCGAGGGAGGTGCTACTTCTTGAGCTTGCGTTGGTTTTTCCCTTGAAGAGGAAAGGGTGATGTAGCAAAGTAGAGATAAGTATTTCCCTAAGTTGAGAACCAAGGTATCAATCCAGTAGGAGATACAAGTAAGTCTTCAATATATGCAGCTATACAAACAATCAAACACTTGCACCCAGCGCGATAAAGGGGTTGTCAATCCCTTCACGGTCACTTGCAAATGTGAGATCTGATAGAGATAGATATAAATGATTACTAAAAAGTAAAACAAAATAAAAGTAAATAAATTGCAGCAAGATATTTTTGGTTTATAGATCTGAAAATATATGATGGAAAATAGACCCGGGGCCATAGGTTTCACTAGAGGCTTTACTTTTGAAGGCAAATAATACGGTGGGTGAACAAATTACTGTCGAGCAATTGATAGAAAAGCGCAAATTTATGATGACATCCAAGGCAATGATTATGCATATAGGCATCACATCCGTGTCAAGTAGACCGAAATGATTCTGCATCTACTATTATTACTCCACACATCGACCGCTATCCAGCATGCATCTAGAGTATTAAGTTGATAAGAACGAAGTAACGCATTGAGTAAGATGACATGATGTAGAGGGATAAACTCAAGCAATATGATTAAAAGACCATCTTTTTATCCTTGATGGCAACAATACAAATGCGTGCCTCGCTACCCCTACTTTGTCACTGGGTGAGGACACCACAAGATTGAACCCAAAACTAAGCACCTCTCCTATTGCAAGAAGAACCAATCTAGTTGGCAAAACCAAACCGATAATTCGAAGAGGAATACGAAGATATCAAATCATGCATATAAGAATTCGAGAAGATTCAAATAATATTCACAGATAATCTGATCATAAATCCACAATTTATCGGATCTCGACAAACACACTGCAAAAGAAGATTACATTGGATAGATCTCCAAGAACATCGAGGAGAAGATGGTATTGAGGATCAAAGAGAGAGAAGAAGCCATCTAGCTACTTGCTATGGACCAGTAGGTCTGTGGTAAACTACTCACGCTTTATTGGAAGGGCAATACGGTTGATGTAAAAGCCCTCCCCTAGATGGGATCTCACGGGTACAGAAGGTTATGGCGGCGCAAAAGTATTTTGGTGGACACCTCTAGTCGTTTGGGAATATTTCTGAATTTATAGGCCAAGAATTAGGGTTGGAGGACTCCCGGGGTGCCAACAAGCCAGGGGGCGCCCCCCTAGGACGCGCCCTGAGATATTGTGGAGTCCTCGGGACTCTTTTGACTTCCTCCTCAAGTCCTATGTGTGTGTTCCGGTCCAAGAAAAATCATCGTAAAGTTTTATTCCATATGGACTCCGTTTGATATTCGTTTTCTGTAAAACTAAAAAACAAGGAAAAAACAGAAATTGGCACTGGGCTCTGGGTTAATAAGTTAGTCCCAAAAATAATATCAAATAACATATTAATGCATATAAAACATCCAAAACAGATAATATAATAGCATGGAACAATAAAAAACTATAGATGCGTTGGAGACGTATCAAACATCCCCAAGCTTAATTCCTGTTCGTCTTCGAGTAGGTAAATGATAAAAACAGAATTTTTGATGTGGAATGCTACCTAACATATTTATCCATGTAATTTTCTTTATTGTGGCATGAATATTCATATCCATTATGTTAAAAACAAAAGTTTAATATTGACATAAAAACAATAATACTTCAAGCATACTAACAAAATAATTGTGTCTTCTCAAAATAACATCTCGAAATAAAGTTATCCCTACAAAATCATATAGTCTTGCTATGCTCCATCTTCATCACACAAAGTATTAAATCATGCATAACCCCTATGACAAGCCAAGCAATTGTTTCATACTTTGGTGTTCTCAAACCTTTTCAACTTTCATGCAATACATAAGCGTGAGCCATGGATATAGCACTATAGGTGGAATAGAATTTGGTGATTGTAGAGAAGACAAAAAAGAAGGAGATAGTCTCACATCAACTAGACATATCAACGAGCTATGGAGATGCCCATCAATAGATATCAATGTGAGTGAGTAGGGACTGCCATGCAACGGATGCACTAGAGCTATAAGTGTATGAAATCTCAAAAAGAAAGTAAGTGGGTGTGCATCCAACTCGCTTGCTCACAAAGACCTAGGGCAATTTGAGGAAGTCCATCATTGGAATATACAAGCCAAGTTGTATAACGAAAAATTCCCACTAGTATGTGAAAGTGACAACATAGGAGACTCTCTATCATGAAGATCATTGTGCTACTTTGAAGCACAAGTGTGGAAAATGGATAGTAGCATTGCCCCTTCTCTGTTTTCTCTCATTTTTCTCCTTTTTCTCTTTTTTTGGTGGGCTTCTTTGGCCTCTTTTTTTTTGTAAAGTACGGAGACTCATCCCAACTTGTGAGGGAATCATAGCTTCCTTCGTCCTTTCCTCACATGGGACAATGCTCTAATAATGAAGATCATCACACTTTTATTTACTTACAACTCAAGAATTACAAGTCGATACTTAGAACAAAATATGACTTTATATGATGCCTCCGGCGGTGTAGCGGGATGTGCAACGATCTAGCGTAGCAAATGACATCAAAAAACGGACATGGAGCTCCAAATGACATCAAAAAACGGACACGGAGCTCCAGAACTAATGTGTGCCTTGCTATAAGTCTAGCAGGGAGGTACCAAAGTAATCCAGGAGTGGATCACTGGACAACGGTCAAGAACATCCTGAAGTACCTGAAAAGGACTAAGGATATGTTTCTCGTATATGGAGGTGACAAAGAGCTCATCGTAAATGGTTACGTTGATGCAAGCTTTGACACTGATCCGGACAATTCTAAATCGCAAACCGGATACGTGTTTACATCAAACGGTGGAGCTGTCAGTTGGTGCAGTTCTAAACAAAGCGTCGTGGCGGGATCTACATGTGAAGCGGAGTACATAGCTTCTTCGGAAGCAGCAAACGAAGGAGTCTGGATGAAGGAGTTCATATCTGATCTAGGTGTCATACCTAGTGCATCGGGTCCAATGAAGATCTTTTGTGACAATACTGGTGCAATTGCCTTGGCAAAGGAATCCAGATTTCATAAGAGAACCAAGCACATCAAGAGACGCTTCAATTCCATCCTGGATTTAGTCCAGGTGGGAGACATAGAGATTTGCAAGATACATACGGATCTGAATGTTGCAGACCCGTTGACTAAGCCTCTTACACAAGCAAAACATGATCAGCACCAAGTCTCCATGGGTGTTAGAATCATTACTGTGTGATTATTGACTCTAGTGCAAGTGGGAGACTGAAGGAAATATGCCCTAGAGGCAATAATAAAGTTATTATTTATTTTCTTATATCATGATAAATGTTTATTATTCATGCTAGAATTGTATTAACCGGAAACATAATACTTGTGTGAATACATAGACAAACAGATTGTCACTAGTATGCCTCTACTTGACTAGCTCGTTAATCAAAGATGGTTATGTTTCCTAACCATAGACATGTGTTGTCATTTGATTAAACGGGATCACATCATTAGGAGAATGATGTGATTGACATGACCCATTCCATTAGCTTAGCACCCGATTGTTTAGTATGTTAATATTGCTTTCTTCATGACTTATACATGTTCCTATGACTATGAGATTATGCAACTCCCGTTTGCCGGAGGAACACTTTGTGTGCTACCAAACGTCACAACGTAACTGGGTGATTATAAAGGAGCTCTACAGGTGTCTCCGAAGGTACATGTTGGGTTGGCGTATTTCGAGATTAGGATTTGTCACTCCGATTGCCGGAGAGGTATCTCTGGGCCCTCTCGGTAATGCACATCACTTAAGCCTTGCAAGCAATGCAACTAATGAGTTAGTTGCGAGATGATGTATTACGGAATGAGTAAAGAGACTTGCCGGTAACGAGATTGAACTAGGTATTGAGATACCGACGATCGAATCTCGGGCAAGTAACATACCGATGACAAAGGGAACAACGTATGTTGTTATGCGGTCTGGCCGATAAAGATCTTCGTAGAATATGTAGGAGCCAATATGAGCATCCAAGTTCCGCTATTGGTTATTGACCGGAGACGTGTCTCGGTCATGTCTACATTGTTCTCGAACCCGTAGGGTCCGCACGCTTAACGTTATGATGACAGTTTCATTATGAGTTTATATGTTTTGATGTACCGAAGGTTGTTCGGAGTCCCGGATGTGATCATGGACATGACGAGGAGTCTCGAAATGGTCGAGACATAAAGATTGATATATTGGAAGCCTATATTTGGATATCGGAATCATTCCGGGTGAAATCGGGATTTTACCGGAGTACCGGGTGTTACCGGAACCCCCCCCCCCCCCCGGGGGGGGGGGGTTAATGGGCCTACATGGGCCCTAAGGGAGAAGAGGAGGGCCGGCCAGGGCAGGCCGCGCGCCCCCTCCCCCCCTAGTCCGAATAGGACAAGGAAGGGGGGCGCCCCCCTTTCCTCTTTCCCCCTTCCCCTTTCCTTCTCCAACAAGGCAAGAGGGGGGATTCCTACTCCCGGTGGGAGTAGGACTCCTCCAGGCGCACCCCAAGGGGCCGGCCGCACCTCCCCCCTCCCTCCTTTATATACGAGGGCAAGGGGGCACCCCAAGACACACAAGTTGATCTTCGTAATCGTTCCTTAGCCGTGTGCGGTGCCCCCTTCCACCATATTCCACCTCGGTCATATCGTAGCGGTGCTTAGGCGAAGACCTGCGACGGTAGAACATCAAGATCATCACCACGCCGTCGTGCTTACGGAACTCATCCCCGACACTTTGCTGGATCGGAGTCCGGGGATCGTCATCGAGCTGAACGTGTGCTAAAACTCGGAGGTGCCGTAGTTTCGGTGCTTGATCGGTCGGGCCATGAAGACGTACGACTACATCAACCGCGTTGTTATAACGCTTCCGCTTTTGGTCTACGAGGGTACGTGGACAACACTCTCCCCTCTCGTTGCTATGCATCACCATGATCTTGCATGTGCGTAGGAAATTTTTTGAAATTACTACGTTCCCCAACAATAGATTGGTAGGAAAATACCATCGCTTGTCCCCGACCGTCACTCACAAGGAAGAAAATCAATAAATAAATCATGCTCCGACTTCATCACATAACGGTTCACCATACATGCATGCTACGGAATCACAAACTTTAACACAAGTATTTCTACCAATCCACAATTACTTACTAGCATGACTCTAATATCACCATCTTTATATCTCAAAACAATCATAAGGAATCAAACTTCTCATAGTATTCAATGCACTTAATATGAAAGTTTTTATTATATCCCTCTTGGATGCCCATCGATTATATTAGGACTAAATTCATAACCAAAGAAAATTACCATGTTGTTTAGAGAGACTCTCAAAATAATATAAGTGAAGCATGAGAGTTCAAAAATTTCTATAAAATAAAGCCATCACCATGCTCTAAAAAGATATAAGTGAAGCACTAGAGCAAAATTGCCTAGCTCAAAAGATATAAGTAAAGAACATAGAGTATACTAATAAATCACGATTCATGTGTGTCCCTCTCAAAAGGTGTGTACAGCAAGGATGATTGTGGTAAACTAAAACGAAAAGACTCATATCATACAAGACGCTCTAAGCAAAACACATATCATGTGGTAAATAAAAATATAGCCTCAAGTAAATTTACAAATAGACGAAGACGAAAGAAGGGATGCCATCCAGGCATCTCCAAGCTTAGATGATTGGTTGTCCTTGAATATTACATTGGGGTGCCTTGGGCATCCCCAAGCTTAGGCTCTTGCCACTCCTTATTCCATACTTCATCAAATCTTTACCCAAAACTTGAAAACTTCACAACACAAAACTCAACAAAAAACTCATGAGATCCGTTAGTATAAGAAAATAAATCACCACTTTTGGTACTGTTGTGAACTCATTCTTTATTTATATTGGTGTAATATCTAATATATTCCAACTTATCCATGGTTCATACCCCCGATACTACCCATAGATGCATTAAAATAAGCAAACAACACGTAGAAAACAGAATCTCTCAAAAACAGAACAGTCTGTAGCAATCTGGAAACTTCGAATACTTCTGTAACTCCAAAAATTCTGAAAAATTAGGACAACAGAGGCAATTTTTATATCAATCATGTGCAAACAGAATAAGTATTTTATCACGCTTATGTGAGTAACGAAAATTATTATTGGGCGCAAAAGTTTCTGTTTTTTAGCAAGATCAAATCAACTATCACCGTAAGCTATTCCAAAGGTCTTACTTGGCACAAACACTAATTAAAACACCAATACACATTTACTATAGAGGTAATAATGTGTAAACTCATAAAATCAGAAGAAAAAAAATATTGGGTTGCCTCCCAACAAGCGCTTTTTTAAGCCTTTTAGCTACGCGTTGATTATTTTAATGATGCTCACATAAAAGACAAAGAATTGAAGCACAAAGAGAGCATCATATAGCATCGGGCAAACAAATTTAAGTCTAACATGCTTCCTATGCATAGGAATCTTATAAGCAAAGAAATTATCAAAACAAGAAAGATCTAGCATATGCAAAGGAGAGGAATAAAACATTGGCAATCTCAACATAACGAGAGGTAATTTAGTAACATGAAAATTTCTACAACCATTTTTTCCTCTCTCATAATAATTACATGTGGGATCATACTCAACTTCAACAATATAGCTATCACATAAAATTTTCTCTTCTGTGAAGTTGACACTCTTCCAAAATAGTGGGATTATCAAATAAAGTCATGACCTCTCCAAGCCCACTTTTCTCAAAAATTTCATAAGATTGATCGTCTCCAAAGTAGTGGGATCATTATGACCTAGAGTCGACACTTTTCCAAACGCACTTTCAATATTATCGCGAACATATTCATCATGAGGCTTAAATAAATTTTCAAGATCATAAGAAGCATTATCACCCCAATCATGATCATTGCTACAAGTACTGGACATAGCAAAATTAGCATCCCCAAGCTTAGGGCTTTGCATATTATTAGCATAATTGACATTAATGGGATTTATAATAAAATCATTCCAATCACGCTTTTCATTCAAGGAGTTATCGTGAATCACTTCAAAAATTTCTTCTTTTTGCACTTCATAACAATTTTCAGATTCACGAATTTCAAGCAAAACTTCATAAAGATAATCTAGTGCACTCAGCTCACTAACAATTGGTTCACCATAATTGGGTCTCTTAAAAAGATTAGCAAGTGGATGAGGATCCATAAACTTTTTGCTTACTGTTTTTCAATAAATACACAATTATGCCAAGCAAACAAGCAAACGAACCAAGTAAGATATAATGGCAAACGAAAAGAAGGAAAATAAAAAAGGCAATGATTTTTGAATTTTTTTGAAATCGTTTTAGAAGTGGGGGAGAGGAAAACGAGAGCCCGTGTCAGAGCGTGTGGACCGGTGGGTTGCGTGAGTGGGTCAGTCGCGCTGAGCCGCCGACGCAGGAGGCGGCGTACCTTGAGCATTACAGATTCCACGCGCTCGCGAAGGAGTGGGCAGATGGCGAGCGCCTGATGCAGGCCGAGCGCGAGGTGCGGGAGCGCCGTGCCTGCTGGGCATGGAAGGACAAGGAGGCACGCCGTAAGGAAGAGGAGGAGTGTCGTGCCCGCGGCGAAGCAGTCCAGCTGGCGGTGCAACCAGCGCAGCAGGTGCAGGATGCGGCCCAGGCCTGGGAGGCGACATTCCCCTGGGCTGGCCCGGCGCCGGAGTTGGTCGACCTCACTGGCCCCGGGTCGGACGACATGTTATGTTTGAACGTGTTTGTTGTGTTTTTTTAAGTCCAAGCCCCAAAAAATGTGTCGGACCAGCGTTGGGTGCATGCGCCAATCCAAATGAAAAAATGGACACTAACTTCCGCGCGGCCGACCCAAATGAACAAAAAGCAGACAAAGCGTGCGTCCGTTTGGGTCTGCCGGTTGAAGTTGCTCTTAGGGAGCAGTAGTAGTAATATGGAAGTTCGAGAAAATGAGGCTGCTGCTCTGTGTATACGTTGTTGTTGCTGCGTGTTGTCTCGGGTGAGAAAAGAGGGAGAAAGTGAGAGGGTGGGCTTCTGATTATACTTGAGTTGTCGTAGTAGTTTATAATTTATGGGTTTTTTTTTGAACTTGTAGTTTATGTTTCTAGATGTGTATGCTGCATCTGAAAATGTGTTTGGTTGTTTGTTTTGTATGTTAATAGAATATAAAATAATGTAAAATTTCGATTTAGTTCTTTATTTTATGTATTAGTTTTGCATTGTAGTAATAATTTGATCATTCAACTGAAAATGCAGAGGATATTACAATGATGTACATATGAATCTGATAGTTTCATAATATTAAAAAATATGGAATGTTAAAACATAGGGGTAGAGATTTAAGAGTGCTACTGGCGTTCAGCAAATTTTAGGGAAAATCTTTGTAAGGAAGTCCCCTACAAAGAGAATTAGGGGAGAGATTTGGGAGAAATGTTGGAATTGCACCGATTCCTGCAGAGGGTACCTATGAGGAAGGCAGAGTGTGGGACAGTGAAGGAGGAGATCGGGATGGAGGGGGGGGGGGGGGGGGGGGGGGGGGGAGGT
>NC_053023.1:16906873-16934660 GCF_003073215.2 Triticum urartu
CCAAGGGAAATACTTACGCTACTTTGTTGCATCATGTCTTCCTCTTCGTGGAAAACCAACGCAATGCTAAAAGAGGTAGCAAGAGCTTAAATATAAATTGTTCTTTGATAAACATCATCCTGAGACTATTACCCTGCCTGCCCTTCTTTGTTTGATTTATCTGTAGGCCGGTATCTTGTTCTGTTGAAGGCTATTCACGCCTACCGGAACCCTGCACCAGTTATGGAGCCAGAGCCGGAACCACAAGTTGATCCTTCACGACAGTCTAATTACAAGTGGGATCCGAAGATGATTGTCAGCCAGTGGCATCGGAGTCTTCTTCTTCTTCTTCTCAGTACGACCCCAACTACTATTATGGATATCCGCCAGGCCAGCCATGGCCATAGACCAACTTAGGCCAAAAGCCTAAGCTTGGGGGAGTACGTATTTCCCACCGACATTACATTTATGTTCACACACTCATTGCTAGATGTCGGTGCTCATACTTTTTCATTGTATCATCCATGCTAGTTTACTTTCCTTTTTGTGATTTGTTCTTGTGTGTTTAATAAACCTTAAGAAAAAACTAAAAAAATTAGTAGTAGCTTTTAGTTAGTTTAATTTCCATGCTTGTAGTAGTAATTAAAAAGAAAACCCAAAAAGATTTCCTGTTCTTCTTTTGCTTGTTGGGAGCTTTCCTGTGTAAATAGTTTTATTTCTTTTCTTTTCTTTGGGGGTCGATAGGAGAAGACCATGATTAAATTGTTGAAGTGGCTCTTATATGCATTATTGTTGATCTGACAAAAGAGCCCATATTGCCTTGTCTTCTCCTATTTATTGAATGCTTGCAGATTCCAGCTTAGTCCAATGCACGCGCACCATTATTATTATTCACATCGTTCTGTCATGCAAGTGAAAGGCAATTATGACGATATATGATGGACTGACTGAGATGAGAAAAGCTAGTATGAACTCGACCTCTTTTGTTTTTGTAAATATGATTAGTTC
This sequence comes from Triticum urartu, assembly GCF_003073215.2. Lineage (NCBI taxonomy): Eukaryota > Viridiplantae > Streptophyta > Magnoliopsida > Poales > Poaceae > Triticum > Triticum urartu. Next base: position 16,907,861 of record NC_053023.1, read on the forward strand.
ATCGTTCCTGATTCAGCCTATTATGAATAAACATGTTTGCAATGACAACTAGAGATCATAGTTTCTTGTGCCATGCTTGATTAGCTATGAGTTATAATGGTTTACCTTGCCTGCCAACATGCTATTAAAATGGTTGTGATGTGGTATGATAGGGTGGTATCCTCCTCTGAATGATTGAAGTGACTTGAGTTGGCGCATGTTCACACATGTAGTTGAAACAAAATCAACATAGCCTTCACGATATTTATGTTCATGGTGGATTATATCCTACTCATGCTTGCATTCGGTGTTGATTAATTTTAATGCATGTTCATGACTGTTGTCGCTCTCTAGCTGGTCGCTTCCCAGTCTTTTGCTAGCCTTCACCTGTACTAAGCAGGAATACTGCTTGTGCATCCAATCCCTTAAACCCCAAAGTTATTCCACATGAGTCCACTATACCTACCTATATACGGTATCTACCTGCCGTTCCAAGTAAATTTGTATGTGCCAAACTCTAAACCTTCAAATAAATATCTTGTTTTGTATGCTCGAATAGCTCATGTATCAACTAGGGCTGTCTGTATCTTCCATGTTAGGCAGGTTATTCTCAAGAGGAGTGGATGGTCACCGGGATGCCCAGTCCCATGCTTTATGCAAACTAAATTAAAATAATTGCAAACAAAACTCCCCCTGGGACTCTTGTTAGTTGGAGGCACTCGTTGTTTCGAGCAAGCCATGGATTGATGCTTATTGGTGGAAGGGGGAGTATAAACTTTACCATTCTGTTTGGGAACCGCCTATAATGTGTGTAGCATGGAAGATATCGCCATCTCTTGGTTGTTATGTTGACAATGAAAGTACACCGCTCAAAATATTATTCACCTCTGTTTCAAAACCGAGCTCTGGCACCTCTACAAATCCCTGCTTCCCTCTGCGAAGGGCCTATCTATTTACTTTCATGCTGAGTCATCATCCTCTTATTAAAAAGCACCAGTTGGAGAGCACCGCTGTCATTTGCATTCATTACTATTAGTTTACATTGAGTATGACTTGACTGGATCTCTTTTACCATGAATTACAATGTCTAGTCAGTCCTTGATCTTTAAAGGTGCTCTGCATTTATGTTTTGTGGTCTCAGAAAGGGCTAGCGAGATACCACCTTGTTATATCATATTATGATTGTTTTGAGAAAGTGTTGTCATCCGAGATTTATTGTTATTGCTCGCTAGTTGATTATGCTATTGATATGAGTAAACTTGAGACCTAAGCATTATTGCGAATGTGGTTAGTTATAATCTTTGCTAAAAACTTGAATGCTGACTTTACATATTTACAACAACAGGAGCAAACAGAGTTTGTAAAAGTTTTTCTTTATAACTTTCAGTTTGTCAACTGAATTGCTTGAGAACAAGCAAAGGTTCAAGATTGGGGGAGTTGATACGTCTCCGTCGTATCTACTTTTCCAAACACTTTTGCCCTTGTTTTGGACTCTAACATGCATGCTTTGAATGGAACTAACCAGGACTAACGTTGTTTTCAGCAAAATTACCATGCGGTTATTTATGTGCAGAAACAAACGTTCTCGGAACGACCTGAAACTTCACGGAGCAACTTTTTGGAAAATATAAAAAATACCTGCAAAAGATGAAGGCCAGGGGCCCACCACCTCTCCACAAGGGTGGGGGCGCGCCTCCCTACCTCGTGGGCCCCCTGATGCCTCTCCGACTCCAACTCCATATATTGTGTTTCGGGGAGAAAAAAACAGAGAGACGAATTCATCGCGTTTTACGATACGGAGCCGCCACCAAGCCCTAAAACCTCTCGGGAGGGCTGATCTGGAGTTCGTTCGGGGCTCCGGAGAGGGGAATCCGTCGCCATCACCAATTTCATGATTCTCACCGCCGTGCGTGAGTAATTCCATCGTAGGCTTGCTGGACGGTGATGGGTGGGATGGGATCTATCATGTAATCGAGTTAGTTTTGTTAGGGTTTGATCCCTAGTATCCACTATGTTCTGTGATTGATGTTGCTATGACTTTGCTATGCTTAATGCTTGTCACTAGGGCCCGAGTGCCATGATTTCAGATCTGAACCTATTATGTTTTCATCAATATATGAGTGTTCTTGATCCTATCTTGCAAGTCTATAGTCACCTATTATGTGTTATGATCCGTTAACCCCGAAGTGCCAATAATTGGGATACTTACCGGTGATGACCGTAGTTTGAGGAGTTCATGTATTCACTATGTGTTAATGCTTTGTTCTGGTACTCTATTAAAAGGAGGCCTTAATATCCCTTAGTTTCCGTAAGGACCCCGCTGCCACGGGAGGGTAGGACAAAAGATGTCATGTAAGTTCTTTTCCATAAGCACGTATGACTATGTTCGGAATACATGCCTACATTATATCAATGAACTAGAGCTAGTTCTGTGTCACCCTAGGTTATGACTGTTACATGATGAACCGCATCCGGGATAATTCTCCATCACCGATCCATTGCCTACGAGCTTTCCATATATTGTTCTTCGCTTATTTACTTTCCCGTTGCTATTGCTATCATCACTACAAAATACCAAAAACATTACTTTTACTACTGTTACCTTTTGCTACCGTTACCACCACTATCATATTACTTTGCTACTAAATACTTTGCTACAGATATTAAGTTTCCAGGTGTGGTTTAATTGACAACTCAGCTGCTAATACTTGAGAGTATTCTTTGGCTCCCCTTGTGTCGAATCAATAAATTTGGGTTGAATACTTTACCCTCGAAAACTGTTGCGATCCCCTATACTTGTGGGTTATCAGTATTCTCAGCTATGGTCACCTTTCTTCAGGTGAAGACATCTAAGCGGATGACCAACAAATCATTTGATGCGATGTTGGCTGCTTTCCGCAAAGCTTTCCCAGATGCGTCTGAGCTGCCACACACCTACAGTAAAATGAAGAATTTCCTTCGTGCTGTTGGAATTGGATATGATATGATCCATGTTTGTAAGAATAATTGTGTTCTGTTCCGGAAGGATTATGCCAACTTAAGTGAATGCCCGAAATGCAAATCATCAAGATGGAAAGATGGCGACGCTGTGAAGAGGATTCCTCATAATGTTCTGTGACTTTTTCCAATTACACCAAGATTGCAGAGGTTGTTTCATGATGCTGAAACAAGAGAGGATGTACTGTGGCATTCTAGGAACCAGGAGTACAGAGATCAGAATGTAATGAGCCATCCATCACATGGTAGTGAGTGGAAAAGCTTCAGTCAGAAACATAAAAAGTTTACTGCTGACCCGAGAAACATTAGACTTGGCTTGGCTTCAGATGGATTTAACCCATTTGGCCACCAGAGTGCCACATATAGCATGTGGCCAGTGCTTGTTATCCCTTACAACATGCCTCCAAATGTCTGCACCAAAGAGGTGGGTGTGACTTACAAGGCTTTCGGCGTGCCATGTCTAACGGCAGCTATACGAAACGAGCGTCTGCCCAAGGACTTCAAAGGCCCTCGTAAGGTGCCTAATTACACAGCTGATCAACCCACTCAGGCGTGGGTGGAGATTTATGAGATGGCCATGGAGATGCTGGATGTTAGTGAAGCTGCTTATGCCAAGTACTTCACCATGATGTTAGAAGGGATGGCTCGTACCTGGTTAAAGGGATTGCCGGCTAATTCCATTGGGTCATGGGTGGAGCTGAAGGCCCGGTTTATCCAGAATTTCAAAGATACATGTAAGCAGCCTATGTCAATTGTGGATTTGGTTTCGTGCGTGCAGGCCAAGGGCGAGTCAACAACCAGCTAGGTGCACCGAGTCTCGACTATCATTCATTCTTCAGATAATATCAACGTCGGCTCAATAGTTCTGATGTTGGAGAAAAATTGCCGATTCATTCCACTCAAGCAGAAGCTTGGGCGGCTGAAGCGTCATTGCAATGACATGGGGGGCTGATGGCGGCTCTTGTTAAATATGCCGACTCTGATGGTACCAAGGACCCTGACTCAAAGGATGAAAGATCAGGAAAGGGAAAAAAGAGTAACAGCATGAAGGGACAACAGTACAACCCTACCAATCAGGGCGGCAACGGTAAGCGCAAAGTTGATGACTTTGTAGCCAACACATGTACGCGCAATGATAACCAACGTCGTAGGGGACAGACGGGGACGCCGGCTCCAAGGACAGGATTCGACCTTGAGGCAATGTTAAATCCGTCGTGTCCTAAACATGGAATGGATCGTAAGCTGGCTACTCATTCATGGAAGGATTGCAGCATAAAGAGAAGCTTTCGAGAATCCATCCAGTGCCACCATGGCCCAAATGGTGGATCAGGGTCCGGTTCTCATGGTTCGGGTCATGGAGGCGGCGGTTCAAGTTCCGATTTTCAAGGTCATAGTAACCAGGGTGGTTCCAATCAGCAGAGTAATCAGGGGAGTCAACAGCAGCAGCAGTCTGGTTATCAGACCAACCTGAAGCAGTTGAATAGTGGGCAGTATCATGTCTTCACCACTAGCTTATGTAAGCGGGACCAGAAGCTTCATAAGAGGGTCATGAACGCGATTGAGCCGGCGGTGCTGCGTTATCTGCGATGGTCAGAGCAGCCTATTGTGTGGAGTCGAGAGGATCATCCACCCCGGGTTGATAATCTGGGTCATCTGGCTTTGGTGGTGGGGCCTCAGGTTGGGGGTTATAAGTTTACCAAGGTGCTCATGGATGGAGGTAGCAGCATTAACATACTTTACTATGAGACCTTCCGTCGCATGGGACTGACAAATAAGAACCTTAAGCCGTCAAACACTGTCTTCCATAGTGTGGTGCCGGCAAAGTCAGCCTACCCGGTGGGTAAGATATCTTTGGAAGTTGCCTTTGGAGATGAGCATGATTCCAGGTCTGAAACCTTAACATTTGAAGTGGTCAAGATCAAGAGCCCTTATCATGCTCTGTTTGGGCGGCCGGCTTATGCTAAGTTCATGGCGAGGCCTTGCTCTGTGTACTTGCAACTTAAGATGCCAGGTTATAAGGGCACCATCATAGTGCATGGGAGTCGCAAGGTGGCTTTAGAATGTGAGGAAGGAGATGCGGCTTATGCTGACTCGGTTTGTGCAACGGAGGAGTTGAAATTTTACAAAGATAATGTTGAACCAACAGACATGACGTCCTTGAAAAAGCCAACCCGGAGCATGATCCTTTGTTAAAGTTTAAGTCGGCAGATGATACTAAGTTGGTTGACTTCGTCCCTGGCGACTCATCTAAGCAGTTCAGCATCAGTGCTAATCTGGATCTGAAATAGGAAAGCGCGCTCATCGAGTTCATCCGTGAGAACTGGGACATCTTTGCATGGAAGCCTTCAGACATGCCGGGTGTATCGAGGGAACTCGCTGAGCACACTCTTAATATTGATCCGAAGTTTAAACCGGTCAAGCAATTTCTTCGCCAGTTTAATGAGGAGAGGCGGAAGGCCATTGGTGAGGAAGTGGCCCGGCTTCTGGTGGCCGGGTTTATCGTTGAAGTTTTCATGCTGAGTGGTTGACTAATCCGGTGCTGGTACTCAAAAAGAACGACACTTGGTGAATGTGTGTGGATTACACGTACTTAAACAAAGCTTGTCCGGCTGATCCGTTTGCTCTCCCTCGTATCGATCAAATCATTGCTGCTACGACAGGTTGTGAGCGTTTGAGTTTTTTGGATGCTTATTCTGGTTATCATCAGATCAAGATGGCAGTTAAGGACCAGGAGAATATAGCCTTCATTACTCCATTTGGAGCCTTCTGCTATGTGTATATGCCTTTTGGGCTCAAGAGTGCCCAGGCGACTTATCAGCGGTGTGTGCAAAATTGCCTTCACAATCAGATTGGGCGCAATGTTCATGCTTATGTAGATGACATTGTGGTGAAGTCAAGGGAGAAGGAGACCCTGGTTGATGATTTGAAGGAGACGTTTGACAATCTCCGGGTCTACAAGATGATGCTCAACCCAGCTAAGTGTGTCTTTGGTGTGCCAACACGCAAGCTCTTGGGTTTCCTGGTTTCTATCAGAGGCATTGAAGCTAACACGGAGAAGATCAAAGCCATTACTTCATTGGCTAAGTCGGCGTGTATTAATGATATTCAGCGTCTGGCGGTTCGGATTGCAGCTCTGAGCTGGTTCATAAGAGGGGAGAAGGCTATTCCTCTTTATCATAAGATGAAGAAGACATATCACTTTGTTTTGAGTGATGCTGCTAATCAAGCGTTTGAGGATCTGAAGAAACAGCTGGCTGAGCCGCTTGTGCTTGCTGCCCCCATTGATAAAGAGCCTCTATTGTTATATGTGGCTGCTAATAGCCGGGCTATTAGTGTAGCCATCATGGCGGAAAGAAAGGAGGCGGGTAAGGAGTACCCGGTCCAGCGGCCGGTTTATTACATCAGTGAGGTGCTTATTGAGTCTAAACAGAGGTATTCGCACTGGCAGAAGCTTGTGTAAGGGGTTTTCATGGCAATCCGCACTAGCGAATTCCTAACTCCTCAGCAATATTTTCAAGGTCATCCTATCACTGTGGTTAGTTCTGCTCCTTTGGGAGATATCATCCAAAACAGGGAAGCCACATGCCGGGTTGCTAAGTGGGCCATTGAGCTAGGGCCTCATGATTTAAAATATGTGCCTCGTTTTTCCATCATGTCCCAAGCACTTGTGGATTTCATCAATGACTGGACAGAGCTGCGGGCACCTGAGGACAAGCCGGATAACACATACTGGACCATTCACTTTGATGGATCCAGACAGTTGGAGGGCTCGGGGGCTGGAGTCGTCCTGACTTCCCCACAAGGTGACAAATTTTCCTATGTTCTCCGGCTAATGTTCCCCTATACGAACAATGCATCTGAGTATGAAGCTTTACTCCATGGTCTTCGGATGGTTAAGGTGATGAACGTAAGCTGGGTATGGTGCTTAGGTGATTCAGATCTGGTGGCTCAGCAAGTTTCTGGTACTTGGGATTCTAAAGATCCACTCATGGCGGCTTACTGCCGAGAGGTTGATACCATTGCGGGTCATTTCAAGGGTTATCAAGTTGACCATATTGATTGCAGGAAGAATGAGGCGGCTGATACTTTAAGCCGGCTTGGGTCTCAGTGTAAGCCAGCGCCACCTAACACATTCCTGGACATTTTGCTTCACCCTTCTGTCAAATTGCCTACACAGGAGGACCTTGCTGTTGTAAGTGCATCTAGTGCCCCTTAGTGATTTTGGTGTATTGAAGACTTATAGGTTAAGGGACTGATGCATTTGTGAGTGTACACAGGTCTATAAGTCTATGAAGAGTTTGATATTTATAGAGAAAGTTGACCCCTAAAAATGAAGTTCTTCGACTGAAGACTTTGGATTTCTGAAGACTTTCTGAAGACTTTGAAAGTGAATAAATTGGTGTGACCATGAAGACTTGGTATTCGTTCGAGGAACATGAAGCGTGAAGACTTTTGTTTTCGTAGTTTCATTTTCTCTTTCGTGAGTCATAAGAAACATCTTACTGTTAAAGGGGGTCGTGGAAATACTAAGGAAAATTTTCCAAGTGATGCTCAACTCAAAATCCTACACCTACCAATCCCTTCGAGTGAAGCCATTGGAAATCTCATGCAGTTCAGTCAACTTCTTTAGTGACAGAGACAAAGTTCTTTTGGTCTTTGAGGAATTTGTTCTGACTGAGGAGTTAGGAATTCGCTAGTGCGGATTGCCTACAAGTGAGGAACATGATAGCCCTGAGGAATTTGATAGTCAACTTTCCGACCATTGCTGTGCTACGCACCAGCTGTCCCAAAATATCCTTCCACCTAACGGTCATATCATTGAAGGGCATTTATGTCTTATCATGTCAGGCTGCTCCCTAGGCTATAAATAGCCGCCCCTACAACCACTAGCTGGTTGGCTGCTCCGAGAGAAACTGACACTTGTCATTTGAGAGAATCCCATCCTCCGGGGACTTTGAGCGAAAATAATCAAGTGAGGAAAACCCAAACCCAAACACCTTCAACCCCAAAGTGATTGAGCATCACTAAAGATATTGATCCTGTGTGGATCCGACGCTTGTTACCTTTAAAGACTGTGCATCTTCCAGACGGTTAGGCGTCATGGTCTAGAGCATCCAAGAGGAAATTGTGGATCGCCGAGTGACCGAGTCTGTGATGGTTTGGAAGTCACCTGAAGCATTACCACAAGTGATTGGGCGAGGTCTGTGTGACCTTAGCTCAAGGGGAATACGGTGAGGACTAAGTGTCCTGAGCTGCGTGTTCAGGACTGGGTGTCCGGGACTGTGTGTCCTCAGGATTAAATACCTAGCCGCCCTAACCAGACGTACAACTGTCACAGCTGTTGGAACTGGTCTACCAAATCATTGTATTCACCGAGCTAACTGGTTCCATTTCCTCAACCCTTCCATTTCCTCATTTTTGTGTTGTGTGCTTGTTCATATCTGTTTGAAGACTTTGACTGAAGACTTTCTCTATTTCCTCAGCTCAATTTCTTCAGTCTGTTTGTCTTCATTCTGTTTATCCTGTGTTTACGCTTTCTGTACTCTGTGCTTGTTTTCATTTCATCATGAAGACCATGCTCATGATGTGTTATGTTTACTTCTGAGTACTTATTCCACTGCAAGTAGTTCTTCTCTTAGGAATTTCCTCACCTTGAAATTCCTCAGTGAAGAATTCATAAAGTTCGCCTATTCACCCCCCTCTAGTCGACTTAACGCACTTTCAATTGGTATCAGAGTAAGGTACTCCCTTGTTCTGTGTGATTTTGGTTTAACCGCCTGGAGTTTTAGTTATGTCGACCGCAGGTATGATCAAGGTTTCTGCTAGGTGTCCTACCTTCGATGGGACGTACTACCCCTACTGGAAGAACAAGATGCGCATGCATCTTGAGGCAATTGATAACGATCTCTGGTATGTTGTGGAGAATGGTGTTCCCTCTGTCACTCCCACCATCAATGCTGCTGATGTGAAGAGATTCAAGCAACTCGACTCTCAAGCGAAGAACATCATATGTGGCCATTTGAGCAATGGGCAGTATGGCAGAGTGAGTGCTTTGGAAACAGCAAAGCTTATCTGGAACAGGCTGTCCAAGGTCAATGAAGGCGTCTCAACACATCGTGACTCTCGAGTTGACGTTCTTCACAATCTCTTCAACCACTTCAAAAGACTCGACAATGAAAATGTTCAGCAAACCTTCGATCGCCTCACTTACATCTCAAATGAGCTTCAAGAACATGGTGCCAGTGACATCTCCGACCATGAGGTGGTGAAGAAATTGCTGAGATCGCTTGATTCCTCATTTGATACTTTGGCATTGATGATACAAGAATGTGGAGACTATAAGTCACTTGATCCTGCTGATATCCTCGAGAGGCTAAACACTCATGAGTTCTAGCTTGCTGAGAAGAGAGATCTCTATGGACCAAGCTATGGCAGATCACGAGCTCTGAAGGCCAAGGCAGTGTCTGAATCAGAAGGTGAAGATTCTGGTAGCAGCCTTGGTGACCCTGAAGAACTGAGCCAGGAGCTAGCATTGCTCGTGAGGAAATTCCAGAAGTTCTCAAGACGTGGTCAATTTGGAAAATCCTCAAGAAGTGGTGACTTAAGATTATATTCCTCATTCCATGATTACAAGAAGAGACTCTGTCACAAATGCAAGAAACACAGTCACTACATTCAAGATTGTCCTCAGTGAGAAAAGGAATCAAAGAAGAAGAAGTACAAGGATTACAGTTCTAAGGATTCAAAGAAGAAGAAGAAATCTAAAAAGTCCTCTTCATCAAAACCTTCAAGGTCTTCATCTCACAAGAAGAGCAGCTCCAAGAAGGCTCGGGCATTCATTGGCAAGGAAATGGACTCTGAGGCTGAATATGAGGAAAATGAGGAAGAGGAGGGATCTGAGGAGTTAGACTCTAGTGTGGTGAGCCTAGCCCTCGCTACCGCATTCGTCAGCAAGTCCATCTTCAACTCTGAGGAAAAGGACCTCTCCAACACAACTGACGACGACGATGATGACTACGCTCCCACCTATTGCTTCATGGCAAAAGGTGCAAAGGTACTCAAATATCCCTCCTCTGAATCAAGTGAGGATGAATCTGATGAAAACCTTAAACCCGACTATTCTAAACTTGCTAAGATTGCTGTGAAACTGCAAAAGGCTCTGGAAAGGGTTCAAAACATGCTAGATAAAAGCGATGATATGTTGGGCGAGGAAATGGATCGCACTAAAAATTTGACTGAAAATCTTCAGAGACTTCAGTCCAAGTTTGACAATCTTCAAGATCATCATAACACTCTCCTATCTGATCATGAGAAGCTTTCTTATCAATTTCTTCAAAGAAAGCAAGATCTTGAGCAGTTAAGAGTGAGTTATGAAGATCTTCAGCAGGAGCATGATTCATTACTTGCTCAACAAATCAGTGCTGCTCAGGAAGAATGTATTCTTCCATGTTTGAAGTGCATTGCACGTGAATCTGCTAATTCTTCACCTGAATGCTCAAATACTTCCATTGCTGCAAATTCTTCAACTGCCTCTGCTATCACTAATTCCTCATCGAAGGACATTGCTAGTATCACTGATGATGCAGGGCTGAAGGAATTGTATATGAAAGGCATGTACAAAAGCCTCAAAGGGCATCAGGCTCTTTGTGATGTGCTTAAAAAGCAAATCCTCAACAGGAACCCTAGGAAAGAGGGTATTGCCTTTGAGAGGAAACTTAATGCTAATGGGACCTACTAGAAACCTAAGCAGTATCCCAAAACCTCATGGGTTGCTGCAAAGGATCCTTCAGTGGATCCATCTACTTTATTTGGCTTTACATGTGAATCTTCATATTCTTCTGATGAGTCAATTGACTCCAACTATAAACTATTCAAAAATCAGAATGGTGAAGTATTTACTAGATATGTTGGCACTAACTGCAGGAACAATCCTCCTATGAAGAAAATCTGGGTTCTCAAAAGGTGCCTTGAAAATCTTCAGGCGAATGTCATCATGACACCACCTGTGAAGAATAGGAACCCCAGATCAAATTCCTCATATGAACCAAATTCTTCATATGGATCCAAGTCCTCATATGAGCATCATCGTGCTAACCCATCTGTTTCGCAGGGAAGATCTAAGGATTATGGACATGTGCATTATTCTTCAAATCATTATGTTCATAAATCCTCGAAGAATTTCTCTGCTCACTCTTATGCTTACCCTAATCTCTCTTATGTGAAACGAAGTGGATTGGCATCTTTGCCACCCCTTTAGATGTGGGTGGTGAAGAAAAGAACTAATCTCTTATGCAGGGTCAGGTCTCAAGACGAACCTAATCGTCTGAAGAATTTGCTGGAGACCTGAATATGCTTGAAAGGACGCAAGCTAATCATGTAGAAATGAATTTTCATTTCTCACGTCCCCATATTGCTTTATCTGTTCTATTGCTTGATGAAATTGATATCATATTTTTCACTGATGAAGTATATGAGTTCGTAAGTTGCACTAATTCATCTGCAGGATGATCAACCCAAAGCCACTGAGTGGGTCCTCAATAGTGGATGTACAAATCACATGACTGGTGACAGGAGCTTATTGATGGACTCTGCTTTATCTCCATCACATCTGAAGCATATCACCTACGCTGACAAAGGCAAAAGCAAGGTATTGGGTCTAGGTAAGGTTGCAATCTCAAAGGATCGACACATGGACAAAGTCATGCTTGTCAAGTCCTTACGGTTCAACCTCATGTCTGTCTCAATGCTTTGTGATCTTGATATGGAAGCTGACAATTCCAAAGTCTTCGAAGGCTTTAGGAGAGGAGATTTGTATATTGTTGATTTCTCTACAGGACCACAACCTGCTACATGTCTACTTACAAAAGCTTTAGAAGGCTGGCTATGGCATCGATGACTTGGTCATGATGGGATGAGGAACTTACACACACTCGCGAAGAAGAAGCATGTCATTGGCATCGAGGGTGTCAAATTCCTCAAGGACCATTTGTGTGGAGCTTGTGAAGCCGGAAAGATGACCAATGACAAGAATCCCTCAAAGACCATTATGACTACCACTCGTCCATTTGAATTGCTTCACATGGATCTATTTGGCCCTACTCACTATGCCACATTTACTAATGCTGCATCTTTATATGGCTTTGTCATTGTTGATGATTATTCTTGATATACATGGGTGCATATCATCACTTACAAAACCAAAGTGCAAGAAGTCTTCAAACGATTTTCCTCCAGGGCTTCAACCAACTTTCGTGTGAAGATCAAGCCCATCAGAAGTGATAATGGAACTGAGTTCAAGAATACTGGTCTTGATGACTATCTTGATGAACTTGGTATTACTCATGAGTTATCTGCTCCTTATACTCCTCAGCAAAATGGCGTCGTGGAGCGCAAGAACAGGACTCTTGCTGAGATGGCCGGCACTATGCTTGACGAGTACAAGACGCCTCCTTGCTTCTGGCCTGAGGCAATTGATACTGCGTGCCACATCATCAACATGGTATATCTTCACAAATTCTTCAAGAAGACTGCATATGAACTCCTCACTGACAAGAAACCCAATGTGAGTTATTTCAAAGTCTTCGGTGCTAAATGCTGGATTAGAGATCCTCATAACAATTCTAAATTTGCACCAAAAGCACATGAAGGTTTTATGCTTGGTTATGGTAAGGACTCGCACACCTACAGAGTCTTCAACACCTATCACCACAAGGTTGTTGAAACTATAGATGTGCGGTTCGATGAGACTAATGGCTCGCAAAGAGAGCACCTAGGCTCGTCAAGTTTAACCCGAGTATTCCATGTGTGCAAAACTGGCTTGCACCCGTTGTATGTGAACGTAGAGCTTATCACACCCGATCATCACGTGGTGTCTCGGCACGACGAACTGTCGCAACGGTGCATACTCAGGGAGAACACTTATTCCTTGAAATTTAGTGAGAGATCATTTTATAATGCTACCGCCAAACTAAGAAAAATAAGATGCATAAAGGATAAACATCACATGCAATCAAAATATGTGACATGATATGGCCATGATCTTCTTGCGCCTTTGATCTCCATCTCCAAAGTACCTTCATGATCTCTATCGTCACCGGCATGACACCATGATCTCCATCATCTTGATCTCTATCAACGTGTCATCACATGGTCGTCTCGCCAACTATTGCTCTTGCAACTATTGATATCGCATAGCGATAAAGTAAACAATTATTTAGCGCTTGCATCTTATGCAATAAAGAGACAACCATAAGGCTTCTGCCAGTTGCCGATAACTTCAACAAAACATGATCATCTCATACAACAACTTATATCTCATCACGTCTTGACCATATCACATCACAACAAGCCCTGCAAAAACAAGTTAGACGTCCTCTACTTTGTTGTTGCAAGTTTTATGTGGCTGCTACGGGCTGAGCAAGAACCGTTTTTACCTACACATCAAAAACCACAACGTGGTATAGTGATTGCTTTTTAATCTTCAGAAAGAACCATGTTCATTGAATCCGATTCAACTAAACTTGGAGAAACAGACACCCACTAGCCACCTGTGTGAGAAGATCGTTGGTAGAACCAGTCTCGCGTAAGCGTACGCGTAATGTTGGTCTGAGCCGCTTTATCCAACAATGTCGCTGAATCAAGAATCAACTAGTGATGGCAAGCAATATGTATATACCCACGCCCACAACTCCTTTGTCTTCTACTCGTGCATATGACATCTACGCATAACCTGGCTCTAATACCACTATTGGGAACTGATACGTCTCCATCGTATCTACTTTTCCAAAAACTTTTTCCCTTGTTTTGGACTCTAACTTGCATGATTTGAATGGAACTAACACGGACTGGCGTTGTTTTCAGCAGAATTGCCATGGTGTTATTTATGTGCAGAAACAAAAGTTCTCGGAATGACTTGAAACTTCACGGAACATCTATTTGGAAATAATAAAAAATCCTTGCAAAAGATGAAGACCAGGAGGCCCACCACCTGTCCACGAGGGTGGGGGCACGCCTGCCCCCTAGGGCGCGCCCCCTACCTCGTGGGCCCCTTGGAGCTCCTCCGACCTCAACTCCAACTCTATATATTTGCTTTCGGGGACAAAAAAAAATCAGAGAGAAGGATTCATCGCGTTCTACGATATGTAGCCTGTCGGGGATATACCCCGCGGTATGACCCGACCATAATTGGCGACTCACTGGTGACCTGCCCAGAGCTTGGCGATTTACAGATAACCTGCCCAATCTTGGCGACTCATTAGTAACCCGGCGGGCTGGTCAGATGGACAACAAAGGCCCAAAGCCTAGAAGGCCGGCTCACGTTATGATGGGCTGGATTAAGGGGAAAGGGATGACGAATATTTCCTTTATGAGGAAGCAAGACCCGGACTTGTAATCAACTTGTAAGAGAAGATAGACTAGTCCTAGTCCTACTAGGACTCCACATGTCACCCGCCCCTCTAACTTATATAAGGAGGGGCAGGGCTCCTCAAGAGGGACAGGCAACAAGAAACAATCTCTAGGGCTAGACACAAAGGGGGAGCCGGCTTATGCAGCGACTCTCTCACGAGCATAATGAGATCTAGCCACAAACAACATGTAGGGCTATTTCGGACGATGTTTCCCGGGGTCCGAAGCTATCTAAATCCTTGTCTTGTGTTGCGTGTCTCGATTCCGCTCAACCCCTCTCAAGCTACTACAAAGATGCGTTGGCCTCATGACTAAGTCCTCACACTAGGACATCTGCCATGACAATTCCACGATAGTTGGCGCCCACCAAGGGGCCTGCGCACGATGGTGTTGAGTTCTTGGAGGGATTTCTTCAGGGATCGAGAAGCTGCAATTTAACCGGATAAAGAAGAGCCAGCGCAGAAAGATTCACATCATCTTCGAGTTCATCAATCAAGATCAGAAAAAGAAAGAAGAATAAAGGATGCAATCCATCCACTGCCACAATCTCATGATCCGGCATATCACAATTGTTCTCTCTACGGACGATATCTACCAGGACCAAAAGAAAGTCAATCTCTATGGTTGTGTTATCTTACAAGGGTGTGTGTTGTTTATCGAATCGCTGGGTCACTGATCGTAAAAACGCGCATGCGTAATCCTCAATTGGACACATTCAACTATGTATAGATGCGAGTCCCGAGAAGATTCATAGCGGCGACAGCAGGCAGAACCAAAGGATGTTTTATCATTAATGTTTTTTTATGAGATGGCAAAAATTGTTTAATCAGACTAGAGGGAGTACTAGTCCACAAAGGAATCAGTCAGCAGGTCACGCCAATGTGAAGCAGTCCACGAAGTACTAGTCTACGGAAGAGTCAGACAGCAAATCACTGCTCCTGCTATCGCCAGGCCAGGAGCAGTCTACTTCCTCATAGAAATCAAATACTTACTACTCTGCATCCCAGGTATAAGACCAAAACAACAAAGCAATGTTTGCATGGGAATCAAGGAATAGTACTACTACCTATTTGGATGGGAAGGAATAAGACAAAAGGCATGCACCAAAAATCAGTCAAGTTCATCACGTGAGTCTCCCAATGGCATGTTTCATGTCCAGCTTGAAGAGAAAAGGAAAAAGGGATATTACGGCCTAGAAGACACGGATATGCACAGCCAAACTAACATCGACCAGGATGAGGATTTGAAACTGGGTCAGACTCGGACTCTGCCAAGGGGGTGTATTGAAGCCGCCCTGTTACTACATCCACGTGAAGATGCGATAGCTCGTTCCCAAGATATTGCTAGCACTACTAATCCACGTAACTACGGAGTACTAGTGGAACATCAGATCAGACGTATATATATATGGAATAAAAAAAGGAGGGCAATGAATCTGTAACATCTCAAATTTTCAATTTGGACTGTTATACATTAGATCATCACTGCATATCATATTTTTTATTTGCTTTTGGCCTGATCCAGAAATTCTACGCAACTCAAGGACCCACGGAGAGAGTTGGGGATTTCTTTATTTTCAACTTTGAGTTTTTCTCAAATTTTGAAAATAGGATCATTTGATTTGATTTATTTTATCTTCAATTATTTCCATTATAGAAATATGAGATAGGGAATAAAATGACTTTTCCAAAATAAAGAAATATTGAGGATTTAATAAAAAATCAAATAAAATTATGAAGACCAGGGGGCCCACCACCTGTCCACGAGGGTGGGGGGCACGCCTGCCCCCCTAGGGCGCGCCCCTACCTCGTGGGCCCCCTGGAGCTCCTCCGACCTCAACTCCAACTCTATATATTTGCTTTCGGGGAAAAAAATCAGAGAGAAGGATTCATCGCGTTTTACGATACGGAGCCGCCCGCCCTATGACACCGGAATTGGCGACTCTGGAGCCCGGAGCTTGGCGATTCACAGATAACCTGCCCTGACGACTCATTAGTGACCCCGATGGCGGGGTCATATGGACAACAAGGCCCAAAGCCAAGGCCGGCTCACGTTATGATGGGCCGATTAAGAGGAAAGGGATGACGATATTTCCTTTACGAGGAAGCAAGACCCGGACTTGTATCAACTTGTAAGAGAAGATAGACTAGTCCTAGTCCTACTAGGACTCCACATGTAACCCGCCCCTCTAACTTATATAAGGAGGGGCAGGGCTCCCCAAGAGGGACGCACAAGAAACATCTCTAGGGCTAGACACAAACGGGGGAGCCGGCTTATGCGGCGACTCTCTCATGAGCATAATGAGATCTAGCCACAAACAACATGTAGGGCTATTACCGGATGATGTTTCCCGGGGCCCGAAGCTGTCTAAATCCTTGTCTTGTTGCTTCTCGATTCCGCTCAACCCCTCTCAAGCTACTACAAAGATGCGTTGGCCTCATGACTAAGTCCTCACACTAGGACATCTGCCGTGACAATCACGAACGTTGGCGCCCACCGTGGGGCCTGCGCACGGTGGTGATGAGTTCATGGAGGGATCTCTCCACGTATCGAGAAGTGCTAATGTTAACCGGATAAAGAAGAGCCAGCGACAATGATTCACATTCATCTTCGAGCATCATCGAATGGATCGAAAAGACAGAAGATAAGGATGCAATGCCATCCCACTGCCACAATCTCATCGATTCCGGAGCATATCACAAGTTGTTCTCTCTACGGACATATCTACCAGGACCAAAAGAAAGACTAATCTCTATGGTTGTGTATCTTACAAGGGTGTGTGTTGTTTATCGAATGCGGGTCACTGATCGTAAAACGCGCATGCGTAATCCTCAATTGGACACATTCAACTATGTATAGATGCGAGTCGAGAAGATGCATAGCGGCGACAGCAGGCAGAACCAAAGGATGTTTTATCATTAATGTTTTTTTATGAGATGGCAAAAATTGTTAATCAGACTAGAGGGAGTACTAGTCTGTCCACAAAGGAATCAGTCAGCAGGTCACGCCAATGTGAAGCAGTCCACGAAGTACTAGTCTACGGAAGAGTCAGACAGCAAATCACTGCTCCTGCTATCGCCAGGCCAGGAGCAGTCTACTTCCTCATAGAAATCAAATACTTACTACTCTGCATCCCAGGTATAAGACCAAAACAACAAAGCAATGTTTGCATGGAATCAAGGAATAGTACTACTACCTATTTGGATGGGAAGGAATAAGACAAAAGGCATGCACCAAAAATCAGTCAAGTTCATCACGTGAGTCTCCCAATGGATGTTTCATGTCCAGCTTGAAGAGAAAAGGAAAAAGGGATATTACGGCCTAGAAGACACGGATATGCACAGCCAAACTAACATCGACCAGGATGAGGATTTGAAACTGGGTCAGACTCGGACTCTGCCAAGGGGGTGTATTGAAGCCGCCCTGTTACTACATCCACGTGAAGATGCGATAGCTCGTTCCCAAGATATTGCTAGCACTACTAATCCACGTAACTACGGAGTACTAGTGGAACATCAGATCAGACGTATATATATATGGAATAAAAAAAGGAGGGCAATGAATCTGTAACATCTCAAATTTTCAATTTGGACTGTTATACATTAGATCATCACTGCATATCATATTTTTTATTTGCTTTTGGCCTGATCCAGAAATTCTACGCAACTCAAGGACCCACGGAGAGAGTTGGGGATTTCGTTATTTTCATATTTGAGTTTTCTCAAATTTTGAAAATAGGATCATTTGATTTTATTTATTTTATCTT
Organism: Triticum urartu; assembly: GCF_003073215.2. Lineage (NCBI taxonomy): Eukaryota > Viridiplantae > Streptophyta > Magnoliopsida > Poales > Poaceae > Triticum > Triticum urartu. The sequence continues at coordinate 16,926,009 of NC_053023.1, forward strand.
CAATTATTTCCATTATAAAATATGAGAGAGGGAATAAAATGACTTTCCCAAAATAAAGAAATATTGAGGATTTAATAAAAAAATCAAATAAGATTTATTTGGATTTGCTAGTTTATTTGAATTTAGGAAAAATTGCACGTTTTTCAAAACTGCATTTTAGGGCCAAGAAAATGTTCATCTCGTTCTAAATATTTTATTTAGCGGTGAAAATTTATTTTGGCATTTTTAGAATTTTATTTTATTTTCTAGAATTTTTCTTAGTTTCGGCGGAATTGTTTAAAAAAACTGTTCGTGCGCCCGACTGGGCCGAAGGCCCAGCCGAGCCAGGCCAAGCCCGCGCCGCCGCCGTCTCCTGTCCCTGCTCGGGACCGGAGTCCCGAGCAAAGCCGCCGCCGAGTCCGGGAGGAGCACGCCTCCCGAGACGACCCCTTCCCCAACACTCGCTCCCCCCCCCATAAATATCGACACTGCACCCACCTACCACTACAAAAAAAGACACATCCGTGACATTTTGGGCCGAACGAATTTTTTTCTGTCATACATATGACACTTCTATGACGATAATTGTGACAAAACCCGGTATCATCATAGATGTGGTGGGCTCCTACTTCTATGACAAAAAATCATGACAGAAAATGGGCTTTTCGTCCTGGGCGGGCCGGAGACGCAGCTGCATGACATTCTTTGGGCCGTCCATGACGGAAAAAACCGTGGTAGAAGCGAGGGCGAGGAAAATTTCGGGGAGTTCCCGGTTACGGTGGGAGGTCGGGGGCCGAGCGATGCGCGTTTCTCTCGTACACGTACGCGCGTGTGTGCGAGGCGTTGGCTCTAACTGAACCCGAGCGAGGCGTTGGGCTCTAACTGAACCCGAGCGATTGCACTGCAGGCTACGCGTTACTGAACCCGAGCGATCGATCGATGGCTGTTAACTGAACCCGATCGAGCCGATTCCTTCGCTACTGCTGCTAACTGAAGCCGATCGATTGGAGTGAACAGTGATGCGGCGGGGGGAGGTGCGGGGGAGGGGATACAGTGACAGCCGCTGAGCGTTTTGCGGGGGAGGCTAGAGGGGGGTGGCAGTATGAACAGTTCGCCGCATGAGGGGTGGTTCAGGCAGGCTGGGATGAACAGGACCCCGGTATGAGTGGGTGGCCTCTGGCCTGACTGACTTATAGGAACAGGACCGACCCGATGTTCGGAATCGGGCGCGCGGTTGGGCTGGTTGAACAGGGACCCAAGTGGGGGCTGGATGAACAGGTTACCACCCGTATGGAGGGCAGGGTCTGGGCCATGACAGTAGATGGGGCCGAGCGGCGAGGAGGTGAGAACAGTTAACTGATGGCGCGAGGTGAGGGGTTGGCAAGTAGGTGGTTCAAACTGAGGACCTGTGGGAAGGGAGGGGTTGGTGTAACGGAGATGCCGGTGAAGTGAGTAGCGCGTGCGTCGACTGGTGGAGGGTGGATGACAGGAGGCCGTGGAGTCGCTGCAAGGACGGTCGGACGAATCAAGCACGGTGGCAGATGCCACGGCATGGGTGGAGGCTGGAGGAGGACGGAACGGTGGGATGGAACGAGATAACTCGTGAGGCTGGTGGAGCGTGGGTGGGGCGACGTGGTGGAAGATTGCAATGGCGCGTGGGTCCCGTTTGGGTCCGCAACCGCGTCGCGATGAACAGGCCCCCGTTCGAACCCGGATTAGCGCATCCATACACAGTATGGCCGGGCCCGGTTTCGTGCGTTTTGCACGCGCCACACCGCTTCCACGGCCGGTCGTCACGACGGACCCCCGTTGTGACTCGCAGAGAGGTGTCGCGTGTCTTTGCTCACGTTCGCGTACACCACTCCCCGCGGCGAGATGAACAGTAGTCCCGTCGATCTGACAGTCCGGAGGTGCGCGATCGGAACATTCAAGGCCTGTATCCTCCGTGGTCGTGGCGGTGTTGATGCCAGGCCTGGCGGTGTAGTATGAACAGTAACCCATGGAGGGGTGGTTGAATAGGAGCCTGTGGAGAGGGCTGGTTGAACAGTAGCCGGTGGAGTAGCGCGTGGTGGAGGCTGGATGAACAGGAGCCCGTGGATGAACAGTCGCAGGTGGAGGCTGGAGGAGGCCGACGGTGGATGAACAGTAACTCGTGGAGGCTGGAGGGGGTCGACGGTGGAGATGAATAGTATCCCGTGGAGTCCCGTTTTGCGGTACGCCACACCCCTCCCGATGAACAGGACCCCCGTTTCGACCGTAGCGCTCCAACACAAGTCCGTTTCGTCCGTTTTGCGGTACGCCACACCCCTCCCGATCAACAGGACCCCCGTTTTGACCGTAGGAGGTCCGTTTCCTCCGTTTTGCGGTACACCAGACCCCTCCCGATGAACAGGATCCCGTTTCGAACGTGGCCGGTCGAACACAAGGCCGTTTCCTCCGTTCTGCGGTATGCCAGGCCTCGTTTCCATCGCCTGTTCCGTCCAAGCCCTCCCGATGAACACGACGCATTCCATTGCCTCCCCATGAATACGACGCATTCCGTTGCCTCGCCATGAACACGACGACGATGTTGTTTCTCCGTTCCGACCCAGCCATGTACACAAGCCCTGGCCGTACATATGCGCGAGTAGGAGTTCGAGACCCCGCTCGTATGTACACATATGTGGATGTATTTTCTTTCTTGCACCCTGGCCGCTGTACGTACATGTAAATGCTATGTGCGCGCCTCTACTATGACACGTGCGCGCCTCTACTACGACACGTGTGCGCCTCTACATACGCTTCGACTAGGTGGGTCCCGACTATCAGGCACTTCCTTGCCTGCGAAGATGTAGCTGGTGGGTCCCAGCAGTCAGGGGCGAATCGTTTTTTTACAGGACGCACTTCCTTGCATGCGAAGATGTAGCTGGTGGGTCCCAGCAGTCAGGGGGAAACGTTTTTTCGCAAAATACAGTGGCCCGTCCGGTGGGTCCCAGCTGTCAGGTGGAGGAATCATTATTTTCCGCGTAATAAGGAGGCACTTCCTTGCTGCGGCCGTGGACCCAGCTGTCAGCCTCTCCACGTACAGTCCACGTCCGATGGAAGTCATTCCTTGACCACGTTGACCACGCCACGCCGAGAGCACCAGGGCGGTGGACGACGACGAGGCCTAGGAAAGGGACGACATGGAGGCAGGGAAGACTCGGCAGTTGTTTCCCACGCGGAGGGGAGTACGACTGTACGAGGGTTTACTGGTTCCTCTGCCATCGCTGCAAAATAACAGCAGGTGTGGGTGAGTAGAGGGATGGCTAGGCCAGCGATGCGAGTACGGTCGGGCGGTGAGGCCTGCGTGGCAGCACAGCCGGCCGTGAGGAGGAGGGAGCAGGCAGTCCCGCCGGCGCTTGTTTGAGCGGCTGGAGCAGGAAGAGCAGAGATTGAAGAAGCACGACGGCCGTTGGATGGACATCCAATAGTCAGTGCTTCTGCGTCAACCTTTTTTTAGGAAAGCCTCAAATCTGTGGAAAACAGCATACAACCCATCTACCATTATTTCTAATAATTTACAGCCCATTTGCTAATTCTTAAGGGTTTTTTTGGAGCCCATATTCTTTTTGTTAGCATTACAACCCATATTGTGGCAACGGTTAAAAAATTATACGAATTTTTGCATATTTCGGTGCAAAGTGTATATTACCAGAGGGGGTCTCCTTGGGCTCCCCTGCTGCGGCTAGTGCGGCCTCAAGTTGGGCTTTGCACTCTTCCAGCTCCTTGGATAGTAGGGAATTCTTTTCTGTAAGAACCTGCATAAAAAATGATCCTTAAATCAGTTATTCTATCTGTTTCAAGTCTCGGGGGCTACTGGTGTATATATAATTACCAAAATTTTCTTACCCATATGTCTTTTACATATTGCTCCATGGCTCTGGCTAGACCATTTTGAGTGGCATGGAGGTATGCATCTCCCGAGTTGAAGGCATCTAACGCCCCTTGGGAGAAACAAGCGTCGCGAAGAATTGCCCGGCGACGCTTGTGGTTCATGGCACTCTCCACCTCAGAGTTGGTGGCACACAACCCGTCCACATCCTCCATCGGAGGAGCGTCTGGCATGCGCCTTACGTTCGCCTCCGCCTCGGGACCAGGCTTTGGAGCCTGGCTGGTGGAGGCGCGATTGGCAGCCTCTCCGGATATAGTCCGGCGAGGTCTCTTTGTCCTGAAGAGAACACGAGTGTCAATGTGCCTCGAAGGTATAACACCTGGGATAAGGGGGCGCGCCATACCTTTGCGCTGACTCCTCGGTCCGGACTGCACTCCTTTTCTGCCAACGGGGCCCTGCGGCCCCTTGTTGGCTTGTCACCGCAGGTTCGGCCTTCCGCCTCAAAAACCTCCCCTGCAAAGTTCGGTTGTAATCAGGAAACTGAAAACACGAGAGGGCAGACACATATTCGGGGTACTGGGACTTCGATCTCAGTTACCTGGGAGGCCGGGATTAGCCCTGGGTAATCGGCCGTAATGCCCACCAAGGTGTTGTCCTTGCTCAATTGATGGAACACTCCATCAATCAGCTCCACAGATATGTCCGGATCCTCTTGAGAGGCCGGGTCGAGGGACCGTCCTGGGTCCTCGGGTTGTGGAGGAGTGCTGCTTATTTCCTTAACAGCCCGGCGCAGTTCCTGTGTTGAAGTCGTCAGACTGAATATTTAACAATGGGAATACAAAATGGATGGGCAAGTAAATGCGACCGCTTACCCAGCTTGGGGGATTGTGCATAGAGAATCCACCCTGTGGGTTGACACAGAGGAATTCCTCCTCTTCTCCCTTATACAAAGTGGACAAGATCTTTAGTAGAGCGGCAGCTGAATCCGGCCCCTTACGGCCGTAGCGGGTGGCGGCGTCCTCCCCGTTGAAGTCCCACATGGGGTGGCTTCTATACTGAAGCGGCTGCACCCCCGCATGATGCATTCGGCCATAACCCCGATAATGGTTAGTCCGGAATGGGCTAACAATCTTATTCGGCCCATCAGGTAAATGATGTCCCTGTCACTTTCCCTTTGAGGGCTCCGTGGATGCCATCTTAGGCGCTTCTTTAAGGGAGCACTGTCAAATTCAGGGAGGCCGATCCGGATAGGATCCGGCAACGGGACGTCTTCTATATAAAACCATTTCGAGGGCCAGTCATCGGACGCCTTCTTTGGGGTTCCGGACAGATATCCGGTCCCGGTGATGCGCCACACTTCGGCTCCACCCACTTGATACATTGACACCTCCTTAGAGTGGGGCACAAGGCAGAATAACCTTTTCCATAGCCCGAAATGAGCCTCGACGCCCAAAAACATCACGCAGAGGGCTACGAAGCCCGCGAGATGCAATACGAAGGCAGGCGTGAGATTGTGTAGCTGGAGGCCGTAGAACTCCAGTAGCCCCCGGAGAAATTGGTGGATTGGAAACCCGAGCCCCCTTATTAAATAAGGGACAAGGCATACCCGCTCTCCTTTGGAGGGATTGGGGGCACTCTCCGCTTGCTTTCCAACGTTGTAGACGGCAAGACCGGCTCGAACCGGGATCATGTAGGCCGGGGGAAGAAATCCCTTGGTCTGGAGCGTCACTAGCTCGCTATGCGGGATGGAGCATCTCTCCCGATATCCAGGCTGAGGGCTGGAAGGGCGAGAGGAGGAGTTGCGACGGTTGGCCATGGTAGAATGGACCTTTGTCGGATACGCTCTGATGAACACTCGCGAAGGGGGGAAGATGTGGTTTGGATCTAAATCCTCGTCCCCTTAAATAGGGCAGCTCATTTACGCGGCTAGGGGTGTGAATGTAAAAACACTCAGACTTTTCATATTCGTTTGACACATGGGAAGCGGCCATTATTGGACGTAGAAGCCAAGGAGCGCAACATCTACAAGAAACCGGACTTTATTCAACAGGTACACAGAATTTGGGCGAGAACCCGCCTTGCAATGCCGAAGACAATCTGCGCACTTGACTCATCGTCATTGAAGCCTGGTTCGGGGGCTAATGAGGGAGTCCTGGATAAGGGGGTGTTCGGATAGCCGGACTCCTGGACTATGAAGATACAAGATTGAAGACTTCGTCCCGTGTCTGGAAGGGACTTTCCTTGGCGTGGAAGGCAAGCTTGGCGATATGGATATTCAGATCTCCTACCATTGTAACCGACTTTGTGTAACCCTAACCCTCTCCGGCGTCTATATAAACTGGAGGGTTTTAGTACGTAGGACAACATGCACAACAACAATCATACCATAGGCTAGCTTTTAGGGTTTAGCCTCTTGGATCCCCTGGTAGATCTACTCTTGTACTACCCATATCATCAATATTAATCAAGCAGGACGTAGGGTTTTACCTCCATCAAGAGGGCCCGAACCTGGGTAAAACTTCGTGTCCCTTACCTCCTGTTACCATCCGGCCTAGACGCACAGTTCGGGACCCCCTACCCGAGATCCGCCGGTTTTGACACCGACAAAGACCCAATGCTATCTTCAGAAGTGTCAGGCAAGCAAAACCCCCTTGTTCATTCCGATACAATCCTACTCTCTCGCTCATGCTCTCTTTTACTACATTAGGACAACAACGATTCAACTATTACATGCTGCGGTAGTTGAACCCCTTTCCTCTGCATGACTTGTCATTGCCATAGTAAATAGATGAAATCCACTAGCATGACTAGGAATTGTTTGAGCCCTGATGTGCCTACTCATTCATGCTTGTTTGTCATGCCTGCTATTGCTTAGAGTTGTGTCAGGTCTGATTCATCGGGGATGAATTAGAAAGTTGTGAACATGTCCTATTGTGTGTGAGCTAGTGTGTTGAACACTATTTGGTAAAGGTATCGATGAGAGGCCATGTAGGAGTACATGGTGGGTTGTTTCATTGGAACCATCCTTAAGCACTGAGATCTGTATGTGTGATTTAAGAACCAGCTACTACCATGCATTGGGATCCTTAATTGACCCTCTCGGCTTCTTAACCACCCTAGTCCTCTGTCCAGGAGTTGCAACTAGTTTCTGGTGTTTATAGGATATGTGTTGGCGGCCGTGCATAGCGCTGACCCTAGGGGTGGGCTATGATGCGGTAGATACACCGTGGCCGGGTATGCCGGGCGCCCGTTTGGTGTCTCGGAACCCTGTACACATCGTTCGGGGCTGTATGTGGAAACCTCGGCCGGACTCCCTGCGGATGGAACCTGGATAGGCGATAAACCTGGACTAGAGACTTGAGTGTTTAGGTAGGCCGTGGCCGACACCCTCATTGGGCTTCCGCTTGAAGGTTGCCGAGTACATGTCGTGTAAACGAAGGTAAGTGGTGAGAGCGTGTATGAAGAAGTACACCCCTGCAGGGTTAACATCATCTATTCGAATAGCCGCGTCCGTGGTAAAGGACTACTTGGTTGCCTATACAGTTCATAGACAAGTGAAAGTGGATACTCTAAAATGCGCAAGATAAGCGTGAGTGCTATGGATGGCGTTGTCGTAGGGAGACGGGAGCGGATCCATAGTGGTGTATTGATATGGTGAATATGTGGACTCGTGTGCGGCACCTCAAAAGAGTTACTTGCAGTCGTAGTTTAAGATAGCCACCGAGTCAAAGCTGGCTTGCTGCAGTTAAACTCCACTACCCCTTTGTTGATACCGATGCATATGTAGTTAGTTCTGATGTAAGTCTTGCTGGGTACATTTGTACTCACGTTTGCTTAATTTATGTTTTGCAGAGAGACTTCAGTCTCGCTAGTAGTTCCGTGTGGACTTCGACGTTTAGCTTGATACCTCAGCTACAATCTTGTGCCCTCGGCAGGATCTGGTAGATAGTCAGGCTTCTTAGCCTTTTTCATTTGTAGATGTCTGTACTCAGACATGTTAAGCTTCCGCATGTGCTTTGATTTGTATGCTATGATTGTTGGGTCATGAGACCCATGTTTGTAATATCTCGCTCCTCGGAGCCCAATGAATAAATATTTGAGTCGTAGAGTTATGTTGTGATGCCATGTTGTATTTACACATATCGAGCATATTGTGTGTATGACTGAAATGCTTGGTATGTGTGGGATCCGAAAATCTAGTTGTTTATCCTTGTCAGCCTCTCTTATGGTGAAATGTAGTCTAGTGCTTCCATGAGCCATAGTAGTCCGCTACAGCCCAGTTTACCGGTGTCCTGCTAGCCCAGCACTACTACTCAGGACACTTGACTAGCCGGCATGTGCTTCACTTCGTTCCTATGTCTGTCCCTTCGTGGAAATGTCACGCGGTGACATCCGGAGTCCTGCCTAGCCTGCTACAGCCCGGGTTCCCCGGAGTCCTGTTAGCCCAGTGCTACAGCCCGGATTTACACGTTGCTGACCGACATGCTCGATGTAATTCATGTATGCCTGTCCCCATAGGTTGGTTCTGCTTTGGGTTCATGACTAGCCATGTCGGCCCGGGTTCTCTGTCATATGGATGCTAGCGACACTATCATATACGTGAGCCAAAAGGCGCAAACGGTCCCGGGCCATGGTAAGGCGACACCCGTGGGAATACCGTGCGTGAGGCCGCAAAGTGATATGAGTTGTTACCGGCTAGATCGATGTGACTTGGAATCAGGGTCCTGACAGTGACCGTACGATGTCCATCCAACAGCCGTAGTGCTTCTTCAACCTCTGGTCTTCTTGCTCCAGCCGCCCAAAGCAGCGCCGGTCATGCC